>NC_092723.1:27007868-27354883 GCF_047496885.1 Scyliorhinus torazame
CCCTCCCTCCCCACCCCCCCAAGCACTCGTGCTCCATCCCCTCCCCTCCCCAAGCACTCGTGCTCCCTCCCCTCCCCCCCCCCCCCAAGCACGCGTGCTCCCTCCCCCTCCCCCCCCCAAGCACTCGTGCTCCCTCCCTCTCCCCCAAGCACTCGTGCTCCTTCCCCTCCCCAGCACTCGTGCTCCCTCCCCTCCCCCAAGCACTCGTGCTCCTTCCCCTCCCCAGTACTCGTGCTCCCTCCCCTCCCCCAAGCACTCGTGCTCCTTCCCCTCCCCAGCACTCGTGCTCCATCCCCCCTCTCCCCAAGCAGTCGTGCTCCCTCCCCAGCACTCATGCACCGCACCCCTGAAGCACTCGTGCTCCCTCCCTCCCCTCCCCTTCCCCACAAGCACTCGTGCTCCCTCCCTCCCCACCCCCCCAAGCACTCGTGCTCCATCCCCTCCCCTCCCCAAGCACTCGTGCTCCCTCCCCTCCCCCCCCCCCCAAGCACGCGTGCTCCTCCCCTCCCCCCCAAGCACTCGTGCTCCCTCCCTCTCCCCCAAGCACTCGTGCGCCCTCTCCTCCCCCCCAAGCATTTGTGCACCCCCCTCCCTCCAAGCACTCGTGCTCCCTCCCCTCCTCCCCAAGCCCTCGTGCACCATCCCTCCCCCCCAAGCACTCGTGCACCATCCCCCCCCCAAGCACTCGTGCATCCTCTCCTCCCCTCCCCCCCCAAGCACTCGTCCTCCCTCTCCTCCCCCCAGCACTCGTGCTCCCTCCCCCCTCCCCAAGCACTCGTGCTCCCTCCCCCCTCCCCACAAGCACTCGTGCTCCCTCCTCCACAAGCACTCGTGCTCTCTCCTCTCCCCCCTGCCCAAGCACTCGTGCTCCCTCACCCCTCCCCCACAAGGACTCGCGCTCCCTCCCCTCCACGCACCCGTGCTCCATCCCCTCCCCAGCACTCGTGCTCCATCCCCCCTCCCCAAGCAGTCATGCTCCCTCCCCAGCACTCGTGCACCACCTCCCCAAGCACTCGTGCTCCCTCCACTCCCCAGCACTCGTGCTCCCCCCACCAAGCACTCGTGCTCTGTCCCCTCCCCCAAGCACTCGTGCTCCCTCCCTCTCCCCCAAGCACTCGTGCTCCCTCCCTCTCCCCCAAGCACTCGTGCTCCCTCCCTGTCCCCCAAGCACTCGTGCTCCCTCCCTCTCCCCCAAGCACTCGTGCTCCCTCCCTCTCCCCAAGCACGCGTGCTCTACCCCAACCCCCCCCAAGCACGAATGCTCCCTCCCCTCCCCCAAGCACTCGTGCGCCCTCCCCTCCCCCCAAGCACTCGTGCACCCCCCCCCAAGCACTCGTACTCCCTCCCCCTCCCAAGCACCCGTGCACCCTCCCCTCCCCCACACTTTCCCACACACAGCCACTCCTTCCCTTCCCCCTCACTCGTGCTCCCCCCCCCAAGCACTCGTGCTCCCCCCCCCTCCCAAGCACTCGTGCTCCCTCCCCCCCCCTCCAAGCACTAATGCTCCCTCCCCTCCCCCCAAGCACTCGTGCGCCCTCCCCTCCCCCCAAGCACTCGTGCACCCCCGCCCCCCAAGCACTCGTGCTCCCTCCCCCTCCCAAGCACCCGTGCACCCTCCCCTCCCCCACAAGCACTCGTGCTCCCTTCCCCTCCCACGCTCCCCCAAGCACTCGTGCTCCCTCCCTTCCCCAAGCACTCGTGCTCCCTCCCTCTCCTCCAAGCACTCGTGCTCCCTCCCTCCCCCCCCCCCCAAGCACTCGTGCTCTCCCCCAAGCACTCGTGCTCCCTCCCCTCCCAAGCACTCGTGCTCCCTCCCCTCCCAAGCACTCGTGCTCCCTCCCCCCCCCAAGCACTAATGCTCCCTCCCCACCCCCCAAGCACTCGTGCACCCCTCCCCTCCCCCCAAGCACTCGTGCACCCTCCCCCCCCCCAAGCACTTGTTCTCACTCCCCCCCCCCAAGCACTCGTGCTCTCTCCCCTCCCCCAAGCACTCGTGCTCCCTCCCTCTCCCCCAAGCACCCGTGCTCCCCCCCAACCACTAATGCCCCCTCCCCTCCCCCAAGCACTCGTGCTCCCTCCCCCAAGCACTTGTGCTCTCCCCCCCCCCCCTAAGCACTCGTGCTCCCTCCCTTCCCACCCCCCCCCAAGCACTCGTGCTCCCTCACCTCCCCCCCCCCCCAGCACTCGTGCACCCTCCCCTCCCACCCCCAAGCACTCGTGCACCCTCCCCCCCCCCAAGCATTCGTGCACCCTCCCCCCCCCCCCCCCAAGCACTCGTGCTCCCTCCCCTCCTCCCCAAGCCCTCGTGCTCCATCCCCCCTCCCAAGCACCCGTGCACCCTCCCCCCCCAAGCACTCGTGCACCCTCCCCCTGCCCCCCCCCCAAGCAATCGTGCACCCTCCCCTCCCCCCTCCCCAAGCACTCATGCACCCTCCCCCCACCCCCCCCAAGCACTCGTGCTCGGTCCCCCCCCCCCCAAGCACTCGTGCACCCTCCCACCCCCCAAGCACTCGTGCACCCTCCCCCCCCTCACAAGCACTCGTGTACCCTCCCCCCCCCAGCACTCGTGCTCCCTCCCCTCCTCCCAAGCACTCGTGCTCCCTCCCCTCCTCCCCAAGCACTCGTGCGCCCTCCCCCTCCCAAGCACTCGTGCACCCTCCCCCCCCCCCCCCACAAGCACTCGTGCGCCCTCCCCCTCACCACAAGCACTCGTGCTCCCTCCCCCCCCACCCACACACTCCTGCTCCCTCCCCTCCCCTCCAAGCACTCGTGCTCCTTCCCCTCCAAGCACTCGTGCTCCCTCCCCTCCAAGCACTCGTGCTCCTTCCCCTCCAAGCACTCGTGCTCCTTCCCCTCCAAGCACTCGTGCTCCTTCCCCTCCAAGCACTCGTGCTCCTTCCCCTCCAGCACTCGGCTCTTCCCCCTCCAAGCACTCGTGCTCCTCCCAAGCACTCGTGCTCCTTCCCCTCCAAGCACTCGTGCTCCTTCCCCTCCAAGCACTCGTGCTCCTTCCCCTCCAAGCACTCGTGCTCCTTCCCCTCCAAGCACTCGTGCTCCTTCCCCTCCAAGCACTCGTGCTCCTTCCCCTCCAAGCACTCGTGCTCCTTCCCCTCCAAGCACTCGTGCTCCTTCCCCTCCAAGCACTCGTGCTCCTTCCCCTCCAAGCACTCGTGCTCCTTCCCCTCCAAGCACTCGTGCTCCTTCCCCTCCAAGCACTCGTGCTCCTTCCCCTCCAAGCACTCGTGCTCCTTCCCCTCCAAGCACTCGTGCTCCTTCCCCTCCAAGCACTCGTGCTCCTTCCCCTCCAAGCACTCGTGCTCCTTCCCTCCAAGCACTCGTGCTCTTCCCTCCAAGCACTCGTGCTCCTTCCCCTCCAAGCACTCGTGCTCCTTCCCCTCCAAGCACTCGTGCTCCTTCCCCTCCAAGCACTCGTGCTCCTTCCCCTCCAAGCACTCGTGCTCCTTCCCCTCCAAGCACTCGTGCTCCTTCCCCTCCAAGCACTCGTGCTCCTTCCCCTCCAAGCACTCGTGCTCCTTCCCCTCCAAGCACTCGTGCTCCTTCCCCTCCAAGCACTCGTGCTCCTTCCCCTCCAAGCACTCGTGCTCCTTCCCCTCCAAGCACTCGTGCTCCTTCCCCTCCAAGCACTCGTGCTCCTTCCCCTCCAAGCACTCGTGCTCCTTCCCCTCCAAGCACTCGTGCTCCTTCCCCCAAGCACTCGTCTCCTCCCCTCCAAGCACTCGTGCTCCTTCCCCTCCAAGCACTCGTGCTCCTTCCCCTCCAAGCACTCGTGCTCCTTCCCCTCCAAGCACTCGTGCTCCTTCCCCTCCAAGCACTCGTGCTCCTTCCCCTCCAAGCACTCGTGCTCCTTCCCCTCCAAGCACTCGTGCTCCTTCCCCTCCAAGCACTCGTGCTCCTTCCCCTCCAAGCACTCGTGCTCCTTCCCCTCCAAGCACTCGTGCTCCTTCCCCTCCAAGCACTCGTGCTCCTTCCCCTCCAAGCACTCGTGCTCCTTCCCCTCCAAGCACTCGTGCTCCTTCCCCTCCAAGCACTCGTGCTCCTTCCCCTCCAAGCACTCGTGCTCCTTCCCCTCCAAGCACTCGTGCTCCTTCCCCTCCAAGCACTCGTGCTCCTTCCCCTCCAAGCACTCGTGCTCCTTCCCTCAAGCACTCGTGCTCCTTCCCCTCCAAGCACTCGTGCTCCTTCCCCTCCAAGCACTCGTGCTCCTTCCCCTCCAAGCACTCGTGCTCCCTCCCCTCCAAGCACTCGTGCTCCCTCCCCTCCAAGCACTCGTGCACCCTCCCCCCTCCCCCAAGCACTCGTGCTCCCTTCCCTCCATTCCTAAGCACTCGTGCACCCTCCCCTCCCCCCAGGCACTCGTGCTCCCTCCCCTCCATTCCCAAGCACTCGTGCACCCTCTCCTCCACCCCCCCGCCAAGCACTCGTGCTCCCTCCCTCTTCCCCAAGCACTCGTGCTCCCCCCCAAGCACTCGTGCTCCCTCCCCCCATCCCCCCAAGCACTCGTGCTCCCTCCCCTCCCCCAAGCACTCGTGCTCCCTCCCCCCATCCCCCCAAGCACTCGTGTTCCCTCCTCCCCCCCAAGCACTCGTGCTGCCTCCACTCCCCCCCAAGACTCGTGCTGCCTCCACTCCCCCCCCCCCAAGCACTTGTGCTCCCTCCATTAACATGCACTCGTGCTCCCTCCCTCCCCCCCCGCCAAGCACTCGTGCTCCTTTCCCTCCCCAGCACTCGTGCTCCATCCCCCCCCCTCCCCAAGCAGTCGTGCTCCCTCCCCAGCACTCGTGCACCGCCTCCCCAAGCACTCGTGCTCCCTCCCCTCCATTTCCATGCACTCGTGCACCATCCCCTCCCCCCCAAGCACTCGTGCTCCCTCTCCTCCCCCAAAGCAATCGTGCTCCCTCCCCTCCCCCCCAAGCACTCGTACTCCATCCCCCCCCCTCCCCAAGCAGTCGTGCTCCCTACCCAGCACTCGTGCACCGCCTCCCCAAGCACTCGTTCTCCCCTCCCCTCCCCAAGCACTCGTGCTCCCTCCCCTCCACACCCCCACGCACTCGTGCTCCCTCCCCATCCCTCCCCCTAAGCACTCGTGCACCCTCCTCTCCCCCCCCCCCAGCACTCGTGCACCTTCCCCCCTCCCAAGTACCCGTGAACCCTCCCCTCCCCCCCATAAACAGTCATGCACCCTCCCCTCCCCCCCCCCCCCAAAGCACGCGTGCTCCCTCTCCCCACCCCCCAAAGCACTGGTGCTCCCTTCCCCCTCCCCAAGCACTCGTGCTCCCTCCCCTCCCCCCCCACGCACTCATACTCCCTCCCCTCCATTCCCAAGCACTCATGCACCCTCCCCCCCCACAAGCACTCGTGCACCCTCCCCCCCCAAGCACTCGTGCACCCTCTCTCCCCCCCCCCCAAGCACTCGTGCTCCCTCCCCTTCCCTCCATTCCCAAGCACTCGTGCACCCTCCCCCCCAAGCACTCGTGCTCCCTCCCCTCCAAGCACACGTGCTCCCTCCCCTCCCCCCCAAGCACACGTGCTCCCTCCCCTCCCCCCCAAGCACACGTGCTCCCTCCCCCTCCCCCCCAAGCACACGTGCTCCCTCCCCTCCCCCCCAAGCACACGTGCTCCCTCCCCTCCCCCCCAAGCACACGTGCTCCCTCCCCTCCCCCCCAAGCACACGTGCTCCCTCCCCTCCCCCCCAAGCACACGTGCTCCCCTCCCCTCCCCCCAAGCACACGTGCTCCCTCCCCTCCCCCCCAAGCACACGTGCTCCCTCCCCTCCCCCCAAGCACACGTGCTCCGTCCCCTCCCCCCCACGCACACGTGCTCCCTCCCCTCCCCCCAAGCACTCGTGCTCCCTCCCCTCCCCTCCCCAAGCACTTGTGCTCCCCCCCCCCCCCAAGCACGCGTGCTCCCTTTCCTCCTCCCAGGCACTCGTGCGCCCTCCCCTCCCCAAGCCCTCGTGCTCCCTCTCCTCCCCCCAAGCACTCGTGCTCCCTCCCCTGAAGCACACGTGCCCCCTCCCCCCAGCACTCGTGCTCCCTCCCTCGCCCCCACCCCAAGCACTCGTGCTCCCTCCCCTCCCCCCCCCAAGCATTAATGCCCCCTCCACTCCCCCCAAGCACTCGTGCTCCCTCCCCCAAGCACTTGTGCTCCCCTCCTCCCAAGCACTCGTGCTCCCTCCCCTCCCCCCCCCCCTCCAGCACTCGTGCACCCTCCTCTCGCCCCCCAAGCACTCGTGCACCCTCCCCTCCCACCCCCCAAGCACTCGTGCACCCTCCCCCCCCCCCACAAGCACTCGTGCACCCTCCCCCCCCCCGCCCCCCCAAGCACTCGTGCTCCCTCCCCTCCTCCCCAAGCCCTCGTGCTCCCTCCCCCCTCCCAGAACCCGTGCTCCCTCCCCTCCCCCCCAAGCACTCGTGCTCCCTCCCCTCCCCCCAAGCACTCGTGCTCCCTCCCCCCCCCCAGCACTCGTGCTCCCTCCCCACCCCCCCAAGCACCTGTGCTCCCTCCCCTGAAGCGCACGTGCCCCCTCCCCCAGCACTCGTGCTCCCTCCCTCCCCCCCACCCCCAAGCACTCGTGCTCCCTCCCCTCCCCCCAAGCACTAATGCCCCCTCCCCTCCCCCCAAGCACTCGTGCTCCCTCCCCCAAGCACTTGTGCTCCCCTCCTCCCAAGCACTCGTGCTCCCTCCCCTCCCCCCCAGCACTCGTGCTCCCTCAACTCCCCCCCCAGCACTCGTGCACCCTCCTCTCGCCCCCCAAGCACTTGTGCACCCTCCCCTCCCACCCCCCAAGCACTCGTGCACCCTCCCCCCCCCCAAGCACTCGTGCACCCTCCCCCCCCCCCCAAGCACTCGTGCTCCCTCCCCTCCTCCCCAAGCCCTCGTGCTCCTCCCCCCTCCCAAGCACCCGTGCACCCTCCCCTCCCCCCCCAAGCACACGTGCACCCCTCCCCTCGCCCCCACCCCAAGCACTCGTGCACCCTCCCCCTGCCCCCCCACAAGCAATCGTGCACTCTACCCCCCCCTGCCAAGCACTCGTGCACCCTCCCCCACCCTCCCCCCCCAGCCTCGTGCTCCCTCCCCTCCTCCCCAAGCACTCGTGCTCCCTCCCCTCCTCCCCAAGCACTCGTGCGCCGTCCCCCTCCCAAGCACTCGTGCACCCTCCCCCCCACAAGCACTCGTGCACCCTCCCCAACCCCAACACTCGTGCACCCTCCCCCCCCCACAAGCACTCGTGCTCCCTTCCCCTCCCCCGCTCCAAGCACTCGTGCTCCCTCCCCCCTCCCCCAAGCACTCGTGCTCCCTCCCCCCCCACCCACACACTCCTGCTCCCTCCCCTCCCCTCTAAGCACTCATGCTCCCTCCCCTCCCCTCCAAGCACTCGTGCTCCCTCCCCTCCCAGCACTCGTGCTCCTTCCCCTCCAAACACTCGTGCTCCCTCCCCCCTCCCCCAAGCACTCGTGCTCCCTTCCCTCCATTCCCAAGCACTCGTGCACCCACCCCTCCCTCCAAGCACTCGTGCTCCCTCCCTCCCCTCCCCTCCATTCCCAAGCACTCGTGCACCCTCCCCTCCCCCCCGCCAGCACTCGTGCACCCTCCCCTCCCCCGAAGCACTCGTGCTCCCTCCCTCCCCTCCCCTCCAAAGCACTCGTGCTCCCCCCCACAAGCACTCGTGCTCCCTCCCCCCATCCCCCCCAAGCACTCGTGCTCCCTCCCCTCCCCCAAGCACTCGTGCTCCCTCCCCTCCCCCAAGCACTCGTGCTCCCTCCCTCCCCCCCACCCCAAGCACTCGTGCTCCCTCCCCTCCCCCCCAAGCACTAATGCCCCCTCCCCTCCCCCAAGCACTCGTGCTCCCTCCCCCAAGCACTTGTGCTCCCCTCCTCCCAAGCACTCGTGCTCCCTCCCCCCCCCCCCCAGCACTCGTGCTCCCTCAACTCCCCCCCCCAGCACTCGTGCACCCTCCTCTCGCCCCCCAAGCACTTGTGCACCCCTCCCCTCCCACCCCCCAAGCACTCGTGCACCCTCCCCCCCCCCCCCAAGCACTCGTGCTCCCTCCCCTCCTCCCCAAGCCCTCGAGCTCCCTCCCCCCTCCCAAGCACCCGTGCACCCTCCCCTCCCCCCCAAGCACACGTGCACCCTCCCCTCGCCCCCACCCCAAGCACTCGTGCACCCTCCCCCTGCCCCCCCACAAGCAATCGTGCACTCTACCCCCCCCTGCCAAGCACTCGTGCACCCTCCCCCACCCTCCCCCCCCAGCCTCGTGCTCCCTCCCCTCCTCCCCAAGCACTCGTGCTCCCTCCCCTCCTCCCCAAGCACTCGTGCGCCGTCCCCCTCCCAAGCACTCGTGCGCCCTCGCCCCCCCACAAGCACTCGTGCACCCTCCCCAACCCCAACACTCGTGCACCTCCCCCCCCCCCACAAGCACTCGTGCTCCCTTCCCCTCCCCCGCTCCAAGCACTCGTGCTCCCTCCCCCAAGCACTCGTGCTCCCTCCCCCCCCCACCCACACACTCCTGCTCCCTCCCCTCCCCTCTAAGCACTCATGCTCCCTCCTCTCCCCTCCAAGCACTCGTGCTCCCTCCCCTCCCAGCACTCGTGCTCCTTCCCCTCCAAACACTCGTGCTCCCTCCCCCCTCCCCCAAGCACTCGTGCTCCCTTCCCTCCATTCCCAAGCACTCGTGCACCCACCCCTCCCTCCAAGCACTCGTGCTCCCTCCCTCCCCTCCCCTCCATTCCCAAGCACTCGTGCACCCTCCCCTCCCCCCGCCAGCACTCGTGCACCCTCCCCTCCCCCGAAGCACTCGTGCTCCCTCCCTCCCCTCCCCTCCAAAGCACTCGTGCTCCCCCCCACAAGCACTCGTGCTCCCTCCCCCCATCCCCCCCAAGCACTCGTGCTCCCTCCCCTCCCCCAAGCACTCGTGCTCCCTCCCCTCCCCCAAGCACTCGTGTTCCCTCCCCCCCCCCCCCCCCCCAAGCACTCGTGCTGCCTCCACTCCCCCAAGACTCGTGCTGCCTCCACTCCCCCCCCCCCACCCAGGCACTCGTGCTCCCTCCCCTCCATTCCCATGCACTCGTGCACCATCCCCTCCCCCCCAAGCACTCGTGCTCCCTCCCCTCCACCCCAAGCACTCGTGCTCCCTCCCCTCCTCCCCAAGCACTCGTGCGCCGTCCCCCTCCCAAGCACTCGTGCACCCTCCCCCCCACAAGCAGTCGTGCACCCTCCCCCCCCCCCAAGCACTCGTGCACCCTCCCCCCCCCCCCCACAAGCACTCGTGCTCCCTTCCCCTCCCCCACCCCCAAGCACTCGTGCTCCCTCCCCCCCCACCCACACACTCCTGCTCCCTCCCCTCCCCTCCAAGCACTCGTGCTCCCTCCCCTCCCTCCAAGCACTCATGCTCCTTCCCCTCCAAGCACTCGTGCTCCCACCCCCCTCCCCCTCCCCAAGCACTCGTGCTCCCTTCCCTCCATTCCCAAGCACTCGTGCACCCACCCCTCCCCCCAAGCACTCGTGCTCCCTCCTCCCCTCCTCTCCATTCCCAAGCACTCGTGCACCCTCCCCTCCCCCCCCAGCACTCGTGCACCCTCCCCTCCCCCCAAGCACTCGTGCTCCCTCCCTCCCCTCCCCTCCAAAGCACTTGTGCTCCCCCCCCACAAGCACTCGTGCTCCCTCCCTCCCCCAAGCACTCGTGTTCCCTCCCCCCCCCCCAAGCACTCGTGCTGCCTCCACTCCCCCCCAAGCACTCGTGCTCCTTTCCCTCCCCAGCACACGTGCTCCATCCCCCCCCCCTACCCAAGCAGTCGTGCTCCCCTCCCCAGTACTCGTGCACCGCCTCCCCAAGCACTCGTGCTCCCTCCCCTCCCCAAGCACTCCTGCTCCCCCCAAAGCACTCGTGCTCCCTCCCCTCCACACACACCCACGCACTCGTGCTCCCTCCCCATCCCTCCCCCCAAGCACTCGTGCACCCTCCCCCCCCCCCAGCACTCGTGCACCCCCCCTGCCCTCCCCTCCCCCCCCCCCCCCCCCACCCCCAAGCACTGGTGCTCCCTTCCTCCTCCCCAAGCACTCGTGCTCCCTTCCTCCTCCCCAAGCACTCGTGCTCCCTCCTCTCCCCCCACGCACTCATACTCCCTCCCCACCCCTCCATTCCCAAGCACTCGTGCTCCCTCCCCTCCCCCCCACGCACACGTGCTCCCCCCCCCCCCCCCCCCCCCAAGCACACGTGCTCCCTCCCCTCCCCCCAAGCACACGTGCTCCCTCCCCTCCCCCAAGCACACGTGCTCCCTCCCCTCCCCCCAAGCACACGTGCTCCCTCCCCTCCCCCCAAGCACACGTGCTCCCTCCCCTCCCCCCAAGCACACGTGCTCCCTCCCCTCCCCCAAGCACACGTGCTCCCTCCCCTCCCCCCAAGCACACGTGCTCCCTCCCCTCCCCCCAAGCACACGTGCTCCCTCCCCTCCCCCCAAGCACACGTGCTCCCTCCCCTCCCCCCAAGCACACGTGCTCCCTCCCCTCCCCCCAAGCACACGTGCTCCCTCCCCTCCCCCCAAGCACACGTTCTCCCTCCCCTCCCCCCAAGCACACGTGCTCCCTCCCCTCCCCCCAAGCACACGTGCTCCCTCCCCTCCCCCCAAGCACACGTGCTCCCTCCCCTCCCCCCAAGCACACGTGCTCCCTCCCCTCCCCCCAAGCACACGTGCTCCCTCCCCTCCCCCCAAGCACACGTGCTCCCTCCCCTCCCCCCAAGCACACGTGCTCCCTCCCCTCCCCCCAAGCACACGTGCTCCCTCCCCTCCCCCCAAGCACTCGTGCTCCCTCCCCTCAAGCACTCGTGCTCCCTCCCCTCAAGCACTCGTGCTCCCTCCCTCAAGCACTCGTGCTCCCTCCCCTCAAGCACTCGTGCTCCCTCCCCTCAAGCACTCGTGCTCCCTCCCCTCAAGCACTCGTGCTCCCTCCCCTCAAGCACTCGTGCTCCCTCCCCTCAAGCACTCGTGCTCCCTCCCCTCAAGCACTCGTGCTCCCTCCCCTCCCCCCCCCAAGCACTCGTGCTGCCTCCCCTCCATTCCCAAGCACTCGTGCACCCTCCCCCCCCAAGCACTCGTGCTGCCTCCCCTCCCCCAAGCACTCGTGCTCCCTCCCTCTTCCCCAAGCACTCGTGCTCCCTCCCCTCCCCTCAAGCACTCGTGCTCCCTCCCCCCCCCAAGCACTGGTTCCTCCTCCCCTCCCCCCCCCAAGCACTCGTGCTCCCTCCCCTCCCCCCAAGCACTCGTGCTCCCTCCCCTCCCCCCCCAAGCACTCGTGCTCCCTCCCCCCCCCAAGCACTCGTGTTGCCCCCCCGCAAGCACTCGTGCTCCCTTCCCTCCTCCCAAGTACTCGTGCTCCCTCCACTCCCCAAGCCCTCGTGCTCCCTCCCCTCCCCCCAAGCACTCGTGCTCCCTCCCCTCCCCCAAGCACTCGTGCTCCCTCCCCTCCCCCCAAGCACTCGTGCTCCCTCCCCTGAAGCACACGTGCCCCCTCCCCGCAGCACTCGTGCTCCCTCCTCCCCCCCACCCCAAGCACACGTGCTCCCTCCCCTCCCCCCCCCCAAGCACTTGTGCTCTCCCCCCCCCCCCAAGCACTCGTGCTCCCTCCCCTTCCCACCCCCCCCCAAGCACTCGTGCTCCCTCACCTCCCCCCCCCCCAGCACTCGTGCACCCTCCCCTCCCACCCCCAAGCACTCGTGCACCCTCCCCCCCCCCAAGCAATCGTTCACCCTCCCCCCCCCAAGCACTCGTGCTCCCTCCCCTCCTCCCCAAGCAATCGTGCACCCTCCCCTCCCCCCTCCCCAAGCACTCATGCACCCTCCCCCCACCCCCCCCCCAAGCACTCGTGCTCCGTCCCCCCTCCCAAGCACCCGTGCACCCTCCCCCCCCAAGCACTCGTGCACCCTCCCCCCCCCCCAAGCAATCGTGCACCCTCCCCTCCCCCCTCCCCAAGCACTCATGCACCCTCCCCCCACCCCCCCAAGCACTCGTGCTCCGTCCCCCCCCCCCAAGCACTCGTGCACCCTCCCACCCCCCAAGCACTCGTGCACCATCCCCCCCCTCACAAGCACTCGTGTACCCTCCCCTCCCCCAGCACTCGTGCTCCCTCCCCTCCTCCCCAAGCACTCGTGCGCCCTCCCCCTCCCAAGCACTCGTGCGCCCTCCCCCCCCCCCCCACAAGCACTCGTGCGCCCTCCCCCTCACCACAAGCACTCGTGCTCCCTTCCCCTCCCCCGCTCCCCCAAGCACTCGTGCTCCCTCCCCTTCCCCCAAGCACTCGTGCTCCCTCCCCCCCCACCCACACACTCCTGCTCCCTCCCCTCCCCTCCAAGCACTCGTGCTCCCTCCCCTCCAAGCACTCGTGCTCCTTCCCCTCCAAGCACTCGTGCTCCTTCCCCTCCAAGCACTCGTGCTCCTTCCCCTCCAAGCACTCGTGCTCCTTCCCCTCCAAGCACTCGTGCTCCTTCCCCTCCAAGCACTCGTGCTCCTTCCCCTCCAAGCACTCGTGCTCCTTCCCCTCCAAGCACTCGTGCTCCCTCCCCTCCAAGCACTCGTGCTCCCTCCCCTCCAAGCACTCGTGCTCCCTCCCCCCTCCCCCAAGCACTCATGCTCCTTCCCTCCATTCCTAAGCACTCGTGCACCCTCCCCTCCCCCCAGGCACTCGTGCTCCCTCCCCCTCCCCTCCATTCCCAAGCACTCGTGCACCCTCTCCTCCGCCCCCCCCCGCCAAGCACTCGTGCTCCCTCCCTCTTCCCCAAGCACTCGTGCACCCTCCCCTCCCCTCCAAAGCACTCGTGCTCCCCCCCCAAGCACTCGTGCTCCCTCCCCCCATCCCCCCAAGCACTCGTGCTCCCTCCCCTCCCCCAAGCACTCGTGCTCCCTCCCCCCATCCCCCCAAGCACTCGTGCTCCCTCCCCTCCCAAGCACTCGTGCTCCCTCCCCTCCCCCAAGCACTCGTGTTCCCTCCTCCCCCCCAAGCACTCGTGCTGCCTCCACTCCCCCCCAAGACTCGTGCTGCCTCCACTCCCCCCCCAAGCACTTGTGCTCCCTCTATTCCCATGCACTCGTGCTCCCTCCCTCCCCCCCCCCCAAGCACTCGTGCTCCTTTCCCTCCCCAGCACTCGTGCTCCATCCCCCCCCCTCCCCAAGCAGTCGTGCTCCCTCCCCAGCACTCGTGCACCGCCTCCCCAAGCACTCGTGCTCCCTCCCCTCCATTTCCATGCACTCGTGCACCATCCCCTCCCCCCCAAGCACTCGTGCTCCCTCTCCTCCCCCAAAGCAATCGTGCTCCCTCCCCTCCCCCCCAAGCACTCGTGCTCCATCCCCCCCCCTCCCAATCAGTCGTGCTCCCTACCCAGCACTCGTGCACCGCCTCCCCAAGCACTCGTTCTCCCTCCCCTCCCCAAGCACTCGTGCTCCCTCCCCTCCACACCCCCACGCACTCGTGCTCCCTCCCCATCCCTCCCCCTAAGCACTCGTGCACCCTCCTCTCCCCCCCCCCCCCAGCACTCGTGCACCTTCCCCCCTCCCAAGCACCCGTGAACCCTCCCCTCCCCCCCATAAACAGTCATGCACCCTTCCCTCCCCCCCCCCCCAAAGCACGCGTGCTCACTCTCCCCACCCCCCAAAGCACTGGTGCTCCCTTCCCCCTCCCCAAGCACTCGTGCTCCCTCCCCTCCATTCCCAAGCACTCATGCACCCTCCCCCCCCACAAGCACTCGTGCACCCTCGCCCCCCCCCAAGCACTCGTGCACCCTCTCCCCCCCCCCCCAAGCACTCGTGCTCCCTCCCCTTCCCTCCATTCCCAAGCACTCGTGCACCCTCCCCCCCAAGCACTCGTGCTCCCTCCCCTCCAAGCACACGTGCTCCCTCCCCTCCCCCCCAAGCACACGTGCTCCCTCCCCTCCCCCCAAGCACCCGTGCTCCCTCCCCTCCCCCCCAAGCACCCGTGCTCCCTCCCCTCCCCCCCAAGCACACGTGCTCCCTCCCCTCCCCCCCAAGCACACGTGCTCCCTCCCCTCCCCCCAAGCACACGTGCTCCCTCCCCTCCCCCCAAGCACACGTGCTCCCTCCCCTCCCCCCCACGCACACGTGCTCCCTCCCCTCCCCCCCAAGCACTCGTGCTCCCTCCCCTCCCCCCCCAAGCACTTGTGCTCCCCCCCCCCCCCCCCCCCAAGCACGCGTGCTCCCTTTCCTCCTCCCAGGCACTCGTGCGACCTCCCCTCCCCAAGCCCTCGTGCTCCCTCCCCTCCCCCCAAGCACTCGTGCTCCCTCCCCACCCCCCCAAGCACTCGTGCTCCCTCCCCTGAAGCACACGTGCCCCCTCCCCCCAGCACTCGTGCTCCCTCCCTCGCCCCCCACCCCAAGCACTCGTGCTCCCTCCCCTCCCCCCCCAAGCACTAATGCCCCCTCCCCTCCCCCCAAGCACTCGTGCTCCCTCCCCCAAGCACTTGTGCTCCCCTCCTCCCAAGCACTCGTGCTCCCTCCCCTCCCCCCCCCCCCAAGCACTCGTGCTCCCTCAACTCCCCCTCCAGCACTCGTGCACCCTCCTCTCGCCCCCCAAGCACTCGTGCACCCTCCCCTCCCACCCCCCAAGCACTCGTGCACCCTCCGCCCCCCCCACAAGCACTCGTGCACCCTCCCCCCGCCCCCCCAAGCACTCGTGCTCCCTCCCCTCCTCCCCAAGCCCTCGTGCTCCCTCCCCCCTCCCAAGCACCCGTGCACCCTCCCCTCCCCCCCAAGCACTCGTGCTCCCTCCCCTCCCCCCAAGCACTCGTGCTCCCTCCCCCCCCCAGCACTCGTGCTCCCTCCCCCCCCCCAGCACTCGTGCTCCCTCCCCACCCCCCCAAGCACTTGTGCTCCCTCCCCTGAAGCACACGTGCCCCCTCCCCCCAGCACTCGTGCTCCCTCCCCTCCCCCCCAAGCACTAATGCCCCCTCCCCTCCCCCCAAGCACTCGTGCACCCTCCTCTCGCCCCCCAAGCACTCGTGCCCCCCAAGCACTCGTGCACCCTCCCCCCCCAAGCACTCGTGCACCCCCCCCCCCCAAGCACTCGTGCTCCCTCCCCTCCTCCCCAAGCCCTCGTGCTCCCTCCCCCCTCCCAAGCACCCGTGCACCCTCCCCTCCCCCCCCAAGCACACGTGCACCCTCCCCTCGCCCCCACCCCAAGCACTCGTGCACCCTCCCCCTGCCCCCCCACAAGCAATCGTGCACTCTACCCCCCCCGCCAAGCACTCGTGCACCCTCCCCCACCCTCCCCCCCCAGCCTCGTGCTCCCTCCCCTCCTCCCCAAGCACTCGTGCTCCCTCCCCTCCTCCCCAAGCACTCGTGCGCCGTCCCCCTCCCAAGCACTCGTGCACCCTCCCCCCCCCACAAGCACTCGTGCACCCTCCCCCAACCCCAACACTCGTGCACCCTCCCCCCCCCACAAGCACTCGTGCTCCCTTCCCCTCCCCCGCTCCAAGCACTCGTGCTCCCTCCCCCCCTCCCCCCAAGCACTCGTGCTCCCTCCCCCCCACCCACACACTCCTGCTCCCTCCCCTCCCCTCTAAGCACTCATGCTCCCTCCCCTCCAAGCACTCGTGCTCCCTCCCCCCTCCCCCAAGCACTCGTGCTCCCTTCCCTCCATTCCCAAGCACTCGTGCACCCACCCCTCCCTCCAAGCACTCGTGCTCCCTCCCTCCCCTCCCCTCCATTCCCAAGCACTCGTGCACCCTCCCCTCCCCCCCGCCAGCACTCGTGCACCCTCCCCTCCCCCGAAGCACTCGTGCTCCCTCCCTCCCCTCCCCTCCAAAGCACTCGTGCTCCCCCCCACAAGCACTCGTGCTCCCTCCCCCCATCCCCCCCAAGCACTCGTGCTCCCTCCCCTCCCCCAAGCACTCGTGCTCCCTCCCCTCCCCCCAGCACTCGTGCTCCCTCCCTCCCCCCCACCCCAAGCACTCGTGCTCCCTCCCCTCCCCCAAGCACTCGTGCTCCCTCCCCTCCCCCAAGCACTCGTGTTCCCTCCCCCCCCCCCCAAGCACTCGTGCTGCCTCCACTCCCCCCAAGACTCGTGCTGCCTCCACTCCCCCCCCCCCCACCCAAGCACTCGTGCTCCCTCCCCTCCATTCCCATGCACTCGTGCACCATCCCCTCCCCCCAAGCACTCGTGCTCCCTCCCCTCCTCCCCAAGCACTCGTGCTCCCTCCCCTCCTCCCCAAGCACTTGTGCGCCATCCCCCTCCCAAGCACTCGTGCACCCTCACCCCCACAAGCAGTCGTGCACCCTCCCCCCCCAAGCACTCGTGCACCCTCCCCCCCCCCCCCCCACAAGCACTCGTGCTCCCTTCCCCTCCCCCACCCCCAAGCAGTCGTGCTCCCTCCCCCCCCACCCACACACTCCTGCTCCCTCCCCTCCCCTCCAAGCACTCGTGCTCCCTCCCCTCCCCTCCAAGCACTCATGCTCCTTCCCCTCCCCTCCAAGCACTCGTGCTCCCACCCCCCTCCCCAAGCACTCGTGCTCCCTTCCCTCCATTCCCAAGCACTCGTGCACCCACCCCTCCCCCCAAGCACTCGTGCTCCCTCCCTCCCCTCCTCTCCATTCCCAAGCACTCGTGCACCCTCCCCTCCCCCCCCCAGCACTCGTGCACCCTCCCCTCCCCCCAAGCACTCGTGCTCCCTCCCTCCCCTCCCCTCCAAAGCACTCGTGCTCCCCCCCACAAGCACTCGTGCTCCCTCCCCTCCCCCAAGCACTCGTGTTCCCTCCCCCCCCCCAAGCACTCGTGCTGCCTCCACTGCCCCCCAAGACTCGTGCTGCCTCCACTCCCCCCCCCCCCCCAAGCACTCGTGCTCCCTCCCCTCCATTCCCATGCACTCGTGCACCATCCCCTCCCCCCCAAGCACTCGTGCTCCCTCCCCTCCCCCAAGCACCCGTGCTCCCTCCCCCCCCCCAAGCACTCGTGCTCCTTTCCCTCCCCAGCACACGTGCTCCATCCCCCCCCCCCACCCAAGCAGTCGTGCTCCCTCCCCAGCACTCATGCACCGCCTCCCCAAGCACTCGTGCTCTCTCCCCTCCCCAAGCACTCCTGCTCCCCCAAAGCACTCGTGCTCCCTCCCCTCCACACACACCCACGCACTCGTGCTCCCTCCCCATCCCTCCCCCCCAAGCACTCGTGCACCCTCCCCCGCCCCCCAGCACTCGTGCACCCCCCCTGCCCTCCCCTCCCCTCCCCCCCCCCCACCCCCAAGCACTGGTGCTCCCTCCTCTCCCCCCACGCACTCATACTCCCTCCCCACCCCTCCATTCCCAAGCACTCGTGCACCCTCCCCCCCCCCAAGCACTCGTGCTCCCTCCCCTCCATTCCCAAGCACTCGTGCTCCCTCCCCTCCCCCCCAAGCACACGTGCTCCCTCCCCTCCCCCCCAAGCACACGTGCTCCCTCCCCTCCCCCCAAGCACACGTGCTCCCTCCCCTCCCCCCAAGCACACGTGCTCCCTCCCCTCCCCCCAAGCACACGTGCTCCCTCCCCTCCCCCCAAGCACACGTGCTCCCTCCCCTCCCCCCAAGCACACGTGCTCCCTCCCCTCCCCCCAAGCACACGTGCTCCCTCCCCTCCCCCCAAGCACACGTGCTCCCTCCCCTCCCCCCAAGCACACGTGCTCCCTCCCCTCCCCCAAAGCACACGTGCTCCCTCCCCTCCCCCAAAGCACACGTGCTCCCTCCCCTCCCCCCAAGCACACGTGCTCCCTCCCCTCCCCCCAAGCACACGTGCTCCCTCCCCTCCCCCCAAGCACACGTGCTCCCTCCCCTTCCCCCAAGCACACGTGCTCCCTCCCCTCAAGCACTCGTGCTCCCTCCCCTCAAGCACTCGTGCTCCCTCCCCTCAAGCACTCGTGCTCCCTCCCCTCCCCCCCCCAAGCACTCGTGCTGCCTCCCCTCCCCTCCATTCCCAAGCACTCGTGCACCCTCCCCCCCCCCAAGCACTCGTGCTGCCTCCCCTCCCCCAAGCACTCGTGCTCCCTCCCTCTTCCCCAAGCACTCGTGCTCCCTCCCCTCCCCTCAAGCACTCGTGCTCCCTCCCCCCCCCCCAAGCACTGGTTCTTCCTCCCCTCCCCCCCCCCCAAGCACTCGTGCTCCCTCCCCTCCCCCCCCAAGCACTCGTGCTCCCTCCCCCCCCCAAGCACTCGTGCTCCCTCCCCCCCCCCCAAGCACTCGTGCTCCCCCCCCCCCGCAAGCACTCGTGCTCCCTTCCCTCCTCCCAAGCACTCGTGCTCCCTCCACTCCCCAAGCCCTCGTGCTCCCTCCCCTCCCCCCAAGCACTCGTGCTCCCTCCCCTCCCCCCAAGCACTCGTGCTCCCTCCCCTCCCCCCAAGCACTCGTGCTCCCTCCCCTGAAGCACACGTGCCCCCTCCCCCCAGCACTCGTGCTCCCTCCCTCCCCCCCACCCCAAGCACACGTGCTCCCTCCCCTCCCCTCCCCCAAGCACTCGTGCACCCTCCCCCTCCTCCCCAAGCACTCGTGCTCCCTCCCCTCTCCCCCAAGCACTCGTGCTCCCTCCCCTCTCCCCCAAGCACTCGTGCTCCCTCCCCTCCCCCCTCCCAGCACTCGTGCTCCCAAGCACTCGTGCTCCCTCCCCTCCAAGCACTCGTGCTCCCTCCCCTCCCCCACCCCAAGCACTCGTGCTCCCTCCCCTCAAGCACTCGTGCTCCCTCCCCTCAAGCACTCGTGCTCCCTCCCCTCAAGCACTCGTGCTCCCTCCCCTCAAGCACTCGTGCTCCCTCCCCTCAAGCACTCGTGCTCCCTCCCCTCAAGCACTCGTGCTCCCTCCCCTCAAGCACTCGTGCTCCCTCCCCTCAAGCACTCGTGCTCCCTCCCCTCAAGCACTCGTGCTCCCTCCCCTCAAGCACTCGTGCTCCCTCCCCTCAAGCACTCGTGCTCCCTCCCCTCAAGCACTCGTGCTCCCTCCCCTCAAGCACTCGTGCTCCCTCCCCTCAAGCACTCGTGCTCCCTCCCCTCAAGCACTCGTGCTCCCTCCCCTCAAGCACTCGTGCTCCCTCCCCTCAAGCACTCGTGCTCCCTCCCCTCAAGCACTCGTGCTCCCTCCCCTCAAGCACTCGTGCTCCCTCCCCTCAAGCACTCGTGCTCCCTCCCCTCAAGCACTCGTGCTCCCTCCCCTCAAGCACTCGTGCTCCCTCCCCTCAAGCACTCGTGCTCCCTCCCCTCAAGCACTCGTGCTCCCTCCCCTCAAGCACTCGTGCTCCCTCCCCTCAAGCACTCGTGCTCCCTCCCCTCAAGCACTCGTGCTCCCTCCCCTCAAGCACTCGTGCTCCCTCCCCTAAAGCACTCGTGCTCCCTCCCCTCAAGCACTCGTGCTCCCTCCCCTCAAGCACTCGTGCTCCCTCCCCGCCCCCCCCCAGCACTCCTGCTCCCTCCCCTCCCCCCAAGCACTCGTGCTCCCTCCCCTCCCCCCCCAAGCACTCGTGCTCCCTCCCCTCCCCCCCCAAGCACTCGTGCTCCCTCCCCTCCCAAGCACTCGTGCTCTCTCCCCTCCCCTCAACGCACTTGTGCTCCCTCCCCTCCCCCCCAAGCACTCGTGCTCCCTCCCCTCCCCCCAGCCCAAGCACTCGTGCTCCCTCCCCTCCCCCCAGCCCAAGCACTCGTGCTCCCTCCCCTCCCCCCCCCCAAGCACTCGTGCTCCCTCACATCCCCCACAAGCACTCGTGCTCCCTCCAGCACTCGTGCTCCCCCCCCACCAAGCACTCATGCTCCCTCCCCTCCCTCCAGCACTCGTGCTCCCTCCCCTCCCTCCAGCACTCGTGCTCCCTCCCCTCCCTAACCACCCCCTCCCAACCAAGCACTCGTGCTACCCCCCACCCCCCAAGCACTCGTGCTCCCTCCCCTCCCTCCAGCACTCGTGCTCCCTCCCCTCCCTAACCACCCCCCCCCCCACCAAGCACTCGTGCTCCCCCCCCCCACCCCCCAAGCACTCGTGCTCCCCCCCCCACCCCCCAAGCACTCGTGCTCCCCCCCACCCACCCCCCAAGCACTCGTGCTCCCCCCCACCCACCCAGGAGTCTAGCACCCCCTCCCCTCCCCCAAGCACCCCTGCTCCCTCCCCTCCCCGAAGCACCCATGCTCCCCTCCCCTCTGCTCCCCCCCCCCCAAGCACCCCTGCTCCCTTCCCACTCGCCCCCCAAGCACATGCTCCCTCCCTCCCCCGCCAAAGGAAGCAGCCATGCTCCCTCCTCTCCCGCTCCCTCCCCTCCCCCAAGCACCCGTGCTCCCTCCCCTCCCCCAAGCACCCGTGCTCCCTCCCCTCCCCCACTCCCTTCCCTCCCCCAAGCGACCGTGCTCCCACCCCTCCCCCAAGCACTCGTGCTCCTTCTCCTCCCCCAATCACTTATGCTCCCTCCCTTCTTCCCCTCAGCACTCGTACTCCCACCCTACCCCCTCATGCCCCATCACATGTGCTCTTCTGGCACACATGCTTCCTCCCACCGCCCCACAAAGATAGCCTATATCCAGCAAACTCACCACTGCCAGTGTTCGCTGCTCCTCCAATCAGAGACCATATCACTCCGACATTTGCTGCTGCTATGTTCAGTCCTGAGAAACATAGTTACCATCACAATTAACCATGATCATCATCAAATGGCAGAGCAGGCTCAAGAGGCTGAACGGCCTATGTGTGCATGTGTCAGGGCTGAACGGTGGTTCCCACCGGTGCCTCACAGCGCAAGGGACCAAAGCTCCTTATGGAGGCTGTGTGGCGTTTGCACTTTCTCTCAGCATTTGCATGGGTTTCCTCCGAGTGCTCCGGTTTTCTCCCACACTCCAAAGTTATGTAGGTTAGGTGTATTGGCTACGATAAACAAATTGCCTCTTGGAGCCAAAGATGTGTCGGATAGGTGGGGTACGGGGCACTTTCCAAGGGTTGGCTTCAGACTGAGCCAAATGACCTCCTTCTGCACTGTAGGGATTCTACAATTTGTGTGTTGATAAATAGTCATGAAAGTTTCTGGTTTGTTGAAAAAACCTAAATTGCCATTCTTACAGGAGTCTCTTGTGAATCATAGAATGGTTACATCACAGGAGAAGGCCATTCGGCCAGCGTGATTCCGCGCATGTGCGCTACGGCCGGCGTGATTCCACGCATGTGCAGGGGTTCCCTTCTCCACGCCGGCCCCCGGGCAATATGGCGGAGCCCTACAGGGGTCCGGCGTGGAGGGACATAGGCCCCCACAGAACCAGCACGCCCACGGATTGGTCGGCCTCGATCCCGGGCCAGGTCACCATGGAGGCCCCACCCGGCGTCGGATCCCCCCCTCCCCCTTCCAGGACGGCCCCCGCAGACACACCTTCCAGGTCCCGCCGTGTGGGACCTGAGTAACCCACACCGGCGGGACATGGCCGAACCCAGCGGCCACTCGGCCCATCGGGGCTCGGAGAATCGCCAGGAGGGCCGTTGACTGGCGCAGCGGCAATCCCGCGGGCGCCCAAGAATCAGCGGGGGGGGGGGGGGGGGGGGGGAAAAAGAGAGAGAATCGGGAAGCCTGCGTCGGGGCACGATTCTCATGTCCCCCAGGGGATTCTCCAACCCGGCAGTGTCGGAGAATCCTGGCCCATTAGTGAATCTGCTACCTCCATACTCTGATGCAGTGCCTTCCAGATACTGCCCACTCACTGTGTCAAAAGATTCTCTCTCACGTCACCATTGTTTCTATTGTCAATCGCCTTACATTGGTGCCCTCTGGTACTCAATCTTCTACTGATGGAAACAGTTTCTCCCAATCTATGTAAGCAGCTCTAGTAAAATTTAAATCAATGTGAATCGGGGGAAAGTCTCCATTGGTTGGAATCATACTCAGCAGAAAAGGAAGATGAAGGCTGTTGAAGGCCCCAGGGCACCATTGCAGCAGTGCCCAAGCCCCATCCATCTTTTAGCTGTTTCATCAATGACCTTGCCGCCATCATAAAGTCAGAAGTGGGGATATTAAATTTCAGTTCTGTTCAGTCCCAAAGTCGGTGCCCTTTAGGAAAGGAAATACTGATTTGCCAGCATTGCTTAAACAAATAAAGAGCAGTTAGCTCAAATGGAGATGATGGAATAGTGTATATGTCACCAAACTAGTTATCCAGAGGCCCAGCAACTGTTCGCGGGATAGGGGTTCAAATCCCACCCCAGCTGCTGGTGGAATTTAAATTTAATTAATAAATCTAGAGTTAAAAGCTTCTCTCAGTAATGGTGACCATGAAATCATAATAATAATCTTTATGAAAAAATGAAAATCGCTTATTGTCACAAGTAGGCTTCAATGAAGTTACTGTGAAAAGTCCCTAGTCGCAAGTATTGTCACAAGTAGGCTTACATTAACACTGCAGTGAAATTACTATGAAAATCCCCTAGTCGCCACATTCCGGCGCCTGTTCAGGTACACAGAGGGAGAATTCAGAATGTCCAATTCACCTGACAAGCATGTCTTCGGGACTTGTGGGAGGAAACCCGAGCACCCGGAGGAAACCCACGCAAACATGGGGAGAAATGCAGACTCCGCAGAGACAGTGACCCAAGCCGAGAATCGACCCTAGGACCCCGGCGCTGTGAACTAAGTGCTAACCACTGTGCTACCATGCCTTGCAGGTTGTCATAAATCCGTCTGGTTCATTAATGCGCTTTAGGGAAGGAAATCTGCTACTCTGACCTACATGTGACTCCAGACCCAGAGTTCACTCTTAACTACCCTCAGGCTAAGTTGTATCAAACAACGACAGAGAAGTCAAAGTGGAATGCAACGGGACGGACCAAACAGCGACCAAGACACCACAACAACAATAGAACGCCCAGCCCTATTGATCCTGCAAAGTTGCCCTTACTCATATACAAATGTGGAATTAGGAGCAGAGACAGCCCCTTGAGCTCCGCCATTCAATACTAGCTGATCTTATCTGAGGGCGAGTACCAAAATTGGAGGGTCTGACTCTAGACTAGTCAAGTTAATAGCCTGACATGGTCATACTCACAGAATCATACCATACAGACAAAGTCCCAGACACTGCCATCACACAGTCCTGTCCCACAGGCAGGACAAACCCAGCAGAAATGGTGGCAGCACATTGGTATGCAGTCAGGATTTGCCCTGCGAATCCTCAGCAATGACTCCTGACCCCATGGCATCAGATGAAATCTCCCACAGCCTCATCCCTCAGATGAAGAATCAGCACTCCTCCTCCATGTTGAACACCACTTGGAGCAAGCATAGAGGGTGGCAAGGGTACACAGTGTACTTCTGGTGTGATCAGCCCATGATCATAATGAATGGTGAAGCAGGCTAGAGGGACCAAATGGCCTCCTCCTGCTTTCGCCTATTTTCTATGTTTCTATGATGGGGAAATTCAGTGTCCATCACCAAGAGTGGCTCGGTAGCACCACTACCAATCAAGTTGGCTGACTTCTAAAAGGGCCTAGCTGCTGGAATGGATCTGTGGAACTTGGTGAGAGCCAAGAGGGAAAAATGTACTTGACCTCATCATCCCCAATTTGCCTTTCGCAGCTGCATCTGTCCATGACGGTATTCATATGTGTGACCATCACAGAGTCCTTGTGAAGACCAAGTTGTATCGTTATATTAAGGATATTCTAAATTGTGCTGTGTGGCACTACCATCATACTAAATGTGAGAGATTTTGAACAGATCGTGTAAGTCAAAACTGAGCATGCGAGGAGCTGGGGCCCCATCAGCAGCAGCATTGTATTCCCACACAATCTGTAGCTCATGGCCCAATATATCCCCCAGTCAACCCTGGTTCTATGGTAACCTCCAGGTTTAGGTATACCTGCTCAGAGAGAGGGCATGCCAGAAGCAGCACATTGCAGACTAAAAATGAGGTGAAGCTACAATAAAGGATTACCAACATGCTAAACACCAGAATCCGCAGACATAGACAGAGCTAAGAGATCACATGACCAACAGATCTGATCCAAGCTTTGCAGTCTTGTCACATCCTAGCGGAAAGATGGTGGACAATTAATCAACTCACTAAAGCAGGAGGCTCCACAAACATCCCCATCCTCAATGCTGGGGGAAGCCCAGAACATCAGTGTAATGGCATTTGCAATAATCTTCAGCCAAAAGTGCCAAGTGCATGATCCATCCCAGCCTCCTCCCAAGGTCCCCAGCATCACAGATACCAGCCTTTAGCCAATTCAATTCGCTCATCATGATACTAAGAAATGGCTGAAAGCATTGGATACTGCAAAGGCTAGGAGGTCCTCAAAATACTCCAGCAATAGTACTGAAGACTTGTGTGGTGTTCTTGGTGATACTTTGTTATCAGGATGGATGTTGTAGTGTTCACAAAGACCACAGAGGCCAAGTTCATTCACAAAGTTAACATTCATTTACACTACTTATTAAAACTTGACCACTTACTCCTATAGTAAACAATAATTTAGTAATCTATACTGTACTAACACTAGTCTCTACACTCTATAATTGTGCTCTACTCTCTCTCACTGCTCTCTCTCGCTCGTTCCCAGAGGTCGGTGAGTCTGTGCTTTATAGAGGTCTGCATCTAGCTCCATCTAGGTGGTTAATTATGATATGACATTAACATTTTGAATTCTGAACATTTCAAATAATGTCACAACTTGTGCTCCAGAACGAGCTGCACTCCTAGCCAAGCTGTTCCAGTATAGCTACAACGCTGGTATCTACCCGGTAACGTGGAAAATTATTTGGGTATGTCCCATCCGCAAAAAGCAAGACAAATCCAACCCGGCCAAATCACTGCCCCATCAATCTACTCTCGGTCAGCAGCAGTGATGTAAGGGGTCATCAACAATGCTATCAAACAGCTCTTAGTTGGTAATACCAGCACACTGACACTCAGTTTGGCTTCTGCCAGGGCCACCTGGTTCCAGACCTCATTTCAACCTTGATCCAAACAGGCACAAAACATCTGAACGCCAGAGATGAGGTGAGCGAGACTGCCCTTGACATCAAAGCAGCATCTGACCAAATGTGGCATCAAGGAGCCCTAGCAAGTAAAAGAGAATTCAATGGGATGGAAATCACCGGGAGGGGGGGGGGAGGGGTATATTTATCTTACTGCACGTGGGTGTCGTTGGCTGGGCCAGCATTTATATTTGCCCTCAAGGGGACATTTAAAAGTCAACCACATTGCTGTTTTACCTTCAACAGGGGCGGCACGGCAGCACAGTGGTTAGCATAGTTGCTTCACAGCACCAGGGTCCCAGGTTCGATTCCCGGCTTGGGTCACTTGTCTGTGCGGAGTCTGTACTGTCTCCCTGTGTCTGCGTGGGTTTCCTCCGGGTGATCAGGTTTCCTCCCACAGTCCAAAGACGTGCAGGTTAGGTGGATTGGCCACGCTAAATTACCCTTGGTGTCCAAAAAGGTTAGGTGGGGTTGCTGGGTTACGGGGATAGGGTGGAAGTGAGAGCTTAAGTAGGATGCCCTTCCCAAGGGCGAGTGCAGACTTGATAGTTCGAATGGCCTCCTTCTACATTGTAAATTGTATGATTCGATGAGTCACATGCACTGCAGCAACTCACCAAGGCTCATCGACAACAACCTCCAAACATGCGGCCGTCTACCACCCAGCAGGACAAGGACAGCAGGTACATGGGAACACCGCCACATGCAAATTTCCCTCCAAGTTACTCCCCACCCGGTCTTGGAAATATATTGCCTTTCCTTCACTGTCACAGCATCAAAATCCTAGAACTCCCTGCCTAATAGCCAGTGGGTGTACTTACACCACATGGACTGTAGTGGTTCAAGAAGGCAGCTCACCACCACTTTCTCAAGGGCAACAAATGCTAATCTAGCCAGCGAAACCCACATCTCCTAAAAAAAACCTTGAACAAGTCCATATGGTGCAAGTACATCCACAGTGTCGTTAGGGAGGGAGTTCCAGGATGTTTACAGGCAAAGGAATGGCAATATATTTCCTAGCCCTTGTCCTGCTGGGTGGTAGATGGTCACATGTTTGGAGGTTGCTGTCGGGTGAAGGTTGGTGAGTTGCTGCAGTGCATCTTGTAGATGGTACGTACTGCTACTACTGTGTGTCGGTGGTGGAGGGATTGAATGTTGAAGGTAAATCTGGTGCCAATCATTTGGGCTGCTTTGTCCTGGGTGGTGTTGAGCTTCTTTTGTTTAGTTGGAGCTGCAATCATCCAGGCAAATGGAGAATATTCCATCAGTCTTGACTTGTGCCTTGTAGATGGCGGACAGCCTTCAGAAAGCTCAAGAGGTGATTAGGCACAACAGAATTTCCAGTCTCTGACCATCTTGTGTAGCCAGTATTTATATAGTTAATCCAGTTCAGTTGCTGGCCAATGTTAACCCCTAGGATCTCTATAGTGGGAGTTTCAGCGACAATAATGCCATTGAATGTCAAGGAGAGATGGTCAGATTCTCTTTTGTTGGAGATGGTCATTGCCTGGCTCGTGTGATGTTACTCACCGTTTATCGACCCAAGCCTGAATGTTGTTCAGATTTTGCTGCATTTGGACATGGGCTGCTTCAATATCCGAAGATTGGCAAATGGTGCTGAACATTGTGCAAATAAGTGCAATCAGCAAATATCCACACTTCTTAACCTTAAGGGGGGGGGGGGGGGTGATTGAAGATGATTGGGCCTAGGACTCCTCTGCAGCACTGTCCTGGGAGAGAGCTGATTGACCTCCAAAAAACAGGGATGGTGATATATTTGCAAGTCAGGATGGGGATTAAGTTGGAGGGAAATTTCCAAGTGGTGGCATTCCCATGTTTCTGCTGCCTTGTCCTTCTAGATGGTGGTGGTAATGGGTTGGAAGGTGCTGCCTAAGAAGCCTTGGTACATTCCTGCAGTGAATCTTGTAGATGCTGCCAGTGTGTGTTGGTGTGGATGGAGTGAATTCTTATGGAAAAGGTGCCAATCAAGTGGTCTGCTTTGTCCTGGATGGTGTTGAGCTTCTTGATTGTTGTTGGAGCTGCACTCATCTAGGCAAGTGAGGAATATTCCATGACACTCCTGCCTTGTAGGAGGTGAGTTACTCTCCACAGGATTCCTAGCCTCTAACCTGCTTTTGTAGCCACAGTATTTATTTGGCTAGTACATTCAGTTTCTGGTCAATGGTAAGCACAGGATGTTGATAGTGGGGGATTCAATGATGGTAATGTCATTGAATGCCGAATGCCATGGGGCTATGGTTTGATTCTCTATTGGAGATGGTCATTGCCTGGCACTTGCCTGGCGTGAATGTTACTTGCCACTTGTAAGCCCAAGCCTGGATATTGTCCAGGTCTTGCTGCATTTGCATGTGGACTGCTTCAGAAATCGGGAATGGTGAACATTGCACAACCATCCCTACATCTGACCTTCTGTTGGAAGGAGAGTCATTGATGAAGCCGCTGAAGATGGTTGAGCCAAAGACCCAACACAGAGGAACTCCTGCAATGATGTCCCAGGATTGAGATGACTGACCTCCAACTACCACAGCCATCTTCCTTTGTGCAAGGCATGACTTCCAACGAGTGGAGAGTTTCCCCCAGATTCCCATTGATTCCAGTATTGCTAGGGCTCCTTGTTGCCATACTCTATCAAATGCTGCCTTGATGTCAAGGGCAGTCTCTCACCTCTGAAGTTCAGCTCTTTTGTCCATGTTTGAACCAAGGCTATAGTGAGGTCAGGAGCTGAGTGACTGTGACGGAACCCAAATGGAGCATCAGTGAGAAGGTTATTGCTAAGTGCCGCTTGGTAGCGCAGTTGATGACCCCATCCATCACTTTGCTGATGATGGAGAGTAGACTGATAGGATGGTAATTGGCCAGGTTGGATTTGTCGTGTTTCTTGTGTACAGGACACACCTGGACAATTTTCCATGTGGCTGGGTAGATCATAGAATCATAGAATCATAGAAGTTTACAGCATGGAAACAGGCCCTTCGGCCCAACCAGTCCATGCCGCCCAGTTTTTACCATTAAGCTAGTCCCAGTTGCCCGCACTTGGCCCATAACCCTCTATACCCATCTTACCCATGTAACCATCTAAATGCTTTTTGAAAGACACAATTGTACCCGCTTCTACTACTACCTCTGGCAGCCCATTCCAGACACTCACTACCCTCTGAGTGAAGAAATTGCCCCTCTGGGCCCTTCTGAATCTCTCCCCTCTCACCTTAAACCAAAGCCCTCTAGTTTTAGACTCCCCTACCTTTGGGAAAAGATGTTGACTATCTACCTTATCTATGCCCCTCATTATTTTATAGACCTCTATAAGATCACCCCTAAGCCTCCTACGCTCCAGGGAAAAAAGTCCCAGTCTATCCAGCCTCTCCTTATAACTCAAACCATCAAGTCCCGGCAACATCCTAGTAAATCTTTTCTGCACTCTTTCTAGTTTAATAATATCCTTTCTATAATAGGGTGACCAGAACTGCACACAGTATTCCAAGTGTGGCCGTACCAATGTCTTGTACAACTTCAACAAGACGTCCCAACTCCTATATTCAATGTTCTGACCAATGAAACCAAGCATGCCGAATGCCTTCTTCACCACCCTGTCCACCTGCGACTCCACCTTCAAGGAGCTATGAACCTGTACTCCTAGATCTCTTTGTTCTATAACTCTCCCCAACGCCATACCATTAACTGAGTAGGTCCTGGCCTGATTCGATCTGCCAAAATGCATCACCTCACATTTATCTAAATTAAACTCCATCTGCCATTCGTCGGCCCACTGGCCTAATTGATCAAGATCCCGTTGCAATCCTAGATAACCTTCTTCACTATCCACTGTGCCACCAATCTTGGTGTCATCTGCAAACTTACTAACCATGCCTCCTAAATTCTCATCCAAATCATTAATATAAATCACAAATAACAGTGGACCCAGCACCGATCCCTGAGGCACACCACTGGTCACAGGCCTCCAGTTTGAAAAACAACCCTCTACAACCACCCTCTGCCTTCTGTCGTCCAGCCAATTTTGAATCCAATTGGCAACCTCACCCTGGATCCCGTGAGCTTTAACCTTCTGCAACAACCTACCATGCGGTACCTTGTCAAAGGCTTTGCTAAAGTCCATGTAGACAATGTCTACTGCACTACCCTCATCTACCTTCTTGGTCACTCCCTCAAAAAACTCAATCAAATTTGTGAGACATGATTTTCCACGCACAAAGCCATGCTGACTGCCCCGAATCAGTCCTTGCCTCTCTAAATGCTTGTAGATCCTGTCTCTCAGAATACCTTCTAGCAACTTACCTACTACAGACGTTAGGCTCACCGGTCTGTAGTTCCCAGGCTTTTCCCTGCTGCCCTTCTTAAACAAGGGCACAACATTCGCCACTCTCCAATCTTCAGGCACCTCACCTGTGGCTGCCGATGATTCAAATATCTCGGTTAGGGGACCCGCAATTTCCTCCCTAGCCTCCCACAACATCCTGGGATACATTTCATCAGGTCCCGGGGATTTATCTACCTTGATGCGCTTTAAGACTTCCAGCACCTCCTCCTCTGTAATATGCACACTTCTCAAGACATCACTATTTATTTCCCTTAGTTTCCTAACCTCCATGCCTTTCTCCACCGTGAATACCGATGAGAAATATTCATTCAGGATCTCACCCAACTCTTGTGGCTCTGCACATAGATGCCCTTGTTGATCCTTAAGAGGCCCTACTCTGTCCCTAGTTACTCTTTTCCCCTTTATGTATCTGTATGCCAGTGTTGTAGCTATACTGGAACAGCTTAGCTAATGGCGCAGCAAGTTCTGGAGCACAAGTCTTCAGTATTTTTGCCAGAATATTGTCAGGGCCCATAGCCTTTGCAGTATCCAGTTTCTTCAACCGTTTCTTAATATCACGTGGAGTGAACCAAATTGTCTGAAGACTGACATCTGTGATGCTGGGGGCCCGGAGTGCCTAGGTCGATGCCGGGTTTTGGTTTCTTTCCCTTTTATTGACTGTGTAATGGTACAACGGAGTGGTTTGCTAGGCCCTTTCAGAAGGCATTTAAAAGTCAACCACATTGCTGAGGATCTGGAGTCTTATGTAGGACTGCAGATTTCCTTCCCTAAAGAACATTAGTGAACCAGCTGGGGTTTTACAATCAATAATGGTTTTAGGGTCATCATTAGACTTTTAATTTAAGATTTTTATTGGATTAAATTTTCACCATCAGTCATTGCAGGATTCAAACCCGGATCCCCAGAGCATAGAACATAGAACTTTACAGCGCAGTACAGGCCCTTCGGCCCTCGATGTTGCGCCGACCTGTGAAACCACTCCAAAGCCCATCTACACTATTCCCTTATCGTCTATATGTCTATCCAATGACCATTTGAATGCCCTTAGTGTTGGCGAGTCCACTACTGTTGCAGGCAGGGCATTCCACACCCTTACTACTCTCTGAGTAAAGAGCCTACCTCTGACATCTGTCTTATATCTATTTCCCCTCAATTTAAAGCTATGTCCCCTCGTGCTAGACATCACCATCCGAGGAAAAAGGCTCTCACTGTCCACCCTATCTAATCCTTTGATCATCTTGTATGCCTCAATTAAGTCACCTCTTAACCTTCTTCTCTCTAACGAAAACAGCCTCAAGTCCCTCAGCCTTTCCTCATAAGATCTTCCCTCCATACCAGGCAACATTCTGGTAAATCTCCTCTGCACCCTTTCCAATGCTTCCACATCCTTCCTATAATGCGGTGACCAGAATTGCACGCAATACTCCAAATGCGGCCGCACCAGAGTTTTGTACAGCTGCAACATGACTTCATGGCTCCGAAACTCAATCCCTCTACCAATAAAAGCTAACACACCGTACGCCTTCTTAACAACCCTCTCAACCCGAGTGGCAACTTTCAGGGATCTATGTACATGGACACCGAGATCTCTCTGCTCATCCACACTGCCAAGAATCTTACCATTAGCCCAGTACTCTGTCTTCCTGATATTCCTTCCAAAATGAATCACCTCACACTTTTCTGCATTAAACTCCATTTGCCACCTCTCAGCCCAGCGCTGCAGCTTATCTATGTCCCTCTGTAACTTGTAACATCCTTCCGCACTGTCCACAACTTCACCGACTTTAGTGTCATCTGCAAATTTACTCACCCATCCTTCTACGCCCTCCTCCAGGTAATTTATAAAAATGACAAACCGCAGTGGCCCCAGTGTTTTGGACTCAACTACTTCCTGTGGTAATGAATTTCACAGGTTCACCACTCTCGGTCCTAAATGATCTACCCCATATCCTCAGACTGATCCCTGGTTCTGGACAAACCCAATATCGGGAACATCCTTCCTGCATCAACCCTGTCCCGTCCGGTTAGAATTTTATAGGTTTCTATGGGATCCCCCCTCATTCTTCTGAACTCCAGCAAATCTAACCGATTCAATCTCTCCTCGTGCGTCAGTACTGCCATCCCAGGAATCAGTCTGGTAAACCTTCGCTGCACTCCACTATGGCTAGAACATCCTTCCTCAGGTAAGGAGGCCAAAACTGCACACAATATTCCAGGTGTGGCCTCACCAAGGCCCTGTATAATTGCAGCAAGACACCCCTGCCCCCATGCTCGAATCCTCTCACAATGAAGGCCATCATACCATTTGCCTTATGTACCGCTTGCTGCACCTGCATGCTTACCTTCAATGACTGGTGTATGAGGACACCCAAGTCTCACTGCAGGTTTCTCTCTCCTAATTTATGGCCATTTAGATAATAATCTGCCTTCTTGTTTTTGCTAACAAAGTGGATAACCTCACATTTATCCAAATTATACTGCATCTGCCCACTCACTCAACTTGTCCAAATCACACTGAAGGATCTCTGCATCCTCCTCACAGCTCACCCTCCCACCCAACTTGGGTGTCATCTGCAAATTTGGAGATATAACCATTTTGTTCCCTCATCTAAATCATTCATATATATTAGGAATAGTTGGGGTCCTAGCACCGATCCCTGCGGTACCCCACTAGTCACACTGTCTGCCAATTTGAAAAAGGCCCGTTAATTCCTACTCTTTGTCTCCTCTCTGCCAACCAGTTTTCTATCCATCTCAATTACCCCCCCCCCCCCCCCGGGCAATCCGATGCGCCTTACTTTAACATGCCAATCTTTTATGCAGGACTTTGTCAAAAGCCTTCGAAAAGGCCGAATACACCATATCCACTGGTTCCCCTTCATCAATTCTACTAGTTACATCATTGAGGAATTCCAGGAGATTTGTCAAGCATGATTTCCTCTTCATAAATCCATGCTGACTCCATCCGACGCTGCCACTGTTTTCCAAGTGCCCTGCTATAAAATCTTTGATTCTAGAATTTTCCGCACGACTGCCGTCAGGGTCAATAAACGTGGCCTAGCCAGCAATGCCAGACATGAAATAACTTTTTAAAAGTTTATTACCAAGTTGATTAAATCACTTCCCGTCAATCGAATGAGCACAGCTAAGTGGTGAAAGACTTGTGTCGTAAGTGCAGCCAATTACTGTGACCTTTCACATGTTTAAGATATCCTTGGCCTCCTAGCCAGTACTGCTGACCACAGTGGAAAGAATTTCCGATATAACCTCAGTGCCAAAAAGAAAATTATTAAGCACAGCTTGCCCAAATTAGAGTCACACAATTTTAGTTCCATCATCTTTGAAATGAAAAGCTTGAAACAATACTTTACTTAAAAACGAGAATTCTGTAAATTCGACCATGCAACCAAAGATTTCTATTAACCAGAATGAGCTCAAAACACACATAAATTGTGACAAGCTCAATGCTGTATGGACTCTGTAACTCATATGCTAATAATGTAGCTTTCTTGTACAGCTCATTTAGAAAGTTACTAAATTGCTTTGTAACCTGTGGAAATGTAGCCAAAAAGTTACACTGCTGACGGCAGCAAAAGCTCAAGTCTTATTTTCTGCGTGATTCTGTCTCTCGGTCACATTGTATTTTAAAATTAAATCCTATTCTCTAGTGCACAAAATATTTTTTGTCCAGTTCCATCCACCTTCAGATATTTTAGTTGCAGTGACTTTTGACAAAAAGCTTGTGGCATTTTATTACAAATTGCACTCAGCATTTAAAATAGTAATCAGTAATAAAAAGCGTAAAGTAGATAAGTCATTCTGTGAGGGCATGCACAAGTTTACAGCTTCCAGAATGTAGCTATTTCTCATTTATTGATCTCCCACCCTTATGTCAGTACGCCAATCTGTCCTGCTTCTTCCATCTTCCACTCTATTCATTTGACATTATTCAAAACTCTGTTGCCCGTGTCTTTACTGCACCAGGTCTCGTTCACCTATCACCCCTCTGTTCGCTGACTTACACTGTCAAGCGATGCCCCATTTTATGCTTCTCATGCTGTTTTCAAGTCACTCTATCATCTCACTTCTCCCTATATACGTAATCTCCTCCAGGCCCGCAAGTCCGATCTCTGCACTCCTAATGCTCGCTTCTTGTGAATCTACCACTGGCAACTGTGCCTTCAATTTATGGGCTGCAAGCTCTAATTCCTTTTCATAAACCTCTCTCTCTCTCCTTTAAGACATGATGTGGAGATGCCGGCGTTGGACTGGGGTGAGCACAGTAAGAAGTCTTACAACACCAGGTTAAAGTCCAACAGGTTTGTTTCGATGTCACTAGCTTTCGGAGTGCTGCTCCTTCCTCAGGTGAATGAAGAGGTATGTTCCAGAAACACATATATAGACAAATTCAAAGATGCCAAACAATACTTGGAATGCGACCATTAGCAGGTGATTAAATCTTTACAGATCCAGAGATGGGGTAACCCCAGGTTAAAGAGGTGTGAATTGTGTCAAGCCAGGACAGTTGGTAGGATTTCGCAGGCCGACTCGCTGGGGGATGTGAACCAGTACCAGGCTGACCTTGATGAGGTTTGGCATGGCATGTTCTGCTCTCCGATAAGCATGGCCAAGGTGCTGCGGAGCTTGTTCCAGTCACCGAGGAGCATCGCTGAGGGCGTCGACACAACGGTGAACTGCCAGGGCTGGCAGAGCCAGATGATGCAGGGGCATCCAGGGCTCGAACCAGCTGCCCCTCCGCCCCAAGGTAAACTCCTGGGCCCTATGGACACCGAGCAGGAGAGGGCGCTGGGTGCCAACCCGGACAATACCTCCTCCACAATAGTGCTCAATACCGGGGCCCCCGCAAGGCTGCGTACTTAGTCCCCTACTATACTCCCTGTGTACACATGACGGCGTGGCAAAATTTGGTTCCAACTCCATCTACAAGTTTTCTGAGGATACGGGCATTTGGGCAGCACGGTAGCCTTGTGGATAGCACAATTGCTTCACAGCTCCAGGGTCCCAGGTTCGATTCCGACTTGGGTCACTGTCTGTGCAGAGTCTGCACATCCTCCCAGTGGGTGCGTGGGTTTCCTCCGGGTGCTCCTGTTTCCTCCCACAGTCCAATGATGCGCAGGTTAGGTGGATTGGCCATGATGAATTGCCCTTAGTGTTGGGTGGAGTTACTGGGTTATGGGGATAGGGTGGAGGTGTTGACCTTGGGTAGGGTGCTCTTTCCAAGAGCTGGTGCAGACTCGATGGGCCGAATGGCCTCCTTCTGCACTGTAAATTCTATGATGATATGGCCATAGTGGGCCGGATCTCGCATAACGACGAGTCAGAATACAGAAGGGAGATCGAGAACCTAGTGGAGTGGTGCAGCGACAACAATCGATCCCTCAATGCCAGCAAAACTAAAGAGCTGGTCATTGACTTCAGAAAGCAAAGTGCTGTACATACCCCTGTCAGCATCAACGGGGCCGAGGTGGAGATGGTTAGCAGTTTCAAATTCCTCAGGGTGCACATCTCCAAAAATCTCTCCTGGTTCACCCACGTCGATGCTACCACCAAGAAAGTACAACAGCACCTATACTTTTTCAGGAAACTAAGGAAATTCGGCATGTGCACATTAACTCTAACCAACTTTTACAGATGCACCATAGAAAGCATCCTATCTGGCTGCATCACAGCCTGGTATGGCAACTGCTCGGCCCAAGACCGCAAGAAACTTCAGAGAGTCATGAACACAGCCCAGTCCATCACACAAACCTGCCTCCCATTCATTGACTCCATCTACACCTCCCGCTGCCTGGGGAAAGCGGACAGCATAATCAAAGACCCCCGCCCACCCGGCTTACTCACTCTTCCAACTTCTTCCATCGGGCAGGAGATACAAAAGTCTGAGAACACGCACGAACAGAATCAAAAACAGCTTCTTCCCCACTGTTACCAGACTCCTAAACCTCTTATGGATTGACCTCATTAACACTACACCCCTGTATGCTTCACCCAATGCCAGTGTTATCTAGTTACATCGTGTACCTTGTGTTGCCCTATTATGTATTTTCTTTTATTTCTTTTTCTTTTCATGTACTTAATGATCTGTTGAGCTGCTCGCAGAAAAACACTTTTCACTGTACCTTGGTACACGTGACAATAAACAAATCCATCCATCCATCCTGTCCCATGGAGTGGGGAAGGTGGCCACCAGCTCCCCAGCGTTCCACCCTTCTGATGAGGCGGTGTCTCGAAATCAGCACATGGGACATGGCAGCACAGCTGTGCATGTGCTGTCGACAGGTGCGCTGGGGCCTTCTGGTCCCAGAGCCCCCAGAGGATGCCAGCTAAGGGCATCAAAGGCCACGGGACGAGATAGGTAGCTGGTTGCCTCTACTTCAGATGTGTACCCTGGGGGAAACACCTAGATGTAGTGGCAGAGCTAGGAGGGCCAGGCACGTTGAGGCTCACTGAGGGCATGGGGGAGTTGTGGGGAGGGTGGGGTGGAGAGCGGCACCATCGGGAGAGTGGAGAATTGTAAAACACATTAAACTCCCTTGAGCACAACCAGCATGATGCCTCTGCCTCTGTCATTTTCTTCCACAATGCAGGCCGACCTCCGATCCCTTGGCCCATCTGTCCAGGCATCTCCCCCTCCCCATGGCACCCATCCTCCACCCGTGGACATGCCCCCCGGAGCTGTGTCCCATCCCCTGGGTGTTCGGACGTTGGCTGCTGCGTGTGTGGTGTTGCCTCCTGCAGTGTTCAAGCATAGTGTCCAGGCATCAAGATGTGACTGGGATGCTCGGCAATGACTCCCACATACTACATGGCCCACCCACCCACAGGAATCCACTTGGGATGTGTGAAGTGCTCGCTTAACCACGATTGCCAATTCCCTACCCGCAATAGCCTTCAGCAGAGCAGCCAGAGGCCTCAGGAGTCGGTGGAGGTTATGGGTGGTCATTGGAGCAGACAGGCAGGGGCAAGGGTTGCCCCTGTAACGGGTAAATAATCCAGGGTTTGGCATGGTGAAGCCATGAGCGGTTGGCCCACCATGACTCGCTCCCACCCTCCAATGAAGGCCTACGCCTGCAGAGGGTCCCCCTCCCAAGAGTCCCCCAGTGTACACCACTAGACACAAGCTTCCAGTCACAAAAATAACCTTTGACCAACACCCTCTGCCTCCTGCCACTAAGCCAATTTTGGATCCAATTTGTCTTGGATCCCATGGACCTTCTTGATCAGTGCCCCATGCCGGACCTTGTCAAAATTCTGAAGTCCATTTAGACTACATCAACTACACTGCCCTCATCTACACATCTAATCGTCTCCTCAAAAATGCAATCAAATTTTGACAAAGACATAGCGACTATTCTTGATTAATCCTTGCCTTTCCATGTGGAGCTTAATTCTGTCCCTCAAAAATGTTTCCAATAATTACCGTACCACTGATATTAGACTCGCTGGCCTGTAATTACCTGTCTATTCCCCACTTCCGTTCTTAAATAATGGTAACATATTAGCTGTCCTCCAATCCTCTGGCACCTCACCTGTGACCAGAGAGGATCAGAACCCCTGCAATTTTCTCTCTTTCCTCACACAGCAGCCTAGGGTAAATCTGATCTGGGTCTGGGGATTTATCCACTTTTAAGCTTCCTAAAGCCTCCTGAATTCTAATTAGTTCAACTATATCACAGTCCCGCTGCCAGCCTTCTATACCTCTGTCATCCTTCTCCATAGTGAGCACAAGATGCAAAATATTCACTTAATACCTCACTTATGTCTTTTAGTTCCACACACGTTGCCATTTTGGTCCCTATTAGGCCCTGGTTACCCTCATGCCGTAATATATTCATAAAACACCTTGGGATTTTCCTTTATTTTTCCCCCTCTTGCTCTCCTTTTTTTAAAAATAAAAGTACCCCCTATACTTTCTACACTCCTCTAAAGCATCCAGTTTTCAGCCCTCCGCATCTGCCATAAGCTCCCCCCCCCCCTCATCTAATCTTGGCATCCACAGTTCTCTGGGCCTTTTGGTCCCATCTTTTACCTTTACAGGAACATGGATATGTACTCTCTCTATTTCATTTTTGAATAAAGCCTGGAACCAGATTTGTAAATAATGTCTGAATCCTCTCCAGTGCTGTCACATCCTTCCTAAAGTGCAGTGACCAGAATTAGACACAATACTCCAGTTGAGGCTGAAGCAGTGTTCAATAAATGTTGTTTTGTATTCCATGCCTCTATTTATGAAGCCCATGACCCGCTGTGTTTTACTAACCATTTTATCAACTGGTCCTGCCACCTACCATGGTTCTTGCACCCATACTCTCAGGCCCATCTGCTCCTGCACCCCTTTTAGATTTGTACTTCTTAAAAAAAAACATGGAGGGGAAGGCAAAGGGAATCACTTCACATTGGTTACCACTGCTGCCTCACTGCGGCAGGGATCCGGGTTCAATTCCGGCATTGACAGTCTGTTTGGAGTTTGCACATTCTCCCCGTGTCTACGTGGGTTTTCTCCGGGTGCTCCGGTTTCTCCCCAAAGTCCAAAGATGTGCAGGTTAGGTGGATTGGCCATGCTAAATTGCCCCGTAGTGTTCAAAGGTGAGGTGGGATTACTGGATTGTGGGGTAGTGGGCCTAGGTATGATTCTCTTTCAGAGGGTCAGTGCACACTCGATGGGCCGAATGGCTTCCCTCTGTACTTCAGGGATTCTATAATTCTCTCCATTAAATTTAATTTGTTAAATATCTGCCCATTCCTCCAGCTTTTCCAGGTCAGCTTAAAGATTATCACCATCTCCGCACAGTTCACAATACTCCCATGTTTGTGTCATGCACAGATTTTGAAATTGTGCCTGCCAGGCAGACAAAGAGCTTCAGTCCTGTAATACCTCAAAAATCCTGATTTTGTGTAACCGTCCTTTGAGGCTTGACCCCCCCTCCCCATCTCTAATCACTATTTCCAGCCCTCTCTTCTATATGGACCCAGATTCATGACTCCTTCACTCGCTTCACCCCATTACTGGAGGCTGTGCCTTCAAACACCTCTCTCTCATGTTATGGAATTTCTTCCCTAAACCACTCCAGCTCCTTGGAATTCCTCCTTTAAAAACTCTGTCACACTTGCAACCATCTCTCTTAATTCTACATGCCCTTTTTCACTTCACTGTGCCTGTGGAACACCTTCAGATGCTCTGTTACATTAAAGGTGCTATAAACAAGGCACCAATGAGAGAGAGAAGTGTGGTGTGGTTAACAGGTAAGAGCCCAGGCCTTCATGTCACCATGGCCAAGGGTTTAACACAGCAGCCAGTACATACCTGTAGCTCCAGCCAATTCCTCGAAATTTCAGTACATGTAATGGGTTGGACTATCCGATAGGTAGACACGCACCAATAATGCAATTCCTTCCAGCAATTAATGAAAGCATCTGTAAGAACAAGAACAGAACAGAAGAGTGTAAGAATGTATATGCACCTTGCTTTTAAAAAAATTAAACAATCTTGAAATCACATTATCGTGGAATTCTGATGCTGCGTTTAGGAAAACGTTTTCTCTGGAAACAGGTTATTTTGTGCTCACCAAAAACAAAGGAGGAGATGGTAATGAATGAAGCCATCTCTGCTATTAACTTGCAGCATCAATGATGAACACGACAATATCAGGTCCTGCATACTTTTGAGTGCGGAGTGGATCCCATTTTCCATAGTTCCAACAATTCATCCCGACCACAAATCAGAACAACACCTCCTACTGCACCAATGTGAGGCTCGTGCTTTGCACCTGAACACTGAGGGATGAGTCTCCCTCCCTCCTGGCTGTAATTGCCCAGACGATGGGCGGGATTCTCCGTTCACCGTGTGAATGCGGCCGGAGAATTCCGCCCGAGATCAATGGATTTTTCCATTGTACGCGGCTCACCCGCGGCGTTCTTGCGACGGGTGGGGAGGGAGAATCCAGCCCTTAGTCTCATCTTTCCACAGCAACATCAAGAGATGATGGCGGGGCAGAGGGGGAGGCGCCTGCTGGGCAGGGGGAAGAGAAGACAGTGGGGAAAGGGAGGTGCCAGGGTACTAGAAGACAGCTAACGTGGTTCTACTTTTCAAGAAGAGCGGCTGATAGAGATAAACCAGACAATTACAGACCAGTGAGTCTCACATCAGTGGCAGGGAAACTACTGGAGAAAATCCTGAAGGAGAAAATTAATCTCCACTTGGGAGAGGCAAGGTTTGATTAGGGATAGTCAGCATGTCTTTGTCAGAGGGAGGTCATGCCCAATGAATTTGACTGAATTTTTGAGGTGGTGATCAGGTGTATGGATGCGGGTAGTGCAGTTGATGTTGTTGATATGGATTTCAGCAACGCCTTTGACAAGGTGCCGCGTGGGCGACTGATGATGGGATCTGGGGCTAACCTGACAAGTTGGATCCAAAACTGGCTTAGTGGTAGGAGATAGAGGATGGTGGTAGAAGGCTGGTTGTGTAACTGGAGACCAGCCTCCAGTGGTGTACCACAGTGCTGTATCCCTTAGTGTTTGAGATATAGATATATAACTATATATAGGAGAATGTGGGGTGGATGGATAAGTTTGTGGATGATACCACTATCATCAGGGTGATTAGTGAGGAAGGTGGTCTCAGGTTGCAGGAAGATATAGATGGGTTGATCATATGGGCATATGTGTGGCGCGGTGATGCACTTTAGACAGAGTAACTAGACAAGGAAATACTCATTTACTGGCAGGACACTAGGAATCTCAGAAGAACAAATCTTTGCGTGCTTGTCCTCATAACCCTGAAAACAGCAGAACAGGTTAATAGGGTAGTTAAGGCAAAAGGGGACCTCCGGTGGTGGCTATGGAGGAGTAAGTCGCACATTTGGTGGCTCATGCTCTTTTCGGACTTTTGGGCCTTTCCCCCGGACTTTTGTCCGGTTTTAAACGGAAAATTTGTAGGTTGAGGCAGCTGGGCACTGTTTCCTCGCATTGGTTTCTGGAAAAAAGGATCAGAAGTGTGCGAAAGGGCAGAAACAAGAAGCCAGTAGCGAGCTGTGTTGAAGCTGCAACGGGAGACAGTATGGCCGAGGGACAGACCCCTGGGGTGGCAGCGCAGCGATCAACGGACCCAGTGATGCAGGCCATTCAGGGTTGTTTCACCAGACAGAAGCGGGAAAGCCTGGACCCGATCAAAGAATCAATTGATCGTCTAGAGAGCAGACTGGACGCCCAAGACCGGGCGATTCAGAAGGTGGAGAAGGCGCTGCTGGAACAAGAGGAGCACCAAACAGCAGTGGAGCTGGAGGTGGGGATGCTTCGGGAACAGCAGGAAAGGCTCCTGAAGAAGGTGGAGGACCTTGAGAACCTCTCCCGCCGGCAGAACCTAAGAATTGTCGGGCTCCCGGAGGGAGCTGATGCTGGAGCATACGTGGCGGGTATGTTCGAAAAGCTGCTGGGGGAGGGGGCATTCCCCCAACCGCTGGAGGTGTACAGGGCGTATCGGGCGCTTGCCAGCAAGCCGCGGGCGGGGGACCCTACGAGGGCGATGGTGGTGAGATTCCACAGGTTCTTGGACAAGGAATGTATTCTTCGGTGGGCCAAGCGCACGCGGAGTTGCAAGTGGGAGAACAGCGTCCTGCGGGTGTACCAGGACCTGAGCGTGGAGGGGGCGAGGAAGAAGGCAGGCTTTAACCAAGTCAAGGCGATTTTCTTTAAGAAGCAGGTGAAGTTTGGTCTGCTGTACCTGGCGCATCTGTGTTTTACGCATGAAGACCAACATCATTATTTTGAGTCGCCCAATGAGGCACTGGACTTTGCAAAAAGAAAAGGACTGGTGGGAGTTTGAGAACTTTTGGACTTTGACAAGGGCCTATATTGGGCCCTTTTTCCTTTTCTGTTTTTCTCTGGGGGTTTTCGTTTGTTTTTCTTTTCTCCCCCCCTGGTTTTTTTGGGTGTTTTTTTTTCTGTTGTTAAATTGACTATGCCTTCTCGTATTGTTTTGTGTCAGTCTTTTTTGGAGCTCTATTTAGGGGAAGGGGGGGGGGGGGGGCGGAAAGAGTTGATTTTCCGTTTCGTTTTGGGTTCTTTTTCAGGGTAGATATTGGCAATGTTCCTTTTGTGTTTATCGTGTGCGTTTTTACTGATGTGCACTTTGGTGGAATGGAGACGTGCCTGTCTGAGTTTCGGTGGGTGGTGCTTTTGTTTTTTGTGTTTTCTTGCTGCGGGGTGTTTGTTTGGGGATTGTTGGATTGTTGAGGGAACCTATTTACAGGAGCGAGGGAACAATGGGTGGGAGACTTCCTGGTGCCAGAGGCGGGGGGTCACCAAGCTAGCTGGGTGAGCTAGCTCACGGAAGCACAGTGGGGGGGGGGGGGGGGTGTATATGCTTGGTTTATTAGCTGGATTGGAATTTAGAGTAGTGTTGTTGGGGGGGTTGTGGGGTTGGGAGGGACTTTGATGGAAGGTCACTGAGGGGGTAGGCTGGAGGAGGTGTGGCGCATGGGCTAGAGGCAGGCCCAAGAAAGGGGATGGCTGACTAGCAGGGGCGAGGGGGGCACTTTGCCCCCAACTAGGCTGGTCGCCTGGAATGTACAGGGGCTAAATGGGCCGGTAAAGAGGGCACGTGTGTTTGCGCACCTGAGGAGTCTGAAGGCGGACGCGGTGATGCTGCAGGAGACACATCTTAAAGTAGTGGATCAGGTCAGGTTGAGGAGAGTTGGGTTAGTCAGGTTTTCCACTCGGGGCTGGATTCAAAGACAAGAGGGGCTGCGATTCTGATTAACAAGCGGGTGGCATTTGAGATGGGGAGGATAGTCTCGGATGTGGGAGGTCGATATATCATGGTTAGTGGCAAGCTGCAGGGTATGAAGATAGTGCTGGTCAATGTATACGTGCCAAATTGGGACGATGGGGATTTTATAAAGAGGGTGCTAGGGAAGGTTCCGGACCTGGATTCGCACAAGCTGATTACGGGGGCGATTTACGAGCACGGTGAGAAGGCCAGCAGGATGCTTGTACAGCAGCTCAGAAAGAGGGAGGCAGCTAGGGAAATAGGGAAACTTGTTGATGGGGATGGGAACTTAGTTGGGGACTCGGCAGGGGTGAGCAAGACCTTTTGGGACTTTTATAGTTGGTTGTACAGGTCGGAACCCCCTCCGGAGCCAGAGGGGATGAGGCACTTTTTGGATGGGCTGACTTTCCCCAAAGGTGGATGGGGAGCTGGTAGAAGGGCTGGGGGCCCCGATCGGGCTGGAGGAGATAGTGGAGGGTTTGAAGGCCATGCAGTCGGGTGAGGCCCCGGCACTGGACGGGTACCCAGTCGAGTTCGATAAAAAGTTCTCCGGAATATTGGGGCTGGTGACGTTGAAGATCTTTAACGAGGCCAAGGAAAGAAGGGTTCTACCACAGACAATGGCACAGGTCATGATCTCGCTCATTCTGAAAAGGGACAAGGACCCGGAGCTGTGTGGTTCTTAGAGGCCAATATACTTGCTGAACGTGGATGCCAAACGTCTGGCCAAAATTCTGGCTTCTAGGATAGAGGACTGTGTACCGGACGTTATAGGGGAGGACCAGACAGGGTTCGTTAAAGGTAGGCAGCTGGTGGCCAATGTAAGAAGTTTGCTAAACGTGATCATGATGCCCCCGGAAGGTAGGGAAGTTGAAGTGGTGGTTGCGATGGACGCGGAAAAAGCCTTTGACCGGGTCGAGTGGGATTACTTATGGGAGGTGCTGGAGCGGTTCAGGTTTGGAAGGGGCTTTGTTGACTGGGTTAGGTCGCTGTACCGGACTCCGGTGGCTAGTGTACAGACAAACAGGACGACTTTGGACTATTTCAAGCTACACCGGGGGACAAGACGGGGATGTCCCCTCTCCCCACTGCTGTTTGAACTGGCAATAGAGCTGCTGGCAATTGTTCGGAGGGCCTCAACGGGTTGGTCTGGGGCCGGGGTGGGGGGGGGAAAGAGAGAGAAGCATAGAGTCTCGCTGTATGCGGATGACTTACTGTTGTATGTCTCAGACCCAATGGATGTGATGGGGGAAATTATGGGAATTCGGCTGTTTTTTGGGGTACAAGCTTAATATGGGGAAGAGAGAGCTGTTTGTGGTTCAGGTGAGAGGTCAAGAGAGGAGACTAGGGGAACTGCCGTTCAGAGTGGTAGGGGACAGTTTTAGGTATTGGGTATCCAGGTGGCGAGGGATTGGGACAGGCTACATAAATTGAACTTGGCCTGTCTGGGGGACCAGATGCAGGAGGATTTCCGGAGATGGGATGCACTCCCGTTGTCTCTGGTGGATAGGGTGCAGTCGGTAAAAATGACGGTCCTCCCGAGGTTCCTATTCGTTTTCCAGTGCCTCCCCATCTTCATCCCACGGTCCTTTTTTAAGTGGATCATTAAGATTATCGTGGGCTTTGTGTGGGGGGGCAAGCCCCCCTGGGTGAAGAAGGCAATGCTCGAGCGGAGTCGGGGGGATGGAGGGCTGACGCTGCCGAATTTCAGCAATTACTACTGGGCGGCTAATATAGCCATGGTGAGGAGGTGGCTAGTGGAGGTGGGCCGGCGTGGGTACCCATGGAGGTGGCTTCTTGTAAGGGCACAAATTTGGGGGAGTGGTGACAGCGCCCCTGCCAGCGCGGTACTCCACCCGTCCATGTGGTGGTGGCGGCCCTGAGAGTCTGGGGGCAATGGAGGAGACATGTGGGAACAGAGGGGGCATCGGTGTGGTCCGCAATCTGCGATAACCATCGGTTTACCCCGGGGAGGATGGACGGGGGGTTCCGAATTTGGCGGAGAGCGGGGATTGAGAGGATGGGGGACTTGTTCTTGGAAGGAAGCTTCCAGAGTATGAGGGCGCTGGAGGAGAAGTTTGCATTGGCTGGGGGAAATGAATTCTGATATTTACAGGTACGGGACTTTTTGCAGAAGCAGGTACCAACCTTCCCACTCCTACCACTAAGGGGGATTCAGGATAGGGTGGTCTCTAGAGGATGGATAGGAAAGGGGAGCGTCACGGACATATATAGAGAGCTTATGGGTATGGAGGAGATGCAAACCGAGGAGCTGAAGTGAAAGTGGGAGGAGGAGCTGGGGGAAGAGATAGAGGAGGGCCACTGGGCGGAGCATTAGGAAGGGTCAATACTACCGCAACATGTGCCAGGCTCAGCCTGATCCAATTTAAGGTTGTTCACCGGGCTGACATGAGTGGCCCGGACGAGCAGATTCTTTAGGGTGGAGGACAGGTGTGCGAAGTGCGCGGGGGTGCCAACGAATCATGTCCATATGTTCTGGGCATGCCCAAAACTAAGGGGATTTTGGCAGGGGTTCGCTGATGCCATGTCCACGGTACTAAATAGGAGGGTGGCAATGAGTCTGGAGGTGGGGATTTTTGGGGTGTCGCAGGATCCGGGAATCCAGGAGGAGAGAGAGGTGGACATTCTGGCCTTTGTTTCCCTGGTAGCCCAGAGGCTGGCATGGAGGGATTCAAAGCCCCCAAAATCGGAGACCTGGCTTTCAGACATGGCTGGCTTCCTCTGCCTGGAGAAAATTAAGTTCGCCATGAGAGGGTCTCTGCTGGGGTTCGCCCGGAAGTGGCAACCATTCGTCGCAGAGAACTAATAGTCAGCAGAAATTGCAGGGGGTTAGGTTAGCGTAGGTTAGGGTGGTAAGTAATGGCAAGACCTGTGGGAGAGGGAGGTGGAATTTGCACTATGTTTATATTTTCTTGTTATGTATATTGTTGATTTTGTTACTGCTGAAATGCCAAAGAAATACCTCAACAAAACATTTATAAAAAAAATAGGCGGCAAAAGGGGCACTTGTCTTCATCAGTCGTGGCATATATTATAAGAGCAGGGAGGTTATGCTGGAGCTGTACAAGACTTTTTGGTTAGGCCACAACTAGAGCACTGTGTGCAGTTCTGGTCGCCTCACTATGGAAGGATGTGATTGCATTGGAGGGTGCAGGTTCACTAGGATTCAACTGATTCACTAGGATCTTGCCTGGGATGGAGCATTTGAGCTATGACGAGAGAGGCGGGATAGGCTTGGGTTGTTTTCTTTAGAGAAGAGAAGGATAGACAGGGTCGATGGGAAACAGTTGTTCCCGTTAATTGAAGGATCAATAATGAGGGGACATAATTTTAAGGTGGTGAAGGGATTGGAGGAAAGATGTTTTCATGTGGAGGGTGGTGAGAGTCTGGAATGCACTGCCTGGAAGGGTAGTAGAGGCAGGAAAACTCACAACTTTAAACAGTACGTGGATGAGCACTTGAAAGACATAACATTCAGGACTTTGGGCTAGTTGCTGGAAAGTGGGATTAGTATAGGTTTTGTGCCGTTTTGTCAGTACAGAACTGGTGAGCCGAAGAGCCTCTTCTGTACTGTATGAGTAACTCGAAGAGCACCTGCTTCACGGAACTTTCTCAGTCAAAACTACCAACCCGACACAGTGCACTCAAAGCAGCACTCCGTCCAGAGCAAACAACACTGGGACCTCAATTTTTTGCTTTCTGAAAAACAACCAATTCTAGCTTCTAAAAGCCAGTTTAAACCACCTATCTAATGAACTGGCTACAGCTGCTCTCATGAGCTTGTAAACCCTTGATTATGGATGATAAAATAAACTTGTTTTGATATGTGTAATTTTTAGTTGACTCCAGATAGAAATTAACCCTTGAAACTCCCCGATTCACTGGTGCTCAGTGAAGACCAAGCAGCATTCGAGGATCCCGGTTTTATACTTTCTGAAAAATGAGCACACGCAAGAAATATGAATTAGATTTAGATATGAATGCTGATCAACAAGTTTGCAGATGACACAAAAATTGGTGGGGTGGTAAATAGCGAGGAGGATATAGACGGGCTGATCAGTGGCAAACGGAATTCAATCCGGATAAGTGGGAGGTGATGCACTTGGGCAGGACAAATGAGGCAGCACCCTGAGAAGCACCGAGGATCAGAGGGATCTTGGTGTGCATGTACATTGGTCCTTTAAAGTAGCAGAGCAGGTGGATACAATGGTTAAGAAGGCATATGGTAGACTTGCCTTCATTAGCCATGGAATAGAGTTTAAGCGTAGGGAGGTTATGCTGGAACTGTATAAATGTTGGTTCAGCCACAGCTAGAGCATTGCGTGCAGTTCTGGAATCCACATTACAGGAGGGTGTTACAGCACGGGAAGGGTGATTTACCAGGATGTTGCCTGGGCTGGAGAGTTTTAGCTATGAAGAGAGATTGGATCGACTTGTTTTCCTTGGAGCAGAGGAGACAGAAGGGGGACATGATTGAGATGTATAATAAAAGATTATTATGATGAAGGGCATCGAGTCGACAAGGGCATCCCTGGTAGAGGGGTCAATGACCAAAGAGCATAGATTTAAGGTAAGGGGCAGGAGGTTTAGAGGGGATGTGAGGAAAAACGTTTTTACCCAGAGGGTGGCGAAAGTTTGGAATTCACTGCCTAAAAAGAATGGTGGAGGCGAGATCCTCATAATATTTAAGCAGTATTTAGACGTGCACTTGCGATCCCAGGGAATACAAGGCTATGGGCCGAGTGCTGGAAAATGGGATGAGAATGGTTAGGTGGCTGTTTATGATCAGTGCAGACACAATGGGCCGAAGCACCTTTTCGGTGTTGTATGACTCAGAGCGTGCAATCCAGATATCACCTTGCATTGATCCAATGAGTGGTTACGAATGAGCACAAAATTGTGTTAAAACATAATGAAGTAATCTCATCACTCATTTTTCCTTATCCGAAATGCTCAGGGCCGAGTGTGTATCGGATTTTTTAATATTTCGGAATATACTGCGCATGTGTGCCACACATGGGAACTGCGCATGGCCCAGGTGCCTTGTGGGATTTCCCATTCATGACGTCACATCAGTGCTCAAAAAAAGTGTACAGACGATGAGAAAGTTCTACCTAATAACAGCATTCTCTCACTCTCACCTGATGTAGGGACAATGGTGAATCCCAAACACACTCACTCCTAATGGAGTGTGGTTTCAAGTGACTTTCCAGGGACACGAGCACAAAAATCTAGCTCACATAGGTGCTGTTTATTAGATGGGGTACAGATCAAGTCTCTCCCTTCCTCCTTCACATAGCCGCTTACTGGAGCTGCGTATGAGGCACCCAGAAAAAGGCCAAGTACTTGAAGGCAAGGATGAATGAAACTTTTAAAATCGGTGTTGTTGAACTGGAGGCTAATGTAGCTCAACAAGCTGATGGGTGAGTGGGGAGCAACAATGGGAGACAAGAGTTCTACACATTAAAGAAATCAAGGGACATGGGGATAGTGTGGGAAAATGGCATTGGGTGGATCAACAAAGAACAAAGAACAAAGAAATGTACAGCACAGGAACAGGCCCTTCGGCCCTCCAAGCCCGTGCCGACCATACTGCCCGACTAAACTACAATCTTCTACACTTCCTGGGTCCGTATCCTTCTATTCCCATCCTATTCATATATTTGTCAAGATGCCCCTTAAATGTCCCTATCGTCCCTGCTTCCACTACCTCCTCCGGTAGTGAGTTCCAGGCACCCACTACCCTCTGCGTAAAAAACTTGCCTCGTACATCTACTCTAAACCTTGCCCCTCTCACCTTAAACCTATGCCCCCTAGTAATTGACCCTTCTACCCTGGGGAAAAGCCTCCGACTATCCACTCCGTCTATGCCCCTCATAATTTTGTATACCTCTATCAGGTCGCCCCTCAACCTCCTTCGTTCCAGTGAGAACAAACCGAGTTTATTCAATCGCTCCTCATAGCTTATGCCCTCCATACCAGGCAACATTCTGGTAAATCTCTTCTGCACCCTCTCTAAAGCCTCCACATCCTTCTGGTAGTGTGGCGACCAGAATTGAACACTATACTCCAAGTGTGGCCTAACTAAGGTTCTATACAGCCGTGATAGAGTTGAATGGTGGAGCAGGTTCGAGGCAGCAAATGCCCTACTCCTATATTCCATTCAGAGGGATGTGGAAAATGAGAGACTCGTACTTAATTTTGATGTACGTTTTATAGATGTTGTGCTGAGAATTTTAAAAATGATGATCACTCCAAGACAACTAGCATGGGCTTAAGGCATCCCAGGAGCTACAGCAAGTGGGATGAGTAAATTAGATGCTGCAATGGTCAAGGTCAAAGGGCACATTGTGTTGAACCCCAGGCCTATGGTGGTATCAGTGGGAATGGTAGGCAAAGAAAGATACTAACACTAGGAAACAGCCAAAGCTTCTCAGCACCATTCCTGCGTCGTGTAAAAATCAGGTCGGTTCGGTTGCAGTTTCCAACCACACCAGTAGGTGGCAAATAGCCAGGAGTTCTCTTGATTAATGAGCTATTGTGGACTGTAGCAGCAGCGTGTTTAGGGGAAGGCGAGTTAAAGGGTAGTACCTCCAAGTCATTCAAAACCCCCATAAAACTTGCATGACAACACCAATAACATGGCGAACAAGGGCCTCTAAGTCCCATCACCAACAAAAATTCTTCAACAGTGGATCAGCTAATGGTTGTGAAGGCAGACAAAAGGTTGCAGTAGGATGTGGTCCTCATTTATACAGGCTTGCCTGATCATTGAAAACAGGTGATGCCCCATCATGAGAGTCAGGCCTGCTGTGCAACACTTCCCCCCCCACACTGAAAAAAAACAAGGTGGCAAATTTCTTCAAGCCTTTTGGCAATCAGCTGGAGGAGATGGGGCAGGATTGAGACATCTGGTAACTTCACATCACAACCTGACACAAAGGAGGTTGTTCCCAATGAACCCCTTCGCTGTAATCGAGGCAGAAAGGTAATTCGTTGTTTGCAGTGTCAGAGCAGCCCTCTTCAAGATTAACTCTGCTCATCCAGGGACTGGAAAAGATATTCTAAACTAATCAGCTGAAACGTGAGAATCCATTTTGGCAATGCCAGAGGACATTGGTAGGGTGTTAAACAAGTACTTCAGATCTGTCGTCACACAAGAGGAGGATGTCGGTACAGAATTGGGAGAGAAGGACTGAGGTTCATGGACAGTTTGACATGGGGAATAAGGAGGTACTGGAGGTTTAAAAGTGAACAAATTCCCAGGTCCAGAGAAGCTACATCCCAAGTGCTCGGACCCAAATTTTTAGTTCCTCTTTGGCCACAGGAGAGTTGCCAGAGAATTGGTTGACAACTAATGTGGCTCCACTTTTCAAGAAGGGCGGGAGAGATAAACCAAGGGATTACAGACCAGTGAATCTCACATCAGTTGCAGAGAAACTATTGGAAAAAATTGATCTCCACTTGGAGAGGCAAGGTTTGTTAATGGATAGTCAGCATGGCTTTGTCAAATGGAGATCATGCCAAACAAATTTGATTTAATTTTGAGGTGATCATGTGTGTGGATGCGGGTAGTGCAGTTGATATAGATTTCAGCAAAGCCTTCGAGGAGATCCCAAATGGGAGATTGATATACAAGTTAAAAGCAGGTGGGATCCAGGATTTCTTAGCAAGTTGGATTCAAAACTGGCTAAGTGTAGGAGACAGAGGATAGTTATATAAACGATACAGAGGGGGACTGTGGGGTGGTGGGGTGCTAATAAGCAAGTTTGTAGATGATCGAAGGTTAGCATGATGGTTAATAGTGAGGAAGAAGGTCTCAGGATGCAGGAAGATATCGATAGGTTGGTCAGATGGGTTAGGGTTAGATCAGATGGCAGATAGAGTTCAACCCTGCAAAATGCGAGATGATGCACTTTGGAAGGAGTAACAAAATAAGGGAGTACTCAGCAGATGGCAGGATACTGAAGCTCAGAGGAACAGAGGGAACTTGTGCTTGTCCACAGATCCCCAAAGGTGGCAGGACAGGTTAGTTAAGGTGGCATTTGGGACACTTGCCTTTATCAGTCGTGGCATAGAGTATAAGAGCAGGGAGGTTATGTTGGAACTGTACAAAACCACAGCTGAAGTGTTGTTAGCGGTTCTGGTCTGTGATTGCACTGGAGAGAGTGCAGAGGAGATTCACCAGGATGCAGCATTTGAGCTATGAAGAGAGGCTGGAAAGGCTTGGTTGTTTTCTTTAAAGCAAAGAAGGCGGAGGGGGGACCGGATTGAGAGGTATACGATTATGATGGGTATGGCAAGGGTAAGGGTGGATAGGAAGCAGTTGTTTCCCTCAGTTGAAGGGTCAATAGAGGGGGCATAATTTTAAGATGAGGGACAGCAGATTTACACAGGATCGGAGGAAATATTTTTCATCCAGAGGGTGGGTGGAGTCTGGAATGCACCACCTGGGACGTTAGAGGCAGGAAACTTCACAACCTTTTAAAAAGGATGTGGATGAGCACTTGAAATGTCAGAACATTCAAGGCTATGGGCCAAGGGCTGAGATGTGGGATTAGTGTAGATTTAGTGTAGTTTTGACAGTGCAGGGCCAATGGGCCTCGGACTCCACATTTGGCAAAATAAGCTCAATTCTGTATGAGATAACTGCTAGGAAATGGGCCTAAATTAATTCCTACGATGGTCAAAAGCTGGTTTATAACTAATAAATCCTTTTACAGGATTGTAGAAACAATGATATTCAGCTATTCTGGATACAAAATAGGCTCCAAATACCTATGGTGACGGTTTGATGCAACAACTAAAATTATTGAAAACATTACCCAAGAGGAACATCGAAGTGAACAGTATAAATTGGTTAAAAGAGATAAAGGGAGGGTATTAAAAGAAAATAGCATTGCGTATTTCAAAAATGCACAGTTGATCCATTCAAATAACCTTTCCAAAAAAAATCACATGCTTCAAATTATTGGAAAGAGACTGAAAGGACAAGACCAAGTGGCATACAGAGACAAAAAAGTTCGAAGAAAACAACAGTAAAAACAGGAAGGTAAGAATACTGGTTGGAACTGTTTTTTTTTTCCTATTGGGACAGACTGAGCGCAAGAGGCTGACACAAAGCACAAAGAAAAAACAAAAGTGCGGAGTGCATGTGGGTTGGGGCAGTGGGGGAAGAGAAGCATCAAAAGGCTTTTCTTTAGCAGACATAAAAAGCGAAGTCCAATTAGCCCACAAAGCTCATTCCACCCCTGAAGACATGTATATCTAACAATCAAACCTCTTCTTTAAACAACTACAAACACCACTGTTATCATAATCATCAATCCTCACGTGACAAATACTTCTAGAAATTTTAAAGTCATAGCAACCCTTTTTATAGTATGAAGATCAGTAGACTAAAGACCTAATTCACGCACTTCAGTTTGAGCCTCGGTAAAAGGGTCAGAGTGGTGCAAAATATATGGGTGGCTACTTGGAGAATATGAGTACTGTAAACGGTGTTATCTGGCACTTCGCCAACCAGCATTCTCCAGTAACCAGAATTTCTGACAGCTCGATTGCTTTGAAAAGCCGCTCACACTTGCATTCTTGAAAAACAAAACAAAACTTATAATCTATTGTTATTATTAACCTGTAAAGTTGTTCTTGGGGTTTTACATTTAACTTGTTAATTTATTGGATCAGCTTAGGTTATTCTGCCTGAACAATGCTACACCGTGTCACGTGTCCAGAGTGAACCTCGCATTAACTGTCATCTTTGATTAACCAGCACCACCCGTTCCTCGAGCATGCTGGATCACAAAGAATTTACTGTAGTTTCAAGTACCTGGGCCAGAGTGATGGAAGTATCAAAACTCAAGTTTACTAATTATAATAATCTTGGTTGTCACAAGTAGGCTTACATTACCACGGCAACAAAGTTACCATGAAAAGCCCCTAGACACCACATTCCGGCGCATGTTCGGGTACACAGAGGGAGAATTCAGAATGTCCAAATTACTTAACAGCACGTCTTTTGGGACTTGAGAGAGGAAACCGGAGCACCCGGAGGATACCCAAGCAAGTCATGGGGAGAACGTGCAGACTCCACACAGACAGTGACCCAAGCTGGAATCTAACCTGGGACCCTGGAGCTGTGAAACAACAGTGCTAACCACTGTGCTACCGTGCCCAATGGCAGATTAGCTCAGTTTGGAATAACTGGAAGACGTTTGGTGGAGTGTTCACTGAAACTGAAAGGAAGAATCTACAAGACGGTTAAGAACAACTAATGAGCTGTGGATGCTGAGAAAGGATGAAATCAGGTACATGCACAGTTGGGGTGGAGGCGTCAGTGAAAATTGTGGAAGCACCCAATAGTGTAGCTGAGAGAAGAAGAAATGGCACAGTCATCTGTTAAGGAGAGAAAGGAAGTGTGGTGAGGCAAGTGATGGAGGTTTGAACAAAGGAAACAGAAGGTTTAAGACCAGATGCAGGGAGGCATGGTAGCACAGTGGTTAGCACTGTTGCTTCACAGCGCCAGAGTCCCAGGTTCGATTCTCGGCTTGGGCCACTGTCGGTGCGGAGTCTGCACGTTCTCCCCGTGTCTGTGTGGGTTTCCTCCGGGTGCTCCGATTTCCTCCCACAAGTCCTGAAAAAAGTGCTGTTAGGTGAATTGGTCATTCTGAATTCTCCCTCTGTGTACCCGAACAGGTGCTGTAGTGTGGCGACAAGGGCTTTTCACAGTAACTTCATTAGAGCATTAATGTGACAGTAAAGATTTCTATTATAAGAGATTTCTATTATTAAGAGATTTCTATTATTATAATAACACAACATGGGATGGAGAAGGGTGATCAACCTGTATTGAGATGAAATTTTGCTATAAAGTCACTCCAGGAAGAGATTAGGCGAGGTGACTAAACGTTTTGTCAAGGAAGTAGGTTTCAAAGAGTGCCCTTAAAGGAGGAGGAGTGTGGGTGAAGAAATTGAGAGATTTAGGGGTAAATTTCCAGATCTAGACAGCCAAAGGAATGGTGGCCAAAGGTGGAGCAATGAAAACTGGGATCGCAGGATATCAGAATTGGAGATCTTAGAGGGGTAGAAAAGATTAGAAAAAGGGAGGAAAGGGATGATAGGATGGAATCAATCTCTTCTACTTGTTTTCGGCCAAAGTCATCTGCAAACTTTACACTCATCAACTTTTTTGATGCACTACAGAGTAGAGAAGACCCCAGTGTGATGTTTGATCCCAAGGAGAAGGCTGCTTCATATTAGGATGGAGAGATTCACAATAGAAACCCATCCCTTTCTGCCCCAAAAGTGGCAGGCTATCACCTGACACAACAGGACTAACTGATCATAAAAGTAATGGTAAAGGCAAGTATGTAGCCAGTGGGTGCAAAAAGCCAAACAGGAGCAGGTTTTTGCAGCAAGAATGGTTTCGTAAGTGTTCTTTCCGCGTTAAAAAGTGAAAACTACACCCAATCTTTGTGAAATAGCACGCGTGGAAGCATCCAATAGTTTAGCTGAGAGAATACATCAAGATGATTTTTTTCTTCCAAGATTAGCCAATTGGTCCTTGAATAGTTTCAAGTTTCATTTTGAAGAAATGCAACTAAAAAGAAATTTCAAAAAACACAGCCAGAGTTCCTGCTCACAATACAATTAAAAAATTACATCTAAATTGTGCTGATAATATAATGGAAATAAAAATGAATGATTGAGAGTATTTCTCAAGTGGTAACCTGGCTCAATTTTGACGGAGCTGAAAATTGATTTAATTGCCAAAAACAATAAGTGTTGATGCCCAGCACTCCAGCTGTGAACAACCCAATTCAAGATCACTGAAACGAACTAATAATTCCATTGCCATAATCCAGTTAATTAGTCGTTTGCATTTAAAATGTGTACAAGAAAGTAAATGCAATTTGAATTGCCTTCCTGAGCGACTGCAACTTGTGGAATCACAACTTTAATATGGGATTGAGACCAATTTTGAAGGTAGGACCGGATTTGGAAAAGCTGCATTTTAAACAAGCGTAGGTAGCTTTGAACATAATTCAAGTTTAAAATTTCCTGATTTAATGAGTGGGCTCAGTTGCACTGCTTCAATGTTACTGGTGGAAACCAGCAACAACGTGACCCTCATCTCTACAATTCACCAGTTACTGGGCAATTAGCCATCCAGGTCACCATGCCAATGCAGTAAAAGTCAGCCAGGGTCCCTGCTCCTGTCCCTCAACTGCTGCCCAGTCATACTTGCTGCAAAGCAGTCATGTCTGGGCACCCTGCTAACACTTCCCTCCTAGACTCAGTGGTCTGAACCCCAGCTCCTACCAGCACCCACGGAACCCAGCCTCCTCACTCCCAGCACCCGTGGAGACTGCTTCCCATCACCAGCCAGCATCTGAGGATCCTCCCTGCTCAAGCATCAACCAAAACCCACTGATCCCATGTCTTCGACAGAGAGAGGAAAATTATAAAAGATAAATCATAAAATGGTTGGAACACAGGAAGTAATTCAACTGGTCAAGTCTGTGCCATCTCTCTGCAAAAGCAATTCCGCTAATTCTACTCCACTGCCCTCTCCCCAAAATCTGCATAATCAATTAATTTATCAGGTGCTTATCCAATTCTCTCGAATCAGCCTTCCCAACCTTCGCAGGCAGTGGTTCCAGAACCTAACCAATCGCTGCGTTAAAAATGTTCTGGTATTAACGTTGATTCTTTTGCCAATTACCTAAATCTATGTCCTCTTGTTCTAAACCCCCTCTATCCAAAATTGGAGAAGTTAAGTTTGTTCTCTGTAGAGAACGCAGAGAGATTTAATAAAGGTGTTAAAAATCATGAGGGATTTAGACAGTAGAGAGAGACACTGTTCACAACACCAAGAGATAGGAGGAGTTGACCATATGGCCTATCGAGCCTGCTCCGCCATTCAATATCATTGCTGATCCTGGGCTTCAACTCCATTTGCATGCTCGTTCCCCATATCCCTCAATTCCCTGAGATAGTCTGTCTATCCCAGCCTGAAATGTATTCAATGAGTATTTTTCTTATTCCCTGACTTGTCCGATTAGAATAGTGCAGCCCTGGAGGTTTGGAAAGATCTATATTTAACACAGCTATTCAATTGGCAGACAATTCCTAAATCAGAACACCAAGATCTGCTGGTTTCAGCAAGTTGAATTACGTGCAAATTAACAGAAGCATATATTCAAACTTTAGATGCATTGCTCGCCCTCCCTCCCAAGCCCCACATATTCCAGTGTACACACGGAGACCTACAAAGATTAAAAGCTCAGGTATGCCAGCTATAATGATGTGCAGAAATCCATACAGAACGGCGTAAAGTAGCTAAATATCAATGCAAATCTGCTTGTCCCATTTGCAAATTGAAATACAAAACGTAACGGGAGCTGCATTTCGACTTCAAATCAGCACCCTTTTCATTAGGCTGGACCTACTGATTTTAACAATAGACCAATGAATGCTGCCTCAGCACAGCAGCGTCAATCAGGAAGCTGTCTGTATAAGCTATTGTCCACCGCACATCCGCATTTACAAGAGGAATAGGAAATGGATTTTTAGATCTTATCCTTTCTTCCACCCCCCCCCCCCCCCCCCAAGCTCTTCTCCCTCCTGGACCAGTTAATTATGTTGTCTCCAAATCTTGAGAAAGGAATTTTCACCGAAACTCTTTTGTCAGAATAGCAAAACAAAGCAACAACGAACTTCAATATTCACCATAAAGCTACCATCTATAACTGTGCCAATTCACTGCTGTTGTTGATTGTTCTTTTTAAGAAATGAATCATGTCCAATCTATTAAATTGATACTACTACACAAGTGCTTTGAATTTTCTTCACTTCCTTTAGAACTATATATACACTGACTACACAAGTCCAAATTGCTCTATCGTGGTGGTGATAATGTCCATCACACCAACTCCTAACTGGATTAATTCTTTCTTCCTCGGACCCAAAAATCTCACGTTTATAGGGCATACTTTTGTCTTAAATTTCTTTTCATTCACAAAACCAAACTTAGGGTGGAAACAAAAATCAGAGGTGGTGGAAGATGAACAAAATCAATGATTTGGAAAGGAAATTGGATGAATATGGAGGAAATGACGCTGCAGAGCCACAGGGCTAGAGCAAGGGAGTGACACGGGGAGTGGCAGCATTGTTCTGCAGGGAGCCAGCATGGTCTTCTGTGCTGTAAAGGACTCTGGCTAATGGTTAAGCAACACTCTTCTTTTCAAATTTGATTCAATCCTACATCTTGACCCCTTCCCCAAGAACTGAAAAAATATGGATTATTTTCATGCTACAAAGCCAATTATAAACCAAAACCAGCAGACAGTTTGCTATGTTGATTAAAAATCCATCCAAACTTCCCCTTTACACTGTAGGCCTTCAAGCCACACTGCATTCACTGCTCTAAAAAGCAATTTTACATTGCAGTATTGCAGCCCTCATCTCCCTTGGTCAGATGCGACACTTACCATTAACCAGGCCCAGCTAGAACCAACTGCACTGCTGGTCCAGAATATAGAAATTAATGTGCTCTAGAGTGAAGACTGCAGATAAATATGGAGTCTCCTGCTTAGAAGTTCAAACTGCAGGGAATTATGAATTCATAGGCTAAGGGACAGATCAGGGCTGTGGGATTATTTCTAGAATGCTCTAGCAAAAATTTGGCACAGACATCAAGTCAAACTGCCTCCAGTGTCATAAACTTTGAAGACTTTCCACAAAAGTACTCAACATTTGACACAATTTTGAGCACGAGGTATATGGAAAACTTGCATCTTAAATCAGAAACAATCTACCTTTCCTCCTTTCTAGGCTATCTATATCGGCTCTCCATGCACTAAGTCAACATTTCAGCCACACCTAGTTTGCTATACAATGTCAGAGGCGCCAGTTTTAGTCCCTTTTAATTTTTTTTTCCGTTCTTGGGATGTGGGAGTCGCTGGCTGGGCCAGCACTTATTGCCCATCCCCAATTGCCCTTGAACTGCGTGGCTTGCTAGACCATTTCAGTGGTGGACAGTTAAGAGTCAACCACGTTGATGTATAGGTCTGGAGTCATATGTAGGCCAGGCAAGGACGGCAGATTTCCTTCCCTAAAGGACATTAGTGAACCAGATGGGTACTTACGGCACATCGGCAATGGTTTCATTCCACATTTTTGTATTGAATTCAAATTTCACCATCTGCCATGGTGGGATTCGAGCCCAGAGCATTACCCTGGGTCTCCGAATTACGGATCCAGTGACAATACCAGTGGACCACTGCCTCCCCTGCGGAATGGTGGCACAGTGGTTAGCACTGCTGCCTCACAGCTCCAGGGTCCCAGGTTCAATTCCGGCCTGGGGTTACGGTCTGTGTGGAGTTTGCACTTTCTCCCAGTGTCTGTGTGGGTTTCCTCCGGGTGCTCCGCTTTCCTCCCACAGTCCAAAGATGTGCAGGTTAGGTAGATTGGCCACGATAAATTGTCCCTCAAGTGTCCAAAAAGGTTAGGTGGGGTTACTGGGTTACAGAGAGAGGGTGGTGTGGTCTTAATTAGGGTGCTCTTTCCAAGGGCCGGTGCAGACATGGGCCGAATGGCCTCCTTCTGTACTGTAAATTCTAAAAAATTTCTATGAATAGTCCACTATTCAATTTAATCATGACTGATTTGATCCTCAACTTCATTTTCTTGCTTTATTCCTTATTCCTCAATACACTTTACTGAAACAAAAAATATACTCATTCTTGGAAGCTCCAATTGTCACCGAGTACCCATTGACTAGTGGAGAGACAAAGTTCCAGATTTACACTGCCTTTTCTATGAAAAAGTGCTTCTTAATTTCACTTCCGAATGGTCTAGCCCCAATTTGCAGATGTGCCCTCGCATTCTCGATTCCCCCACCAGAGCAAAATTTCCGTGTATCAAAATCTTGTAACATTTTTAAAATCTTGATTAAATCAGCAGTTTCCTAAATTCAAGGTAATGCTAGCCCTTATCCTCAATTTAACCCTTTTAAGCCCATGTGTCTCAGCTCCAAAATTGATTAATAATAAATCTTTATTAGTGTCACAAGTAGGCTGGCATTAACATTGCAATGAAGTTACTGTGAAATTCCCCTAGTCACCACACTCCGGCACCTGTTCGGGTACACTAGGGAGAATTTAGAATTTCCAATTCACCTAACAAGCCTTTCATGAGTTGTGGGAGGAAACCGGAGCACCTGGAGGACACCCACGCAGACACGGAATGAACATAGATTCCGTACAGACAGTGACCCAAGCCGGGAATCGAACCCAGGTCCCTGGCACTGTGAAGCAACAGTGCTAGTCACGGTGCTACTATGCTGCCCTACACTTGACACATCCTGATAAGGAAGTCCATCTACCACACTTTTACACAATTAATCTGTCACTGCCCCTTTAAAACGTTATCCCCCATCTACACACATACCATGTCTAACTGTATCATCTGCAAACCTGGGATAGTTTTTACCATATATATTGGCACAGCAGTTCAATGTTTTGGAGGATCTTAACACTTATAGTTATATCACAATGGGAATATGTTAAATTGCCAGGTAATTGTCTGTCATGAAGAAATATGAGCAACTTAAAGACTTCCATTTACATAGCACCCTTTATTATTATCTCCGGCTGTCCCAAAGCACTTTATACAGCCGGTAAAGTAAAAACAGAAAATGCTGGAAATACTCAGTGGAGCTGGGATCATCAGTGGAGAGAGATTGTTTCAGGTCAATGGCCTTTCATCAAAAACTGAGTTTATTGACCCGAAATGTTAGCTCTGTTGCTCTCTCCACAGTCGCCATCAGCTCTGCTGAACATTTTTCGCATTTACTGATTTTATTTTACAACATCTGGATTATCTTGAAGTCATTGTTTTAATGTCAGAAATATGGGCAGCCAGTTTACACACCAAACTCTCATAACAATTAATAATGACCACAATCTATCTGTTTCTGTGATGTTGGTCGAGGGATAAATAATAATAATCTTTATTAGTGTCACAAGTAGGCTTACATTAACATTGCAATGAAATTACTATGAAAATCCCCTGGTCGCCACACTGCAGTGCCTGTTGGGGTATACGGAGAGAGAATTCAGAATGTCCAATTCACCGAACAAGCACGTCTTTCAGGACATGTGGAAGGAAATCCACTCAGGCATGGGGAGAACGTGCAGACTCCGTACAGTCAGTGACCCAAGCTGGGAATCGACCTGGGACCCTGGCACTGTGAAGCAACAGTGCGAACCACTGTGCTATACCGTGTCGCCCATATTGGCCAGGGAACTGCGGATAACTCCATTTTTATTTGAAATAGGGTCACAAGGCCTTCAACATAAACTAAGGCCCTTTCTGCCCCCTCAGGTGTAACATCTCATGTGAAAAATGGCACCAAATGACACTGCTTCACAGTGCCAGGGTCCCAGGTCAATTCCCAGCTTGGGTCACTGGCTGTACTCTGATTTTCCACTGATGATCTCCTTCAATATTGCACTGGGAGTGCCAGCTTAGATTTTTGTGTTCATGCCTCTGGAGTGCAATCTGAATCCACAACCTCTGACTCAAGAGGCAGAGGTGTTCCCAACTAAGTCATGGCTGACACCCTACTGCATCCCAAGCCTGCTCAAAAGGCTCTAAGCTGCACTAGCAAAGTCCAAAAGTAGCCAGAGAGGAGTAAAGGCACAAATAGCTGAGTAGCCACTCCTTCCCAGTCCCAACTGTTAGAGGCAATTATTCATCCTGCAGTTACTCCGACAATTGAAAATTTCAGGCAGGTGTTGGCAGGTTTCTTACTGAGGGAATCATTCAGCTCAAGAGGCCACAGAACGGAAAAGGAAGAAAATACTTTAAATATTCACATAATTACATAAGACACACTTTAAAACCTAAGCCACCTTTCAAAAGTATCTGTAAGGAACACCAAATTTAGTTATTAAATTACATCCCCCATCCCATTGATAGTGAATCAGAGGTCATGGTGCTGTAGTGAAGTGAAGGAATATAATATGATCACGGAAAGAAGTTGGACAGAGAATTGCTCAGAAACAGTCAAGTAATTTGAGATTCCCAGGAAACTACTGATGCATGATTTCTTGTTTTTGAACATATTTAATGTGACTTGCTACCATTTACTGCCATAGAGATGGGCAATGTCAGCCACACTCACATTTTTGGCAAAACCTATTACAAATAATGAACGGTCTAGAAAACGTAATGGTTCAGGTAAATACAGTTACTAAAAAGTAATAGACATCAATAAGCAAAACTCTTCAATTCAGTCGAGTTGCAACTTTCACAAACAGATGTGTGTTGTGTATTCACGTTTGTTCCTAGAGTTCGATCACATAACGTGATGACATCATCGGCAGTTTGGGCAAGCTAATAGTCAGTCTATATCAACAGCCTGTAGAGAAAAAACCTTTCCAATAAAGTTCTGGTTTGTTTGTACATTTGCGGTCTGCAAACCTACCCTTTAAAAGTACCACAAAGAAAACTTGCGATGATGAGGTTGGAACCACATTGGCAGACCCCTGGGGAAGAAAAAATATATAGAAAAAATATTCTCGATCTGTGCTCAGATATCTGAATAGGATCAAGACGACAATAACTCTGCTCCACCTAAAGCTGGCAATGAAGGGGTGCCGAATAATAGTTGCAACCATCGAAGGAACTGACCAAACAAAAATTTCAGTGAAAACTGTATGGAAGAAAGCTTGCCACATGTTCAGCCCCAAAAGTTCTACAATAGTGTTCCCTCTACTGTAAGTAGCAAGTAAAGTAACAAGAATCCTGTAATAATAGTTTCTAGCTAGGGGTGTTCCAAATTTGGAAAGAAACAGGCTGAGCTCAGGGTTACCTTGTTTGACAGGAAAAAAGCGATGCAGTGCTAAAAACTTTGTGGCACATGTGCGTTTATACAAGCCTTCCTATAGTAAAATAGCAGGAGTTTTGGCACCATGGGACCGTATGATGAAAGCACCAAGCACTGGAGCTCATACACTGAAAGGTTCAAAAACTTAGTCCAGGCGAACAAACTTTCAGTGGACATAGTAGCCCTGAATTTCCTGAGCGTGATGGAGGGCAGAAAACTTCTCAACCCCCTGTGAAGTCTGGTACAAACAGAAAAAACTGGCTCAAAGACTTATGGTGAAATAGTGGAATATTGTAGGGCCACTTCTTATCAAAACCCTTGGGTCATCATTGAGAATTTAGGTTCCACAAAATGTAACCGAAGGTGAATAAATTTGTAGCTACTTCAAGAAATTAGCTGAACTCTGTATTTTGAGGTGTCTTGAATGACACCATATCAAGGTACAATGAAAAGTATTTTTCTGCGAACAGCTCAACAGATCATTAAGTACATGAAAAGAAAAGACATAATACGGCAACACAAGGTACACAATGTAACTACATAAACACCGGCATCAGGTGAAGCCTACAGGGGTGTAGTGTTAATCTATTCAGTCCATAAGAGGGTCGTTTAGGAGTCTGGTAACAGCAGGGAAGAAGCGGTTTTTGAGTCTGTTCGTGCGTGTTCTCAGATTTTTGTATCTCCTGCCTGATGGAAGAAGTTGGAATAGTGAGTAAGCCGGGTGGGAGGGGTCTTTGATTATGCTGCCCGCTTTCCCCAGGCAGCGGGAGGTGTGGATGGAGTCAATGGATGGGAGGCAGGTTCATGTGATGTGGGCTGTGTTCATGACTCTGTTTCTTGCGGTCTTGGGCCGAGCAGTTGTCATACCAGGCTGTGATGCATCCAGATAGTATGCTTTCTGTGGTGCATCTGCAAAAGCTGGTAAGAGTTATTGTGGACATGCCAAATTTCCTTAGTTTCCTGAGGAAGTATAGGCAAAAGTGGGAGTAACTGACTTGGGAGTAACGATGCAAAATGTAAGAATTATGATAAAAAGGGGCACATCAAATGTGCGTGTTGGAGAAAGAGGCAACAAGTTTCAACCAAGAATTATAAAAAGAACAGAATACATCAAATAAGAAATCAAAGATTTCATGTGATACTAAAAGGGTGCAAAAAAAAAAAAAAAAAAAAAGGATCAGAGTCATAGTCAGATAACGGTCATTCAATGTACTGGCCATTGCTGGTGGAACCAACCATTACTGGGTTGTCCTTTACTGGACAAACAACCGATGAAAATGGAGATGGACACTGGCGCACCAGTTTCATTGGTATCAAATGGTTTACCAAGAGAAACTATGACATAGAGCCTTAAAACTCTCAAAGATAACACTTAAAACCTATACCCGGGCTAAACGGACAGAATGCAGACTTGTCCCTGCACGTTAGGTCTGAGGGCTTAAGTGGGTCAGTGCAGATTCGATGGGCCGAATGGCCTCCTTCTGTACTGTATGTTCTATGTTGTTAAAGGTAACTCAGCTCCAATGAGAGAACCTGGCTGGAGACAATCAAGCAAAATATCACATCAGATCATAGGATTTACAATGCAGAGGGAGGCCATTCAGCCCATCGGGTCTGCACCGGCCCTTGGAAAGAGCACGCTACCCAAGCCCACACTTCCACCCTATCCCCGTAACCCAGTAACCCCACCTAACCTTTTTGGACACCAAAGGGCAATTTAGCATGGCCAATCCACCCAACCTGCACATCTTTGGACTGTGGGAGGAAACCGGAACATACGGAGGAAACCCACACACACACACGGGGCGAACGTGCAGACTCCGCACAGACAGTGACCCAAGCCTGGAATCGAACCTAGGACCCTGGAGCTGTGAAGCAACTGTGATAACCACTGTGCTGCCCCTGAAGATGCTGAAGCAAGGCCAACCAAAAGTCTAAAGGAACAGAAAGCACCAACCATGACACTTCAAATGGTCAGTGGATGTAGACTATTGCCTTAAGAATTACAAGTGCCCAAGTTATGGGCAGTAATTCTAGCAGAACCTGTGGATGCCAATGCTGCACACACCACTGGTCAACCAAAGGGCATAATTATATTTTGAAGTACTTAAAAATGGAAAACTTGCATTGCTGGTGAGAATCCAAGGCAGGCAATCAATAAACACTAATCTCTAATGTAGTGGCTGAACATGTGGGTTGGGAGTGGGTATATCAAAATATTTAGGCACAGGACATGAACCTTTTCATTACCCTTAAGTTCATAAAATTATGAGGGGTATAGATAGGGTGAACAGTTGGAGGCTTTTTCCCAGGGCAGAAACGACAATTACAAGGGGGCACAAGTTCAAGGGGGGGGGGGGGGGGGGGAAAGAAAAGAGGTTCAGTGGAGATGTGCGGGGATGTTTTTCCAGAGGGTGGTGGTGGCCTGGAATGCGCTGCCAAGTGAGGTGGTTGAGGCAGATATGTTAGCGACCTTTAAGACCAATTTAAATAGATAAATGAACAGACGAAGTATAGAAGGATACAGGTGGTTGGTCTAGATAGGACATGTGATCGGCGCAGGCTTGGAGGGTTGAAGGGACTATTCCTGTGCTGTACTGTTCGTTGTTCACACTTTGCAAAGACTCCACATATTGTTTCGGAACATAGTTATGCCAAATAGCAAAAACTAGATTCAGCAACAATGTATAAAGAGAAGATGAAAGTTGTTGCTCTGACGAATGCCTGGGCACAATGCCACTGGGCCAGTTGCCTACCTGGCTCATCTTCAAAACACAAGGCAGGATGATGAACTTCATCAATTGCCAAGCCCAATCTGGGTCACATCTAACATTTCCTTTTCAACAGGAGTCATTGAACAACCAACCAGGAAAAAAAACCATCTGTTTTCTTTCTCCTTCTCTACCAAGATCAACTGCAGCACCCCAAACGAAGGCAGCAAATCGCATAGAGCACAAATCAAATTGATCATCTGGTGTGCAGGTATGAGGCTTTTTAACAGGTCATAACTTTTAGCACTCAAAATCAATTCATTGTCAGACTAATGTAATTGATAAGTTGCTTATTCCACTGGTCCTCTGTCCAGTTGAATATCTAAACAAAGAAAGAGCAAAATCTATCTAACTCACTTTCGACCATCCTAGCAGTCACATATTTCTGGTTTACAATCTTAAGGAGCATCAAACCCAATCTAGCTCTCACCTCGTATTTACATGAAATATTCTACAGTAGGGCAACACGGTGACGCAGTGGTTTGCACTGCTGCTTCACAGCGCCGAGGACCCGGGTTCAATACCGGCCCCGGGTCACTGTCCGTGTGGAGTCTGCACATTTTCCCAGTGTCTGCGTGGGTCTCACCCCCCACAACCCAAAGATATGCTGGGTAGGTGGATTGGCCACGCTAAATTGCCCCTCAATTGAAAAAAAACAACTTTAAATATATGTATTCTACAAGTAATAAGAGTTGCTACATACATGACTTCATTGACACAGAGCAGACTATCGGCCAAATAGCCTACACATACTCCGGTGTCTTATGGGCTCCCAAACATGGAGCCCTGAAACCAAATTCAACCACTCAAACTTATGGCAAGTTTGGCACTTTCTGCTCTCCTGCCCAATTTTAAAATTATTATAAAGCACGGGATTGCAAATTAATGATGACAATAGTAAGGAAGAGTTACTATGCCAACAGCGAAAGGAAATGAATTGCAAACGGAAATTGCATGCTGACTGAAACTGTCCAGGTTCACCACCATTTTAGCAAACATCATCTTTTAGTCACCATCTGCTCCAGTATCTCACCCAATTAGATCAGCACTCAAATTATGCAAAACCATCTTCGTTTCACTTCCCCATACTTAGATTGTTCAACAAGAATGATCATTCCACCAGCGTAGCTGATTTGCCACCATCCCACCCTACGCCGCCCCCACACCATATTCCCATGGCCCCAAAGCCAACAGCGCCTCATTTGATCGCTCTGGCCTGGTTCGATCATAGTTCAGTGGTGAACACTGCAGAAGTAAAAATGGATGGCACATATTTCAGGTTAGAATAAGACCCTCTTGGAAGGCTAATCATATATTGGGAAAGAGGATGCGTGTGTATGTGTATTACATAAACTTTAAAGAATGGAAATCTAAAATAAGACAGAAAATACTCGAGGTACAGATTAGTCAGCTTCTGACAAAGAAAACAACAGATTAACATTTCTGATTTGTCAGAACATGGACAATGCTATCTGAAATGTTGATCTTTTTCTCTTTCAGATGCAGAGTGGCCCGATGCCCATTCCCAGGATTTTCTGTCTTACTCCAGGTAACAGTACATCCTAGATTGTCTCCCAGGTAACCAGGGCAAAAATCAACTAAATATATTTAGAGTAATAATTACAACATAATAGACAACATACTTAAAATGATGAAATCAAGTATCAATCTACTTTTCCACTACCCCAAAATATTACTGTTTTTTCTCCCCAGGATCAAGCACATCTCATTGATTAAAGTGAAGTTAAAAGCAAAGTAAATCACCTGGTGCAGTGCTCAAACATGACTCAGACTAAATTTCAAGAACATTGTGCTGCACGTTGCAAACTCAACAGTGGCTTGTTTTCTGCCTTTGATTGAGATTGGTAATTTTGTTACTAGTGATAAGATTTCATTGCTAATAATGGTGAAGATCTTTGTGGGTCACACAAGCTATTGGGCCTCTTGTGATACAGGTAGTTTAAATCATGCTGATTTACATACATCTTAAGCTGCTAATAGCAACAGCCAATAGATTTTGGATTTATCCACCAAAGGAAACTACACCACCAATAAAAGCTCTTTCCAAACCTCCTGAAGTACAAGATGACAAACTGATGAAAATTAGAAATAGGACCAAATCGTCTGGACAGCAGGTGGGGTTGGGTAGCAAAGTGCTGGGATTGGAAGGAGATGGGGGCGAGGGAATACTAGGGGTGCTAACAGACTGGGCCACAATTTATAAAACACAATGTGATGGACAATGTGACAGATTATCTAGAGAATCTGATAATCTAGCCAATGCAAAGTTTCCATTACAATTTAAGATAATGCAAGAACCATTCCAAAAGCCTCTGTACAGTGCTCTCAAAACCTGAATAGAAGCACCGTCATTGGAAATGGATGATGCGAGCATTTAACACCTTTACAAAACTTGATAAGATGATCATCCCTAAACATCAGGAAACGAATTAACAGCAATAAGCCCAAAGTATCGTTTCAGAATGGAGAGATGTCAGGTTTTCAAATGCATTTAGTTTTTTAGAAGTACAAATGCCAACATGTTGAAAACACACAACAGAAGACTGATCATCATCTGATAAGAAAGAGATTATTATTTTTGATTAGATCCTCACTTAAAATGTTCTATTTACGGTATATTTCCTTTTATATTTTATAAAAGGTTGGGCTTTTGGCTATCAAGATGAAAAATATTGGCTACTCATGGTCTGGAGATTGTTAACATTTACAAAACCGGAACCAAGTAATGAGAGAATATGATCACCTATTATAGGATGTGTTACAAACAAAATGGTGAAAGCAAGTCCAAAGAGGTTGAAATGGCGACAGGATTGAATATTCTGAGCAATGGGAGGTTGAAAGTGAATGGTTTTAGTCGGTCAATTTCCAAAATCCCATGCCTCTTTCCCAACTCCACCAGTGTTCCTTAACTTTACACACAAGATGCAACTGCAACACATCTCGAAATGGCCTCAGCCAGAAAACACCATATTCAATAAGATATATTGACTATGTTGGACATCAAACCATAGACATGCAATTTAAAAAATTATACATTACTTAAAAAAAAACCCTGATTGACATCACCAGGAGAGCTAGCAGTGTCTGCAAAACACAAAAACTACTAAACGTTTCTTGTCCACATCTTTCCAGAGACAGTTTGTGCCGAGGCAATTTAAGACAAAACATTAACATCCCAACTCAACAAGATTACTGTTGAATATTTTAATCCTACTTTAAAAACCTTACCTTGGTGCAAACACATTAATATTGATCAGTGTAAACACCTTTGTAGACCGCAAATCCATAGCATCCAATGGTGATAAAAAGTTGTCTTGCAAACGCTGTAGAGCAGGAGTGCTTTCTCCCCCATCCTTTACAAAGTGTTTAACATAGCAGCTGCGAGGGAAACTCAGACCAGACGTCTTCTGTTAGTTAACAGTGCAAGCTTATCAGCTAGCTACTGGGCAATTCTATTCGGTTTTAAAATATATAAAAGGTCTCCTAGGTCAAAACACTGGAGTCGAAAGCTCACTGATGAGTTGAGAGGCAATACAGGTATAAATAAGTTTGGGTACCTAAGACATGCACATCCATGGGGTGTGAAACTGTTACAAGCCACAACGGATCCATCAAAAAAGGCACCAGTAACATAGTAAAGAAAGTGTATTTAAACCAACTGCTAGCCCTGACGACATATCAGGTGTATAGTACCTTTTCTTCCTCTCGAAATTAAGCACTCAAATGGCACGCTTTAAAAGCTCCAGGATATGGGGGCATTGCCTTTACAATTCTAGGCAACGTTCGAGGAAAAGCTGAATATTTTTACTTTGGGGAAGCACGGAATGCCTCGATTTTTTGGTTTGGTCATGGGTAGCAAGATCGAGACTTATTTTGAAGGATTCACATTCTTCAAACACTTCAGATTTGTCGGGTCAAAAATAAATCAAAACTTTTTTTTTTATAAACTCTTTCAAGCAATTCTGGATCTTCGATTAGAACAGCATCAAGATGATCAGCCAGCGGTCAATTCTCAACATTTCAAAGTGGGGAATGCTCCCCCCCATTTCGTTTCTTGCAGGCCACTGTTAAGTTAACGGTGACGCTGACGTTTCCTCCTCAAATATCGGGGCCTTCCGAAACAAAAAGCCTCAAGTGTACACAAGGGGGTCATGTTTTTTTGCTTCATTCATCAAACTTACTCCAACGCAGTTTTTTTTCCTCAAAAGAAAACACATTTTATTGATTTTGGTTGACAACATAATCAGCTCAACGCACGTGTGTCTGTGAAAGCCCATATTCAGCTGGTTGAGCCCGAATAGCTTTTCCTTTCTCCCCCAGAAATCAGCTATACAGCACACAGCAGCAGATCATCTTTCCCCTCAAAACACAGGACCTGGTTTCACATTAGAAGATACAGGAACTTTTTATATATATTTTTTTCAAGCTGCCATTCCAGCTCTTTAAAACAAAATAACAGAAATCTTTTCCCCCTGCAACAGGCCATTCTACTTCACACAAACATTGTCTTCGGCTCGGACTAAATTCCAGCAGGAAGTCTCCTCCTCAGCTTTGCCAGCTTTGCCATTCAAATATTCTGTCACTTGGTTTTTGCAGGAAAGAAATATCAAATTAGACAAAAAATACATGCAACACCAGTTTCTTCTATATAACTAACAATAATACAGTAATTTTACACATAGCCTCAAAAAAAAATAGTTCTAAGGAAATTCAGTTGGCATGCTACTGAACAACTGCTTCTTACTAAGGCACCAAGACCCTAGATTTCTAAAACAAATTTTTGATGTAGAGTTGTCATTGTAAAAGCTGATATTTTTCTTCAAGATAAAAATCCTATGTTAAATAGTCCCTAATCAAGACTATCTGATGCAAGTCAGAAGACTTGCTTAACGATTAAGATTCTTTGCAGCTCTTCTTAATCCTCATTTACAATGGATTTCTAAAACTCTGGACCACTGACAGTTTGAAATATTTAAGACCATTTCTTTTTTTGGGATGTGGATACCTGCGCTAAAATAAGTGTGTGCCTTGGCTGCCAGAAATGGGGAGAACAATACAGAACACAGGACATTAGAAGCATTTTAGAGTAATAATGGTGTCTAGGACTTGTCCTGTTGTGATGTGAGCCTATGGAGTAATTGATCTAAGAGTAATTCAACAAAAATGTATAAACCGCTGGAACTCCATCCAAGTCAAGAGGGCAGCAACACACTGCCTAGAAAATAAAAGTGGAAGAGTGTCTCTTACAGGACACATGGCTGTGTTTCAACACCACTCTCCCAAGATCCTAGAGTCAACAATAATGAGATGTTCGACCGTGCAGTGGTACCATGTAGAACTGCATACAACATTCCCAATCTCAGCAGGAGAGGGGGAAAGAAAAGCACACAAAAAAAAAGACAAAAATATTGATCCAATGACCATTCTCGCACCTCTCATTCAACTGGTGACACTGGCCAATTCCTGGTGATGGACTGCCTGCCGGCCTTCAGAGCCACAGACTGGTGGGTAGAGGGGAGCGGTTCTAGATTAAACTAGGCAAATGGAGTAAGGCAACTACCTAAAAACTTAAAACTAAACCTATAATTGGATCCTGATTTTTTATTTGTGTAAGTGCTCCTAAGAGATCTTCCTTTCATTTCTAAGGGAAGTCACAGAATTCTTCTACTGAAAACAGAAGCTCTATGGTTTGAGCAAGCTTTAGTGCTACGGGAATGAGAAAGCCAACACCCAAAAACTCATTTGCACCTACACTCTCAGAATATTGAAGATAATCTAAATGATAAAATAACTGCAGCTTTAGTAAACCTAGTTCTTGGGACAACATGCCAACTATTCAGACATGTGCTACAGATTGATGCTTCGTACAACAGATTGCTGCTTCGTACATTTTACACTCCACCCCAGTTGTCAAAAACAAAATTGTGATTAACCAAAAATATTGGTGCTATTTTTTTTTTAAAACTTGCATTTCACAACTTAAAATTGTTCAGAACAACAGTGCACACGGACTTGCTTTAATTGGATTTCCATCCTTTACAAAAAGTGTTTTGAAAATCCCCATGCCAATTGAATTGGACTAATACGGTCCGTTACAATCACCTTCCTTTGTTTTGAGAGTCTTTATCTGGCCCCAAATCCCACAAAATGAAAGTACTTATTCTGGTTTTATCATGCATATGTACAAGTTTGTACAAAGCACACATCCAATTTCAGGAAAATAAACTGGTTATCCCCACCACCCCTTGTGGCAAAATGTGTTCCTGCGATATTAACACCTGTATTTGTTTGAATTCATTTACTTGACACTGGCATTAGCGAGGGATAGTTATAGTGGAATGCAGGCAAAACGAGTCGATAGATCAGCACATCCTAATGCCAACAGTGTTGCATTCCAATATGGAAGCCTTTCCACAAGCATGTGTGTATACATCAAGGAATTTTGGGTTTTACTTTGGAGCATCCTGCCCCTTTCTTCCCTCTCCTTAAATGCTCACATATAGTTTGCATGACACCATCAGAAACCCTTCTAAGCCCCCATGCCCTCCTTCCTCATCCCAGTGATTTAGTTTTCCCATTTTGCCCAGCCATCTTCCTACAAGATAGCCACACAGCAATTTGTGATTATCTTCACAGCATAGATAGCAACAGTTCATGTTATGGCCCACTACTTCCACCTTCTCAACAAGGGATAGGCAATAAATTCCAGCCTTGTGGTGACACCCACATGATGAGAAGTGATTTTTTTTTTTAAACCCAAAAAGGTTGCTAATTTTTAATCTCCTTAGAGCTGGGGCACAAAAGCCAATTGTCATATTCCAACTGGTGTCTTGGCTAAGGAGTTAAATCACCGCAGGCTGCCCTAAAATGGGCATTCATATTACTGGCAAGCAGGCCAGTTTTATCTTTTGTACTGTGAAACAGTTGAGTGTTCAGCTCAGTGACCTTGGGCACTGCAAACTCTGCCAACAAAAAAAAAAAAAAATTACAGACCACTACATAACTGTTTAAAAAAATACATGACCTTTGAAAGCTAGTACTGATCACCAGTGCCCCATGTCCCAGATACAATTTGGAAGAGGAGGTGGGAAAAGTACTTTCATCCAATAAATAAGCAAAACAAAAAGCTCACAACACACAGCAAGTCAGTCAGCATCTGTGGCAGGACAAAACGGTGACTGACCAGCTGAGAGTTAAGGCTTTTTTGATTTTGATTTGTATTTCAGAAAAACAGTCAGTGTGCACTTGCATATTTTCTTCCCACTGTAATATTTTTTATGTCATTTATATAATGCCTGTGTACTTGTTCAAACAGCATCTCCCATTAGTTCAAGATCATTGCAAATCAAGTAGCTTTTCATTTTGTACCATATTGAATAGTTCTTACTGTTGTCTCTATGATTAGGATCACACATTTAGAGGTATTTGTTACATTGAGAAACAACAATGTTAAAGTGTACATTTGGGGAATGTATCAGAAACAGAAATCTGAATCCTGTGTGTAAATTTTACTTGAAACTCTTGCCCAAATGCTAAACAGTAGTATTTACAGACTCCAGTAAATACTGCCTTTGTAGGACTAGCTCCAGTTTGCTTTTCACTCTCGCCAAAAGACTTAATCCAAATAAAGATATTGCCCCAAATTAAATTAGCCAGGTCATTTTAGAAACACACAGGAGATAACCGCTTGGCTGCGGGAAAAAATATGTGCCCGAACACAGCTGTCCAGCTCCAGTATCCACTTGCATTGCAAAGGATATTGTGCTATTATACAGGATAAACAGTCTATTTTTGTTCATTATCTATCCACCCTGCTTCCCAAATGTGCTGGCACTTGCTGGGCTGGGTCAATTGACCAGTCACTTTGTTGCAACCTCGTCCAGTGATCACATTTCATGCTAATGTCAACAAACTAGCTACAGAGGACCAAGCATCTGAATTTGACCCAGTCTTCGCAGGACCGGGTGGGAAACCTGGATAATGACCAAGGATATTTCCCAAATTAATGTTGGCCTTTGGTTTCTTCTGTCAACTGACAAGTTAGCCCCAAGAACAAGTACATAGGCACTTTTTAAAAACATTCACACAAGTTCATTTCAACACCGGATTCTTGACATATATAATTAAACGGTTTGTTTTTTGCATGGCATAAAAATTGACTTTACTGCCCCAATCACTGGTTCTAAAAGCTTAAACCACTCTCTTTGGGCATGTTAAACATTAAATCAAATCCAAGTGATTAAAAAGGTATTCTGAACCATCAGGCAGCAAAGACAAAGTATTATCTTACTCTGCTTCAATTTAGTTTGAGTATGACTAATGCCTAAAAGATAATAAGTGCAAAACAAAACTGCCTACAACTCTTTACAGCACATTATATAAAACAGCTTTCAAGGTGTCAGTCCTCCTGTATCTGTTACTATATTTACTAATCTAGAAAACAACTGGATTTTCCGGTTGTTTTGCCCTTCAACAAGAACATTAAAGGAGTAGCACCTTAGGACTCAATTTCCGATAGTAAATCCCACTTGAAGAAATAATCAACGACTGGCCTCTAGCATCGACAGGTAGGCATTACCTTAAACCATGCAGGAAGCAGTCAAGCTCTGTATAGTTCATGGTTTATGATCAAGTAACAGTGCTTGTGTATTGAAATGTAGTACAGAATAGTTTTTGAAAAACAGGGTGAAGAAAGGTCCATAACAAGTGGTGATTTCAAGAGCATCTTTTAAAACTGAGGACGTGGAGACAAGGATAAAGAAAGGGAAATTAAATAGGTGGGCCACCCAGCTGAAAGGCGTTAACAACTGCATACCTAATTTAGTATTACTGTGACGGAATTGGGTGTTAGGCAGGGTACTAGTTGGGGAGATTTCATAAGACAACAATAATGCTTTCTATCAATTGGTAGAAGATCTACTTTTACTAGAGGCCAGGCTCCCAGCTTAGTTTTGTTGGTGTTTGTGTAAATAAAAACGTAGGGCTCCCAGAACTCGATTAAAGCGTCTGACAGTTTGGTGAACTTTGCCCGTTTTGCATTCCGTACACATCACAATACACAGCGGTAGCACAACAAACAATTTCAATTCTAAGCTGTACCACGTACAATTATTATAACTAGACAGTCTTCTTCAGATTTGGCCAGGGCTCGAGCAGAGGTTTGCAGATACTGTTGAGAAAAATCACATGGAGGGAAAGCATGAAGCACACCAGTGTGGTCCTTCTCTTTGCTTCCTCCAACAGGCAGGCTGATGACACCAGCAGCCTGCTTTTGTTTTAGATAGGACACCAAGTTCCTCAGTGGTCTTTGTGGTGAAGTGGCTTGCTCTACAGAAGAGGTCATCCCCTCCGCATTTTCCACGTTGTTCAATGCTGGTACGGCCAACAGGACACAATAGCCATTAGTGCCTGATGCCTTGATGCGTCTTGTTACCTCATCCAATTTAGGCTGATCCAGTCGTAAGCGCTGAGTGATTTTTAACTGTGTGATTTTTCCACCAGTTGAGACATCCACTAATAAATTGGTTGCAATGCTGAGATCACCCTCAAGGAAGTGCATGTTCGTGGAGAAAGAACTATTCTTTAGAACCAGCATACCGTGCCAGGCTACATTCAACTTGCGTTCATGTTCCCGGGAACTGTCAGATGCTTTGGCATTGCCCAAGTCAGATTTAGATTTGCTCCTCATGGGACTTGCACATTCTGCAGTTCTATGTTTGCATTTATCCTTTTCATTTAAGTTTATGGTTTTAACCTCATGTTTACCACAAGGAACGTTTTCTGTGCTGTTAGAGTGATCTCTACTGGGTGAATACCGTTCATTCTTCGCATCACGGTCTGAGTCACTGTGGCGTCCGCCATCACGGCTGTTATTACCCGGACTGCGATCTGGCGAAATACAACGCCGTTTTCTCACGCGATCATTACTGGGTGAACAATCAGTGGGGCGTGTGTCTGGAGGGCCTCTCCGTTTTCTCCTTTGATCCCAATTTTGCAAAATATGGTCACGCCCACGTTCAAGAGACCAGCTATCACGGACTTCACGATCAAGATGATCAAATGGTTCGTGGCTATTCCGGTTTCTTTCCCGGACAGAAAGGACATGCCAGTCATTGCCTGGAAAAAGGTCCCTTTCTCTGTAATGCATTGGAGGAGAATTCCTTTCTCTACCCCTCAGACATTCTGCACCACGGGGAAGAAGGCCATCTCCAATCAAATCAAAATGAGGCAGAGGCAAGGCTTGTAGAAATTGTTGAGGATATCGATGTTCTGTATCTGCAAAATCAACTCTTAGCCTCCGATCTGGTCCACCCAAGGGAAAGCCACGCATCTGAGTACAAGCAGCTTGTGCAGCATCCAAGCTTTCATATTGAATATAAGCCCAATTATCTCCCTTTCTGTAGTCAATCGACCTTATGGTCCCAAAGCGATCAAATTCCCTTGCAAGACCAGCTACAGGAACCCAGGCACCCAATCCCCCAACCCACAATCGAGTGGTGGGAGTTGCTTTCCCGTAACCAATCTTGATAGGGTTTCGCCCGATCACTTTTCCTGACATTGCAATCTTTGCCCGGTGGGCCATGTCCAAGTTTTCAAATTTCAGGAAGCCATACGAATTTCCTTGCCCACGTGGTGGCCGTTTGATATCAACCTCCAAGATGACACCAAATCTTTCAAATGCAAGCAAAAGGTCATTTTGTGAAACTGAAGGGTCCAAGTTACCAATAAACAAAGTCCTATTAGCTCTTTTATCATCTTCTGGCAAGATTTCATCCTCCCTGAATGTTGTTCTGTCGAGCGTGTAAGCAGCTCGTGCCCGGCCTTCATAAAAGGCATAATCCCGCTCTCTTTCCAAATCTCTCTGGGGAGGAGGTGGTGGTGGTGGTGGCGGTGGTAACTGACGACCCAAAGAATTGCGCTGCTGAGTTCTATGCTCTCTGTAACCAAGTCCTGCAGGAGACAAAGATCTTTGCCTATGACGGTTGCCTTGAACACTTGGTGCGGAATACCCATCCAGTTCAGGGGAATAGCTTCTTCCTTTCGGAGGAGGATAAACCGTTTCAATCTTCAGAGGGCGATCATGCAGCACTAGCCTGCCCTTGGCATGCCTGGCAGCCTTGGCATCCTCAGAGTGCCTGAAATTCACCAGAGCCACTCTTTCATCCCCATCCCTGGAAATTTTCACACTAACATCCCCAAACTTCTTAAACTCGTGGAACAGCCCGTCCTCAATGGCACCATCACTCAACTGGGAACCCAAATTGCTGATCTTGAGGGTTTTGTATTCACCAGGCTGTCTCTCAGCCCTACTTGTCCTTGAGGAAGCAGAAGAAAGACTCAAGTTATTAGCAGTCCGGTTGGGAGGGTAAACATCGTAATCTCGGTTGTTGGTCCTTTTGCCGCTGACATTGCGCGTCCTTTTGGCATTGCCATGGTTCTTGGTGTTCCTGTTGATGCTGTTGTGGTTATTCCCAATTTTCCTGGGCTGCTGGTGGTGGCCACCTCGCCTATCGTCCCCCCTTTTTCCGCCGGTTTTGGGCGACACGTCTTTCTCCTTCATATTCTTTCCCTACCGCAATAATTACTCCAGGTTGCACTGAAAAGATACGAGCGAGGTTTCTCTTTAAAAAAAAAAAATTATTATATTTGTGTAAAACGCGGGTTGGATTGCGTGGATTCCTCGCCGCCGCTCCTTCACTGACGCTCCTTCATTTCCCTTCGCCTTCGGGAAAGAATCGAAACAGTCGGCGCTTTTTAATCGATACTTTACCTCAGCGATTCGGGAGATTTTCCGATTAATTTGCTCCTTTGGCGGATATTAATTGATTTGTTTTTGTCTGCCTCCCCTCCCGTTTACTTCCCGCAGATTTTCACTGACACCGAAAACCCTCTCGGTTCATCGCCGCCATTTTGTACCAAGCCCCGCCCCGGGGCCCCGGACCGATTGGTCAGGGCCTCCGGACCCTCCGCTCCGATTGGTCGCGCGGGCTATCAGTCAGCTGACATGACGGCGACGCGCCGAGCGGGCGGACCCCGGCCCAGCCGTTTCTTAAATATTAGTTACTCGTCGTAATTCCTGGATGTAGTACCGGCCGTGATTTTTATTGAGGAAATCTGGCGGAATTTCGGATTTTAAATTTTTTTTTTTAAGTCGCTTCCCGGTCGTGGTTGGGCCCAGCAAGGCCGCTCTTGACCAATCGTCTGACGGGACTTTTTAGGGGAAGCTTTTATCCTGCTGCAGAGATCAGGATTCCCACTGATTTTTAAAGAGCTGAGAGGAGTGAGGCGGGGATCGATAATCACATCCGAAAAGGCAACGCTATTCAGGCCAGAAACTCGGTTAGAATTCAAATGGCCAACCACCCCGTCCCGCCCCCTTCCCGCACTCCCATTGGCCGCTCCCCCCGCGGGGCCGGCCGCTCATTGGCGGCCGCTCACGTCAAACAGAGAAGGGAGGTCCGCCCTCTTTTACGTCATTGGTCAGCCAGGCCACTCAGGCTCACACTTCGACAGTCTTTGGGGCAGCACGGTAGTTAGTCCAAAGTCAATACTACTTTATTTACACACAGTATGATTTACTCATGCACAATAAATAACACTACAGGCTAAACTATATCACTAACACCTATACTTAACTTCGGGTGCCCACTTAGGTCCGAGGAACACTGGCCGTTGTTCGGATCTGAGGCTGTTGGGTTCGAAGAGGTAACAGGAGTTACAGCTACGGTTGTCCGTCTGGTAGCGAGCGTTGAACTTGAACTTACTTGCTTCTGGTGGTGCAGGTGGAAGGTCTCTCTGCTTGAGAGCCAAATCCAAGAGAGTGAACCTTTCGCGGGGGTTCCTTCTTATACTTGGAGGGGCTTCGCGCGCTTTTAGGCGGGCCTTAAACTTCGTCCCAATTAATTGGGCTGCTTCTTGATCATTGTCATCGATCTGAGCCAATAAAGGGGCGGGTGCCTTGATGGCTGGGCGTGTCCTAGGTGGCCATTGGCCTTGCTTTGTTTGTGTCTTCTGGTTGGGGTAGTGGCGCCGGATTGTCTGGGACAGTATCGGCTACCTGAGCACTCGTTCTATGTTTCCCGGAGATGGGCCATCAATATGTAAATCGACCCAGAGTTTCGGTTCCGTCTGCTGACTGCCTTCCAAATATACATTCAGGCATCAGGCTCTGTGCCTGCTTGTTGTTTTGTATTGTTCATTTTTCTCTATAGGCTCTGCGAGTGTCCATTTTGTATACTGAAAGTGGCCATCCCAGATGGCTTCAAAGGAATGGCGATATATTTCCAAGTCAGGATGGTGTGTGACTTCTAGACGTTTCAGGTGGTGATGGTGTGCCTGCTGCGCTTGTCCTTCTAGATAGTGGTGGTCGCAGGTTTGGAAGGTGCTATTGAATGAGTCTTGGTGAGTTGCTGTAGTGCATCTGTGTAGATGGTACACAGAGCTGCCACTGTGCATCGGTCTTGGAGGGATTGAATGTTTGTGGGTGGGGTACCAATCCAGCGGATTGCTATGTCCTGGATGAGGTTGAGCTTCTTGCGTGCTGTTGGAGCTGCATTCATCCAGGCAATTGAAGAGTATTTAATTAAACTCCTGACTTGTGCCTTGTAGATGGTGGAGGCTTTGCGGTGTGAGGAGGTGCGATGCTCACCATAGAATTCCCAACTTCCAACTTGCTCTTGAAGCCACAGTGTTTATATGGCTAGTCCAGTAGTCAATGGTAACCCCGAGGATATTGATAATGTGGGATTCAATGATGGTAATATAATTGAATGGCAAGGGGATACGGTTAGTGTAATTTACTGTACACCCTGTTTACCTTGCCATTTTTTGCAAACCAGTGAATTGTGAGATTGCAGAATTCCAGTTATGAGTTAGTTGCTCAAGTGGAATAAACGGAAGCTGCAATGTTAAATCACCCCGTGCCCATGTGTGTATTGATTAATCTTTCAAAATTAATCAACAGTACCAGTATTAAAATGTACCGAATTGGCGGCGAGGACGATGGACCTTTGCAGTAATACCACTCGAAAAGTGAAACTAAAGGAAGGGAATTTCTTATTTTCAACTGTGAACCATAGATTGGGTTTGAACTGCACAGCCATATTAGCACAGAGCCAGTGAGAAGGGGGGTAGGTTCAGCAAAAAATGATAACTGAAAATAGTCAGTAAAAGGAAATTACTCGTAAAGAAAAAGAACCAGCAGAGTTTGGTAGCAGCAATCGCTGCACCGATTTGTTTCAAACAAAAGCATTCATTAGGTTTAGAAAAATGAGCCACGATTATGAGATGCAGAAGAATTGGGGCTATGAAGCTGATGGGCTGCCTAAAGCCCCGAAGTCCAAAATATACAGGAATCTGCGTAGTCACCCATGGAAGAAAGACTTGCCCTGAACAAATCACAGATTACTACAGTGCAGAAGATACTCTTCGGCCCATCGAGTCTGCACCAATGCATGAAAGGCCCTGACCTGCCCACTGTCATGATATTCATGTGAACATCACAGCACGTACACACACACACAATGATGGACAGATCAATGGACCAATCAACACACACAACACGACAGCCAATCACGGACAAGAGCATACACAGTACAAAGCAGGGAACACAGCACTTCCTGGGCACTCGAGCAGGAGAGAACTCTGGGGACAGACTTCATTGCCAGCCACTCAGAGGTTCACCATGTGCTGAATACCAGAGTTTACTATGTTTATAGTTCAGTGAAATAAAACTTGTACCATACGCAACCGTGTTGGTTCGTCTGTGTGTCTGAGTACCCAACACTTCATGGTACCAGAAGTAAATTGGCACCTACCCACAAATCTGCCATCCTGCGCCATGAACACCGTCAACACACCGCAGCCACTGCAAGTCGCTGGGAACCTCAGCGTAAATTGGAAGCTATTCAAGCAGGGCTTCCAGCTCTTTCTGGAAGCCAACGAAAGAGGGAGCGCCTCGGACACCAGAAAGATCGCCATCCCCCTCACCACCATCCATGTCTACAACTCCCTGGTGTTCGCGGAAGGCGAGGACAAATCCAAATACGAGACGGTCCTTCTCAAGCTCGACCAACACTTCAACGTCGAGGTGAACGAAAGCTTCGAGAAATATGTCTTCCAGCAGCGCCTGCAAGGTAAGGATGAGCTCTTTCAGTCATTCCTCACCCATCTCTGCATCCTCGTGTAGTCCTGCGGTTACGACACCACCTCAGACTCCATGATTCAGGACCATTTCGTTTTTGGGGTCGCCTCGGGCACCTTACGCCAGCAGCTTTTAAAAATAAAAGGCCTCACCTTAGCCTCCGCAATCGAAGCCTGTGTCCTGCACGAAAACGCGACTAGCCGCTTTGCACAATTTCAGGCGACCGAATTGACACGGCGGGGGTTCTACGTGGCCGGATCGGCGAGCCAGGTGCCCCACGAGGCCGTACGGGTCCAGGCGATCGGGTTCCTCCCGGCCCGCGGCCCTGACGACGTCGGCCATTTCGCGCGCTTTTTGGGGCCTCCCGTGCTTGTGCGCGCCAAAACCTACGGCAACACTGAGGGACGTGATGCGCAGGCGCGCCCGACTGCAAGATCGAACTGCGCATGCGCAGTGGCGCAACAAACGTCATGACGTCACGATGTGCGGCAACTGTGGAGCTGCACATTTAAAGTGGCAATCTCCCGCAAGAACCCGACAATGCCTACGCTGTGGCAAGGTGGGCCATTACGCTGCTTACAGTCGAGCAGCTCAACCTGTCAATCTTCCACAATTCCGACAACCTCACAGGGACGTGCGGACCATTCAGCCTCCCCATTACGAATCTTGCCCAGACGACATCCAGACCTGTGACACAGATGACTGAGACGCCTTCCGTGTTGCGGTCATTGATGGGAACCGAGTTAACACGATCAATCCGGGTGATGAATGGTGTGCCACCCTGACGGTCAACCGATCGCCGATAACTTTCCGCCTGGACACTGGCGCCTCCGCCAACCTCATAGCATGGTCAGCCTTCTACGCCATGAAGGTCAGACCACCAATTCGGCTGTCCCGGTGCAGGATGGTCGGCTACAACGGGAACGTTATCCCGGCTATGGGATCCTGCCAGCTCCAGGTGACACACAAAACACACACGGCCACACTCTCATTCGAGATAGTCGGCTCATCGAAAGATTCCCTGCTAGGCGCACAGGCATGCAAGGCTCTCCACCTCGTGCAACGAGTCCACTCTCTCCAGATGGAACGTCTGACTTCCCGGATGCAGAGTTCAGCGCACAGCTCCAATCGCTCCTCGCCCACAACCAGGAGGCATTCGAGGGCATGGGAACACTGCAATACACCTCTAGAATTCGGCTCAAACCAGACGCCACCCCGGTCATTCACGCACCTCGCAGGGTCCCTGCGCCACTCAAAGACTGCCTCAAGCAGCAGCTGCAGGATCTCCAGGACCAAGGGGTCCTATCCAGGGTCACGGAGCCCACGCCGTGGGTCAGCTCCATGGTGTGTGTCAAGAAGCCCTCCGGCGAGCTCCGGATCTGTACTGACCCAAAATACCTCAATAACAATATTATGAGGGAACATTACCCCATACACAAACGGGAAGAGATCACGAGTGAAATGGCCCAGGCGAAAATATTTACCAAACTGGATGCCTCTAAAGGCTTTTGGCAGATCCAACTAGATCCGTCCAGCCGAAAGCTGTGCACTTTCAACACCCCTTTCGGCAGGTTCTGCTACAACCGAATGCCATTTGGCATCGTCTTGGCATCCGAGGTCTTTCATAGGATCATGGAGCAGATGATGGTTGGCATCAAAGGGGTGCCGTCTACGTGGACGACGTCGTCATCTGGTCCACCACACCACAGGAGCACATCTATTGTCTCCAACGCGTCTTTGCACGCATACGTGAAAACGGCCTGCGCCTCAACAGAGCCAAGTGTTCTATCGGCCAAACCGAGCTGAAGTTCCTGGGGGACCACATTTCCCGGTCAGGGGTCTGTCCGGATGCAGACATCACAGCCATGCCGCAGCCGGCAGACAAGAAAGCAGTACTACGCTTCCTAGGCATGGTCAACTTCCTGGGGAAGTTCATTCCCAACCTTGTCTCCCACACGACAGCTCTGCGCCACCTTGTCAAAAAGTCCACGGAGTTCCAGTAGCAGCACACACACCAGCAGGAATGGGAGGAGCTCAAACTGAAGCTCACCACTGCACCGGTACTGGCGTTTTTTGACACATCTCATGCTACCAAAATCTCGACTGATGCCAGCCCGACATTGGGGCGGTGCTCCTGCAGCGGGATGACACTGCGTCATGGGCCCCGGTCGCCTATGCCTCGCGGGCCATGCCCCCACAGAGCAGCGCTACGCGCAGATCGAAAAGGAGTGCCTGGGCTTGCTAACCGGTTTGGACAAGTTCCATGATTATGTGTATGGTCTTCCCCGGTTCACTGTTGAAACTGACCACCGCCCCCTGGTCAGCATCATAAACAAGGACCTGAACGAGATGACCCCTCGCCTCCAGCGCATCCTACTTAAACTCAGGAGGTATGACGTCCAACTGGTCTACACCCCAGGGTAGGACCTTATCATTGCGGATGCCCTATCGAGAGAGTGAGCAAGCCGCCAGACTCGGAGGGGTTCGTATGTCAGGTCGAGGCGCAGGTGGCCTTCACATCGGCAAATCTGCCAGCTGACGACTCCAGTCTGGCCCGCGTTCGCAGAGAGACTGCGGCCGACCCCCTTCTACAACGTGTGATGCGCCACATGACAGGAGGGTGGCACAAAGGGCAGTGCCCGCAGTTCTACAATGTCCGAGACGGCTTGGCCGTCATTGATGGTGTCCTTCTGAAGCTGGACCGGATTGTGATTCCGCACAGCATGCACAAGCTGGTTCTCGACCAACTAAACGAAGGCCACCTGGGGGTCGAGAAGTGCAGAAGGAGGGCCCGACAGGCGGTATACTGGCCGGGCATCAGTGACGATATTGCCAATGTGGTGCTCAACTGCCCAACCTGCCAAAGGTTTCAGCCGGCGCAACCTCCTGAAACGCTTCTGCCCATGAGCTGGTGACGTCCCCATGGGCGAAGGTGGTGTGGACCTCTCACACGCTCGGCAGGGACTATGTCATCGTCGTTGACTACTTCTCCAATTACCCAGAGGTCATACGCCTCCACGATTTGACGTCGTCCGCTGTCATAAGGGCCTGCAAAGACACCTTCGCTCGCCAAGGCATTCCGATGACAGTCATGTCGGACAATGGGCGTTCACATTGTCAAGCGGCTCCTCTGTAAGGCTGCTGCTGCTGGATCGGATTTCTGCCTCGCCCTGCTGGCCTATCGCTCGGCCCCACTAGCCACTGGTCTCTCACCAGCCCAGCTGCTGATGGGTCGCGTCCTCAGGACTACTGTACCTTCCATCCTGGCGCCCACGATCGACCATGCTTCGGTACTGCACAGGATGCAACTGCAGCGCAGTCACCAGAAGAGGTCATATGATACACGGGCAACTGATCTTCCCACCCTGGCCCATGGAGACAAAGTCCGCATCCACCTACCAGAAGGTGGCTGGTCGGCACCTGCCGAAGTTCCCCGATGCGTGGCTCCCCGCTCGTTCCTGGTTTGCATGCCTGATGGATCCGTTCGTCGTCGCAATCGCTGGGCTCTTCGCCTGCTTCCACGCTCGCTACAAGACCTTACACCAACACCGTGCCCTCCTGTTGTTCCTGATTTCAACTTCGTGGAGCTGCCTGCTTCCATGCCCCTTCCATCGTCGCCCGTGGCCAGGCCCGTTCCTCAGCCGGTGGTTCCAGACCCATCCTTGAGGCGGTCAACCCGAATTCATCGCCCACCTACTAGACTGGACTTATGAGACTGTTTATACATTGAACTCATGCAACCACTTTGTTAATATGTTTATGTTCTTATCGTTCCAGGAATTTGCTTTATCGTTCAACGTTTCCCCGTTCTTTGATCATGGTACAACCTCGTTGTTATGTCACACCCGACATCGCCCCTTGTATATAGTTAAACCCCATGTACATGCTGTAAATATTGCATACACACACACTTAGCTACACTCAGTACACATCTCTATTTATAACCACGTAGGCACATAATCCTGTAAAAAAGGGGGATGTCATGATATTCATGTGAACATCACAGCACATACACACACACATAATGATGGACAGATCAACGGACCACTCAACACACACAACACGACAGCCAATCACGGACAAGAGCATACACAGTACAAAGCAGGAAACACAACACTTCCTGGGCACTCGAGCAGGAGAGAACTCAGGGGACAGACCTCATTGCCAGCCACTCAGAGGTTCACCATGTGCTGAATACCAGAGTTTACTATGTTTATAGTTCAATGAAATAAAACTGAGTTGTACCATACGCAACCGTGTTGGTTCATCTGTGTGTCAGAGTACCCAACACTTCACCCACCTAATCCACTTGCCAGCACTTGGCCCATAGTCTTGAATATTATGGTGTGCAAAGTACTCATCCAGGTACTGTAGCCATCTAAAATGGCTAACTCCCGATTAGAATGGCCAAACCCCGATTTAAAATGGCGAACGGAAGAGGCTGATGGGAAAATCAGCCAACAGGACTCAAACAGTGTATTCGCCTCTGGGGAGGCCAGACAGAATCGATACCTGCAGCCATCAACATAACAACACACCAGCCATCTGCATATAAATTAGCAATCCCGGGGAACAATATGCTACAAATTAGACACACAAAGCCAACCCAGACCTTTTGGCGCCAGCAGGAGCTTACACAAAGAGAGGTGAATGACCACCTCGAAACCGCCCATCGATCAAGGAATTGCTCCAGCATTGGAGAATATCGAACCAAGTGATTGGGATCAAGTCCAATCACTTGGAACCAGGTACAAGGTCCGCCCCGAGAGGCGGGAAGCCCCTAGGGACTATAAGAATAGGGGCCAAGTTCAAATCAACCCTTCTTCTCCTCTCCGCACCCTTCGAGACCCTTCTGCTGACCCTCTACAACAGCCGCAAGAAACAGTAAGTCTTACTCCAATGCTCGCTACGAGATAGGCACCCCTGACTATTGACCTGTACCAGCTTTGAATCCCGCAGGCTCAGAACCCATACAAAAGGCCATTCGTTTCCCTGACCTGGTGGGCCATTTCCAAAGTTAAGTATTGGCCTGTTAGTTGTAGGAAGTAGCTTAGAAGTAGAATTAATGTATAAGTATTGATTACTGTATATAATAAATGTGCGTTGATTTAACTCTTACTAAGCGGTGTGTTGGATTATTGATTATTACTCGGACTTGAATCAATTGGCGGTATCAGACATATACCTGGCGACTCAAGAGCAAAGGTGATAGAACAAGAGCAATTAAACTAAGGCTAAAACGAGCAACAGTACTTTTTAAATGATGTGAGGCATCCCGCCTCTACACTCTCCCAGGCAGTGCATTTCACTGCAGTGTTTGTTTTAAAACAAAGGAGTTTTAAAAGTGAAAACAAACTGCTTTGCTGTAGTGGGGACAGTTCGCCACTGAACAGTAAAACCGTGTCTGCCGGGACACCCCGGACCTAGGGAGTCTGATATCAAAATCCCTGCCGTGGCCACCACATGCAACTCCTGGCAAGCACCGTCATCTTAGAGATGTCAGGATGAGTGCTGTGTAATGCAATTAGGAGCAGCTCCCTGCCTGGTACAGGAACGACTAGACTTGCTCCCCAGAGTATGAAGCTATCCTGAAAACTCAATTCATTCTTGCGGACAAAGAACGGTTTCATTTCCTCAGAAACTGCCTCATTTATCCATCCTATCAGTATTTTGTCTGTCACTTGGTCAGAAGTGGATTTCGAATGTTCCAGTTCCTGATTGCCAGGCAATGTGTCTAAAATATTTAATGCCATGGTGATTTCTTGTAGTACTGGAGTATAGGTGATACATTCTTGCAAGGGTAAGCGGCTAAGAGCATCCACATTCACTCTGTGTTCCAGTATATTCATAGGTGAACAGAACTAACGCCCATCGTCAAATTCTTGCCGAGGCAATCATTGGGACAGCCTTGTCGCCTTTGAAGAGACCCTACAGCGGTTTGTGGTCAGATACAATAGTAAAGTGTCTACAGGTGGAATTCTTTGACACCAATGACTATTGATAGTCTTGTTGATTTGCGAGTAGCCTTTTTCGGCCTCTCAGTGTTCTTACCACAAACCCTATGGGCCTTTCAAAGCCATCGTTTATCTCATGGGACAACAGGGCACCAACATCATATGGGGAGGCATCGCTAGCCAATATCAGTTCTTTAGATGGGCCGAAGTGTTCTAACAGGTTTGACAAATGCAGCAATTGCTTTACTCTTTTGAATTGCTCCCTCCTGGGGAGCCTTCCAAGACCACCAAAGGTGTTTCTTTAGCAGAATATACAAGAGAGCCAGTATCATCGATAAGTTTGGTAAATCCATAGTTGTTTAGCATTCTCAAAAACAATTTGAGTTCAGTTGTGTTTGTAGGGAAGGTGCCTCCTTTATCGCCTTCACCTTGTTTTCCAGGGGGTGCATTTACACGTTGCCCCAGGTGGGTCACCTCAGTGCTTTGAAAGGTGCACTTCTCTTTCTATTTTTTTATAAACATTTTATTGAAGTATTTTTTGGCATTGTAACAGCAGCAATATAAACAATGTACATGCGCACATTTTGCGCACCTATCTTCCACCCCAAAGAATCTGTTCATCCAGGCCACTGTCATGTGAGCCCGGTGAACGACCTTGAATTGAATCAGTCTGAGTCTGCCACAAGTTGCGGTCGCGTTGACTCTACTCAACGCGTCCGCCCAAAGGCCCTCCTCTATCTCTCCCCCCAGCTCCTCCTCCCACTTTCGCTTCAGCTCCTCAGTCTGCATCTCCTCTGATCCCATAGGTTCCTTATAAATGTCAGAAACGCTCCCCTCACCTATCCATCCTCTGGAAACTACCCTGTCCTGAATCCCCCTTAGCGGCAGGAGTGGGAAGGTTGGTACCTGTCTACGCAGAAAGTCCCACACCTGCAGATATCGAAATTTGTTCGCCCCCGCCAATGCAAACTTCTCCTCCAGGGCCCTCATATTCGGAAAGCTCCTCTCTATAAACAAGTCTCCCATCCTCTCAATCCCCGCTCTCTGCCATATTCGGAACTCCTCCATTGCCCCCAATGGCAGAATGGGCGGGAATGGCAGAGGCGCAGTTACCAGCGCCCCCAAACATGTGCCCTTGCAAGAAGCTGCCTCCATACGCATCCATGCTGACCACACTCCCCCCCCCCCGTTAGCCGCCCAGTAATAATTGCTAAAGTTCGGCAGCGCCAGCCCTCCCTCTCCCTGACTCCGCCCCAGCATTACCCTCCTAACTCGCGGGGACTCCCCCCCCACCCCCCACCACCCCCCCCCCCATACAAAGCCCGTGATAACTTTATTGACCCGCTTAAAAAAGGACCGCACAATGAAGATGGGGAGACATTGAACAAAGAACAAACAAAGAACAAAGAAATGTACAGCACAGGAACAGGCCCTTCGGCCCTCCAAGCCCGTGCCGACCATACTGCCCGACTAAACTACAATCTTCTACACTTCCTGGGTCCGTATCCTTCTATTCCCATCCTATTCATATTCATATATTTGTCAAGAAATACAATTGAAATATAAACAGGAATCTCGGGAGGACTGTCATTTTCACCGTTTGGACTCTACCAGCTAGAGACAACGGGAGCGCATCCCATCTCCGGAAATCATCTTTCATCTGATCCACCAACCAGGCCAAGTTCAATATATGTAGCCGGTCCCAATCCCGCGTCACTTGGATACCTCGGTACCTGAAACTGTCCCCTACCCAATCTAAACGGCATTTCCCCCAGTCACCTCTCCTGACCCCTCGCCTGGACCGCAAGCATCTCGCTCTTCCCCATATTAAGCTTATACCCTGAAAACCGGCCGAATTCCCCTAAAATTCCCATAATTTCTTCCATCCCCTCATTTGGATCTGAAACATACAGGTTGTCCGCATACAGCGAGACTCTGTGCCCCCCCCCCCCCCCCCCCCCCGACCAGCCCCTTAAGGCCAACAGAGCAATTGCCAGTGGCTCTATAGCCAGTGCAAACAGCAGTGGGGAGAGGGGGCATCCCTGTCTCGTCCCCCGGTGCAGTCTAAAATAGGCCAAAGTCGTCCTGTTCGGCCGTACACTTGCCAGAGGAGCCTGGTACAGCAACCTGACCCAGTCAATAAAGCCCCTCCCAAATCCGAACTGCCCCAGAACCCCCCATAAATAATCCCACTCAACCCGGTCAAAAGTTTTTTCTGCATCCATCGCGACCACTACCTCCACCTCCCTACTTTCCGGGGGCATCATGGCACGTTTAACAGCCTTCTTACATTGGCCACCATCTGCCTGCCCTTAACGAACCCCGTCTGATCCTCCACAATGACGTTCGGTACACAATCCTCAATCCTGGATGACTAAATTTTGGCCAACAGTTTGGCGTCTACGTTCAACAGGGAAATCGGCCTGTAAGACCCACATAGCTCAGGGTTCTTGTCCCGTTTCAGGATAAGCAAAATCGTGGCCTGTGACATCGTCTGGGGCAGAACCCCTCTTTCCCTTGCCTCATTAAACACCTTCATCAGCACCGGTCCCAATATCCTGGAGAACATTTTGTAGAACTCCACTGGGTACCTGTCCGGTCCCGGGGCCTTACCCGACTGCATGGCCTTCAAGCCCTCCACTATCTCTTCCAACCCGACAGGGGACCCCAGTCCTTCTACCAGCACCCCGTCCACCTTTGGGAAAGTCAGCCCCTCCAGGAAGTGCCTCATCCCCTCCGGTCCCGTGGGAGCAGGGGGTTCCGACTTGTACAACCTGCTGTAGAAATCCCTGAACGCCTTGCTCATCCCTGCCAAGTCCCCAACTAAGTTCCCATCCCCGTCAATAACTTTCCCTATTTCTCTAGCTGTCTCCCTCTTTCTGAGCTGCTGTGCAAGCATCCTGCTGGCCTTCTCACCATGCCCCCCCCTCGCCTTTCTGAGCTGTTCCACTGCGCTCCCTGTGGTTAACAAGCCGAACTCCGCCTGCAGCCTCCACCGTTCCCTTAAAAGCCCTATCTCTGGAGTCTCCGCGTACCTCCTGTCGACTGGAAGAATCTCCTTTACCAGTCGGTCTGTCTCTGCCCTGTCCGTCCTGTCCCTGTGAGCCCGGATCGAGATCAGCTCTCCTCTCACCACTGCCTTCAGCGCTTCCCAGACCACTGCTGCTGAGACCTCCCCCGTATCATTTACCTGCAGGTAATTTTGTATGCATTTCCTCAGCCTCTCGCACACCGCTTCGTCCGCCAACAGCCCTACATCTAACCTCCATTGCGGGCGCTGATTGCTATCTTTACTAACCTGCAGGTCAACCCAGTGTGGAACATGGTCCGAGATTGTGATCGCCGAGTACCCCGTGTCCACCACCCGTTCCAGCAGGGCCCTACCCAAAACAAAGAAATCGATCCTAGAGTATACCTTATGCACATGGGAATAGAAGGAGAATTCCTTCACACTCGGCTGCCTAAACCTTCATGGATTCCAGCCCCCCACCCATCTGCTCCATTGCTGACACCCTGTTCGTTTTCGAGCATGACCAATCCAGGCCGGGATCAATAACTGTATTAAAGTCCCCTCCCATGATCTGCTTGTGCGAGTCCAGGTCCAGTATCTCCCCCAACATCCTCTTTATAAATTTCACGTCATCCCAATTTGGCGCATATACATTAACCAGTACTACCTTCATCCCCTCCAGCTTACCACTAACCATAATATATCGACCCCCACATCCGAAACTATTCTACCCACGTCAAATATCACCCGCTTATTAATCAAGATCGCAACCCCTCTAGTCTTTGTATCCAGCCCCGAGTGGAAGACCTGACTGACCCAGCCTTTCCTCAATCTAACCTGGTCCACTAATCTAAGGTGCGTCTCCTGCAGCATTACCACATCCGCCTTCAATCCCCTCAGATGCACGAACACACGCGCCCTCTTAACTGGCCCATTCAACACCCGAACATTCCAGGTGATCAGCCTAGTTGGTGAGCAAAGTGTACCCCCCCCTCCGCCGATCAGCCATCCCCTTTCTTGGACACGCCTCCAGCCCATGCACCACGCCTCCTCCAGCCCGCCCCCCGGCAGCCCCCGCCACCGACCTCCTCTCTGTCCCTCAACCGAAGTCCCTCCCTCGTCAGCAGAACAACTCCCCCCTCCCCCCTAGCAACACCACTCTGAAACCTAACCCATACAATAAACTAAACATGTGCAAACCCCCCACTGCGCTTCCGTGAGCTAGCTCACCCAGCTAGCTTGGTGCCCCCCACCTCTGGCGCCAAAAAGTCTCCCACATATTGTTCCCTCACCCCCCCCCCCCCCTCTCCCCCCCCCCCCTCTCCCCCCCCCCCCCCCCCCGGCTCATACAAACAAATTCCCTCATCTAACAATCCCCACACAATCACTCAGCTGAAAGAAAACAAACACCAAAATCCAAACAGGTACGTCTCCATCCCACAAAAGTGCACATCAAAGAAAAAGACATTGCCAACATCCACCAAAAAGAAAACCCGAAAACGAAAAAACTTTTCCCCCCCTTCTTAAACAGAACTCAAAAACAGAAGAGAAGAAATAAAAAAGAGACCCAATATAAGCCAACAAGTTGCATAAAAGTTTGAGAGTTCTGAGCCCCCCACCAGTCCTTTTCGCGAGGTCCAGCGCGTCTTCGGGCAGATGCACTATCAATTACAACGAGACAAGAGTAGAGAGTAATCGAGGCTTTATTAAGCAGAGATGTGTTGCCTCCTGCAGCTGCTACCGAAATGGCAGCAGCTCGGTAAGCACACACATTTATACTCCGCCTACTGGGCAAAGCCAGCAGGCAGGGTTCTACCCCCGTACCTGTAGTACAGGAGCCTTACCTTATTACCTCTAATACACATATTATATAAACAGTGGTGGCTACCACATGGGTGACTCAAAATAATGATGCTGGTCCTCATATGTGCCCCAGAGACGAGCCGGACACAGCAGTCCAAACTTCACCTGTTTCTTGAAGAAGATTGACTTAACTTGGTTGAAGCTTGCCCTTTTCCTAGCCACCTCCACACTCCGGTCCTGGTACACCCGCAGGATACTGTTGTCCCATTTACAGTTCCGCATTCGCTTGGCCCACTGAAGAATACATTCCTTGTCCAGGAACCTGTGGAAACTCACCAGCATTGCTCTCGGAGGGTCCCCCATTTATGGCTTCCTCTCAAGCGCTCTGTACGCCCTGTCCACCTCCAAGGGCCGGGAGAATGTCCCCTCCCCCAGCAGATTTTCAAACATACCGGCTACGTATGCCCCAGCATCCGCTCCTTCAGACCCCTCCGGGAGCCCGACAATTCTTAGGTTCTGCCGACGGGACCTATTTTCTAGGTCCTCCACCTTCTCCAGAAGCCTTTTCTGCTGGTCTCGCAGCATCCCCACCTCCAGCTCCACTGCTGTTTGATGCTCCTCCTGCTCAGCCAGGGCCTTCTCAACCTTCTGGATCGCCCGATCCTGGTCGTCCAATCTGTGCTCCAGCCGTTCAATCGACTCTTTAATGGGGTCCAGGCAGTCCCGTCCTGGATGACCTGCATCAACTGCTTCGTTGATCGCTGGGCCGACACACCAGGAGTCCGGTCCTCGGCCATGCTGTCTCCAGCTGCAGCTTCAGCACAGCTCTTGCCTATCTTTCTATTTCTGCCTTTTCGTGCACTTCTGGTTCTTTTCTCCATACACCAATACGTGGAAAAAGTGCCCAATTGCCTCAGCCTTCAAACTTCCCGTTTAAAACCGGAAAAAAGTCCGGTGGAAAGGTCCAAAAGTCCAACCAGAACAGGAGCCACCAAATGTGTGACTTACTCCTTCAAAGCTGATGTGTTGGGTGTTCTGGATCACATACAGGTCACCAACACTTCAAGTAGTGCAACACTATTTTATTAAAAGGTTAACTATTTAAACATACTTGAACTGTGGGTAAATACGATACTAGCTTTAACTAAAGACAAAGGTTGCCTTGTCCTAACCAGTTGATGCACTCAGCACATGGTGAATGTCTGTGTTGCAGGCTGTGAGCTCTGTGCTCCTAGCTAGCTGCTACTCGAATGAGCGGGAACTCTGATGCCCCCTGTCTTTATCGTGCATGTGCTCTCACTGGTGATTGGCTGTGGTGTTGTGTATGTTGATTGGTCCCACTCTGTGTCCATCAGTGTGTGTCTGCACCATGATATACTGGTGTATATTATGACATCCCCCCTTTTATATAAAAAAATGTGCCTGCGTGACAATACATAGTGTGTGGTGAATGTTCGTGACTGCGTGTGTGCGAAATATTTGCAGGACTATGTACATAAAACTAAGCTATTTACATGGGAAGATGCCTGGTGCAGAAAAAACAGTGTGTCACACAAATAACGAGATGAACACTATATACAAACCACTTGAACAATTAAACGGAAGAACAGAACAGACCAGAGAGTCCATTAGTGCACAAAGTTCACAAATTAAGTCTCTGAGGTGGGCGACGAATTTTGGTTGAGCGCCTCAAGGGTGGGTCAGGAGCCACCGGCTGAGGAGCGGGCTGGACTGCGTCAGAGTGAGGAGGATGCAGAGTAACCGGAATCTCCGCATAGTCCAGGTCAGGGACAACAGGAGGGCGTGGCACTGGCGAGCGCGGAACATGACGAAGGGCACGTCGATTACGGCGCAGAATGGAACCATCTGGTAGACGAACCAGGAACGAGCGGGGAGCCACCTGCCGAAGAACCACAGCAGTTGCAGACCAGCCACCATCCGGAGCCAGAGCAGGGAGATCAGCTTCATGGGAGTCATGAGCCGCCTTGTGCTGTGCGCGAGACAGTTGCATTCGTTGAAGGACCGGAACGTGGCTGAGGTCTGGGACACGAATGGACAGCACCGTCGTCCTCAGGGTGCGACCCATGAGCAGCTGGGCTGGTGACAGGCCAGTGGACAGTGGGGCCAAGCGATAGGCCAGCAGGGCGAGGTAGAAATCGGAACCCGCATCGGCAGCCTTGCAGAGGAGCTGTTTAACTACGTGGACACCCTTCTCCGCTTTGCCATTGGATTGGGGGTACAGGGGACTGGATGTCACATGCACAAAGTTGTACCTCCTGGCAAAGTTGGACCATTCCTAGCTTGCGAAGCAGGGGCCATTGTCCGACATCACAGTGAGTGGGATGCCGTGACGAGCAAAGGTGTCCTTACAGGCATGGATGACTGCAGACGATGTGATGTCGTGCAAACGTACCACCTCCGGGTAGTTTGTAAAATAGTGTACAATCAGAACATAGTCCCTGCCCAGTGCATGGAACAGGTCGATGCCGACCTTGGACCAAGGGGATGTGACCAACTCATGGGCTGTAGGGTCTCACGTGGTTGGGCCGGCTGGAACCGCTGACAGGTGGGGCAGTTGAGCACTGTGTTGGCGATGTCGTCATTGATGCCGGGCCAGAACACTGCCTCTCGGACGCATCGGCGGCACTTCTCCACGCCAAGATGGCCCTCGTGTAGCTGTTCCAAGACAAGCTGGCGCATGCTGTGCGGGATAACAGTGCGGTCAGCTTCAGGTTCAGGAGGACACCATCGACTACCGCCAGATCGTCTCTGATGTTGTAGAACTGCGGGCATTGGCCCTTGAGACACCCGTCTGTTAGATGGCGCATGACATGCTGTAGCAGGGGGTCAGCCGCAGTCTCACAGCGAATTTGGACGAGGCCTTCATCCGTAGCCGGTAGATTGGAGGCCACATGGGCGTCAACCTGGCAGACGAATCCCGCTGGGTCACACGGGGTGTTGACTGCCCTGGACAGAGCGTCGGCTATGATCAGGTCTTTGCCCGGGGTGTGTACGAGCTGGAAGTCGTATCGCCGGAGTTTGAGCAGAATGCGCTGGAGGCGAGGCGTCATGTCGTTCAAATCTTTTTGTATTATATTGACCAGCGGGCGATGGTCAGTCTCTACGGTGAATTGGGGAAGGCCGTACACATAATCATGAAACTTGACGACACCGGTCAAAAGGCCCAAGCACTCCTTTTCTATCTGCGCGTAGCGCTGTTCCATGGGGGTCATGGCGCGTGACGCATTTGCAACGGGGGCCCATGATGAGGCCTCATCACGTTGCAGGAGCACTGCCCCAATGCCAGATTGGCTGGCATCGGTTGAAATTTTTGTCTCTTTCGCTGGATCAAAAAAGGCCAATACCGGGGCCGTGGTACGTTTGGTTTTAAGTTCTGCCCATTCGCGCTCGTGGGCAGGAAGCCATTGAAAGTCTGTCGTCTTCCTGACCAGGTTCCTGAGAGCTGTGGTATGAGAGGCGAGGTTGAGGATGAACTTCCCTAGGAAGTTGACCATGCCCATAAATCGGAGGACCGCCTTCTTGTCCTCTGGCTTTTTCATGGCTGTGATGGCAGCCACCTTGTCTGCATCCGGCCGCACACCCAACTGGGAGATGTGGTCCCCTAGGAACTTCAGTTCTGTCTGGCCGAAGGAGCATTTGGCTCTGTTGAGGCGTAGGCCCTGCTCCCATATGCGTTTGAACACGCGCTGGAGGCGACTGATATGCTCCTGCGGGGTGGTGGACCAAATGGTTATGTCGTCGACATAGACACGAACACCTTCAATGCCTTCCATCAATTGTTCCATGATCCTGTTGAATACTTCTGATGCCGATATGATCCCCAAACGGCATCCTGTTGTAACAATATCTGCCAAAAGGGGTGTTAAAGGTACACAGTTTCCTGCTGGATCTGTCTAGTTGAATTTGCCAGAATCCTTTTGAGGCGTCAAGTTTGGTGAAGAGCTTGGTGCGAGCCATCTCGCATGTGATCTCTTCGCGCTTGGGGATTGGGTAATGCTCCCTCATTATGTTGCGATTCAGATCCTTTGGATCAATGCAGATTCTGATCTCGCCAGAAGGCTTTTTTACGCACACCATGGAACTGACCCAGTCGGTTGGTTCCGTAACTCTGGAGATCACTCCTTGGTCTTGGCGGTCCTGCAGCTGATGCTTGAGGCGGTCCTTGAGGGGTGCTGGGACTCTGCGACGTGCATGCACCACAGGTGTGGCATTCTGTTTGAGTATGATCTTGTAAGTATATGGGAGCGTGCCCATGCCTTCAAAGACGTTGCGGTGCTGGTCGATGATGGCGTTGAGTTGCGCCCTGAAATCAGCATCCTGGAAGGCAGACGCGTCATCAGGAGAGAGAGAGTGAAGTCTTTGAACGAGGTTTAGCAGCTTGCACGCCTGTGCGCCAAGCAGAGAGTCCTTCGAGGAGCCCACGATCTCGAAAAGAAGGATGACTTTTCGTGACTTGTGCATCACTTCGAGTTGGCATGAGCCGCTAGCAGGAAAGATGTTGCCATTGTAGTCCAATAGCTGGCAGGCTGATGGAAGAATGGTTGGATTGACACGAAGGCCTTGGGAAGCAGACCACGCCATGAGATTGGCGGAGGCACCAGTGTCTAGGCGGAATCGTATTTGGGCCCGGTTGACCGTCAGGGTGGCACACCACTCATCGTCTGGATCGATGCTGTATACCAACAGCGGCTGGTGTCTTTGCTTCGGGGACAGCCTGTTTTTCGTTACGACACCGACTCGAAAAGGCGCCTTCAGGTCCTCGGTGTCACTGCTGTGCGGGAGGTCAGAATCGGACTCAGTGACCGTGGGTTGAATTGCCCGAACATTCCTGCGAGGCTGGCTGAAGCGATATGAATTGGAAGGCTGAGCTGCTCGACAGCAGGCAGCATAGTGACCAAGTCTTCCACATTGTAGGCATTGTCGAGATTTTGCGGGGCATTGCCACTTTAAATGGGCGGAGCCACAGTTGGCGCACGTCGTGACGTCAGCACGTTCACTGCGCCACCGCGCATACGCGGTGCGGTCATGCGTGATGCGCCCCTACGCATTATGTTTCTCCATGTCGTCGTCCCCTCGTTTGGTGCGTACAAGCGCGGGAGTCCGCGAAAAGCGCGCAAAATGGCCACCTTCATCCAGGCTGAGGCCCTAGAGGTGCTCAATCACTTGGACCCGTTCCGCCTCGTGGGGACCTTGCCGCGCCGTTTCAGCCCCTTGTATTTGTGAGTAGCGACTGGTGGCATTTTCATGTAGGACACAGGTCTCGATGGCGGTCGCTAGGGTGAGTTGCTTTACTTTGAGGAGCTGCTGATGTAGGTGGTCCGACTGAACACCGAAAACGATCTGGTCGCGTATCATGGAGTCGGAGGTGGGCCCGTAGCTACAAGGATGCGGAGGTACATTAGAAAGGATTGGAAAGATTCGTCCTTACCCTGCAAACGCTGCTGGAACACGTAGCGCTCAAAACTTGCATTCACCTCTACGCTGCAGTGAGTGTCAAATTTGAGGAGAACCGTCTTGAACTTCGTCTTGTCTTCGTCATCTGCAAAGGTGAGAGAGTTGAAAATATGGATGGCATGGTCCCCGGCCGTAGAGAGGAGAAGAGCAATCTTTCTGGTGTCTGAGGCACCCTCCCTGTCGTCTCTTCGAGGAAGAGCTGGAAGCGCTGTTTGAAAATCTTCCAATTGGCCCCGAGGTTGCCGGCGATGCAGAGCGGCGGCGGCGGGCTGATGTTGTCCATGTTGCAGGATGACGGAATGCTGGCGGAAGAGGCAGATCACTTGCAGGTAGGTCTAAGAAGTGTTAGTATGCCACCACACCTGGTATCATGATGTGTTGGGTGTTCTGGATCACATACAGGTCACCAACAATTGAAGTAGTGCAACACTATTTTATTAAAAGGTTAATTATTTTAACATACTTGAACTGTGGGTAAATATGAACTAGCTTTAACTAAAGACCTTTGCCTTGGCCTAACCAGCTGATGCACTCAGCACATGGTGAATGTCTGTGTTGCAGGCTGTGAGCTCTGTGCTCCTAGCTAGCTGCTACTCGAATGAGCGGGAACTCTGATGCCCCCCTGTCTTTATAGTGCGTGTGCTCTCACTGGTGATTGGCTGCGGTGTTGTGTATGTTGATTGGTCCCACTGTGTGTCCATCAGTGTGTATCTGCACCATGATATACTGGTGTATATTATGACAATAGCTGCCACTGGAAGTCTACCACTTTTCTTTCTTGAGGCGAACGCCAGCCTCCTGAAATTTCTTTAACACCTCTGAGTTTGCTACATGCTCAGCCTTGGTCAATCCAGTTGTACAGACATCATCAAGGTAAACTACAACCCTTGGTAGCCCCGGTAGCAGAGTCTCCATCATCCTTTGAAATCTTTGTGTGTGTTTATTGTGAGATACCCCTGGGAAACATAATCTAATTCGAGTTGCTGGTATGTGAAATGAAAAATGAAAATCGCTTATTGTCACAAGTAGGCTTCAAATGAATTTACTGTGAAAAGCCCCTAGTCGCCATATTCCGGCACCTGTTCGGGGAGGCTGATACGGTATGTGTGACTCATATCCAGCTTTGTGTAAAATTATCCTCCTGCCAGCTTTTGCATTCAATTCTCGGGATTGGATATTTATCCAATTTGGTGGTCTGGTTGACTGTTAGCTTATAACCGCCATAAATGCAAATGGTCGTGTCTGGTTTCAAGACAGGGACTATAAATGCTACCCATTCCGACACCTCAACTGGATGGCTAATGCATAGTTCGTCCAACCTGTTTAACTCAGTATCCACTTTCTCTCGTAAGGCATATGGTACCGATCTTGCCCTAAAGAATCGGAGAGTTGCCTTTGGATCAATGCAAATCTTAGCTTGTAGTCCTTTGATTTTGCCTAATTCATCTCAAAAGACTTGTATTTTCTTACCAGTTCGGGCAGTTCCCCTTTACGCACTTGAAAAATCTCAGCCCAATTCAAGGCTTGGTCCTTCATCCGTCACTGTATCATTGGGAGCTGGGTAGACTGCTGTCCATAATTTACAGGTACCATCATGGTGCCATTTATTTTTGTTGCATCTCCTGCATAAGTCTTTCTTGGCAGAAGTTCAATGGTTGGACTCCCTCTCTTAAGTACTGAAATGTATGATCGCCCATCACAGTGGCTGATCCACTTGCATCTTAAGGGGCTTCCCATTTACCCGGAGCATGACAGTTATAGGATCTATCGTGCCTGTTTTTTAGATTAAACAGAGTGAATACCAGAATTACTGGTGCCAGGCTCTTCCACACTGTACACTTGTAACATCTTGGTTGACCGATTACTCGACGATCTTGATTTGGCTCAGCTCTGCTTTGTCAAATGTCCTTTTCTGGGGCGGCATGTGGCGCAGTGGTTAGCACTGGGACTGTGGCGCTGAGGACCTGGGTTCGAATCCCAGCCCTGGGTCACTGTCCGTGTGGAGTTTGCACATTCTCCCCGTGTCTGCGTGGGTTTCACCCCCACAACCCAAAGATGTGCAGGTTAGGTGGATTGGCCACGCTGAATTGCCCTTAATTGGCGAAAAAGTAAATAATTGGGAACTCTAAATTTATTTAAAAAAAAGAAATGTCCTTTTCTGATCTGAGAGAATAACACTCAGTGCGCGATTCTCCGGAAACATTTCTAAGTCTGGCAGCGAGAGGGAACTGCAGCGAGCTTCCCAGCGCTCAGCCCGGCAAGGCCGGATATACTATTCAATGTTAATTGGTCCACTTAACGAGGCCCCATGGTCTTGGCGCCGTAAATGAAGGCTCGCCAGCTGATTCGCCAGTTCGCAACAATGGTACCAAGCAGACTGGCCCAAGATTTGGGGATTCAGACCTGGGGAGGCCGCTAGACGCAGTGGAGGCCACAAGGGATGTTATGTTCCTCCGAGGGTCCTGGAGGGTTAGCCATAGGGCAGCCAGTGCTGCATGGGATGAGATAGCGGCAGCTGTGAGTGCAGGGAGTGTGACCAGGAGGACTGGCCTCCAGTGCCGGAAAAAGGTCAACAACCTACACCGGGCAGCACGAGTGAGTTGACACCAACCCCCCCCCCCCCAACCCCCCGAGACCTTTCCGTTCCACGCGAGCATCCCCCCCAACTCTTCATGCGACCCCCAACCCTCCCTCTACCCACTCCCCCTTCAATCCCCCTCCCCGTTCCGTCCCAACACCCAACATGTTAGGGAGCGGCCAGGACTTTCAGAGGGAGATGTCGGCGACCCTCCAACAGGTTCATAGCCGCTTGGAGGAGTCCCAGAGGCTACCGGCACAGGAGATGGTGCTGGAAATGAGTTGCACAGAGGCGAACACTGCAAGAGTGGCGATTGCAGTGGAGAGCCTGGTGCATGACGTTGGTGTCCAAGGTATGGCGCAGTCTGTGACGGCCATGGCTGAGGATCTCGGCAGAATGTCCGACTCGCTGGGGGATGTGACCCAGTACCAGGCTGAACTTGATCAGGTTCTGTGGCGCATGTCCCGCTCTCAGATAGGCATGGCCGAGGCGCTGTGGAGCTAGTCCCAGTCCCAGGTGGGCATTGCCGAGGCGCTCCTGAGCATGGCCCGGTCACCAAGGAACATTGCCAAGGGCGTCGACAAGATGGTACAGACCATGGGGAGCCATCAGGTCTGGCAGAGCTAGATGATGCAGGGGCAACCAGGGCTCGAACCAGCTGGCCCTCCATCCTAAGAGCACCGAGCGGGAGGCAGGGGTGCCGGGTGCCAACCCGGACACGTCCCATGGAGTGGCGCCGGTGACCACCAGCTCCCCTGAGTTCCACCCTCTGATGAGGCCACATCTCACAGCCAGCACATGGGACAGGGCTACACGGATGTGCCTGGGCCGCCAACATGTGAACCGGGGACCTCAGAGCCTCCAGAGGACACCCGCTGGGGGCATTGAAGACCACGGGATGTGGTAGGTAGCTGGCTGCCTCCAGCTCAGATGTGCATCCTGGACACACAACTAGGTATAACGATAGAGCTAGGAGGGCCAAGCACATCGAGGATCACTGAGGGCACTGGGGGAGGAGGTGGGGAGTGAGGGGATGGGGGAAGGGGCAGCACCATTGGAAGGGTGGGGAATTGTGAAACACAATAAACACCCTTGTGCACAACCAGTATGACGCCTCTGTCAGTTTCTTCCGCAATGCGGCCATACCTCCAAACACTAGGCCCATCTCTCCAGGCATCTCCCCCTCCCCGTGGCACTTGCCCACCCTCCTGTCGTGGACATGTCCCCAGAGCTGTGTACCATCCCCTGGATGTTCGGATGTTGGCTGCTGCATGTATGGTGTTGCCTCCCACACTGTTCAAGCCAGTCTCCATGCATTAAGATGTGATTAGGATGTTAGGCAATGTCTCCCACATGCTACATGGCCCACCCACCCACGGGAATCCACTTGGGATGTGTGAAGTGCTCACTTAACCATGATTGCCAATTCCCTATTAGCAATAGCCTTCAGCTGCACAACCAGAGGCCTCGGCAGTCGGTGGGGCTTATGGGTGGTCGATGGCGCAGACGAGCAGGGAAAAGGGTTGCCCCCGGAACAGGTACGGACAATCCAGGCGTTGGCATGATGGTGCCGCGCGCAGGTGCCCGCCCCCAAGCCCCTCTCCCCACTCTCCCATGGCGGCCCACCGCTGAGGAGGGTCCATCCCCCCTCCCAGACGAGCACTGGGGTGGCAAGGCCCCCGGACTCTTTGCCTGTGAGCAAAGATTGCTACTCACATCCTCGGCTCCCCACAGAAGCCCTTCCGCCAGGTTCATCTTTTTAAAAAGGAGTACTAATCGGCACTTGCTGGGTTGCCAATGAATGAGGCTGTTGTTGATTGTATGGAAATGGGGCTTAAGTGGTGATAATTGGTTTCTCGCCACGCTATGGCAAGATCCCGATTTCGCCTCGGGGAGCGAGCCAGTTGCATCGCAAACTGTTTGGCGCCTGGCGTGGTTCTCGTTTCCTGCCTATCCCACTATTCACCTGCTTGAGTGAGAACACAACGAGGCCAGAGAATCGCGTCCTCAGCCTCCTTAAACATACATGATTCAAGAGTGTGGCTACGTCCACATCGGTAATATTCCACTTTAAGTATCATTGTCTGATTGCCTCCACTGTATCTGTTTTGTTGGTGACTGAAACTTTTTCCCGTTTTGAGGCTGCATCGCCGGTTTTGGTGCCATGGCCAGCTACAGGTTCCCACCCTAACTGGTGAATGGCATCATTGTCTGCGCTCGGCAGCTCTTGTGCATCTTTTTCAACACTTTCTATGGCCAGTGCTATCTCCATTTATTGTTTAAAATTTATGTCAACCTCTGCAAGCAATCTGCATTGAATAGCATCGTTGATCACGCCACTGACTAACCTATCCCACAATATGTCATTTATGGTCGTTACAAAGTCACAATACTCTGATAATTGTTTGGTTTAGCAATGGAAGTCACGCTTGATTCGCCTGGAGCTCTCACCTTCGAATAAAATTTGAATCTCTGGAGTATGACTGATGGTTGGGACTATCAGCACATCTCTTCCCCTTTAATTCCTTTACACAATCTTCAATAACTAATTTACTCAATCCTAAATTCTAACTAAACATTATATTTCTGGAGCCTCCTCCCCCAGTGAGTTGTTTAATTGTCGAACAGCATTAACTTTTAAAAAAAATATTTTAATTCAAATTTGTTACATATTTTCAACAACAGAAATAAGAAATAAGAAAAAACAAAGAACACATAAATAAACATCTTATAGCTTTGTCACGTATTCCCCCAATATACAAGCCCCCCATTAAACGATAATAAACACAGTAGTAAACACCAAGTACCCCCCCCCCCCCCCCCCCCCCCCCCCGGGGTTGCTGCTGCTGCTGACCACCTCCTAACGCTCCGCTGGAAAGTCTAGGAACGGTTGCCACCGCCTGAAGAACCCTTGCACAGATCCTCTTAAGGCAAATTTTACCCTCTCCAATTTAATGAACCCTGCTATGTCACTGATCCAGGCTTCCACGCTTGGGGGCCTCGCATCCTTCCATTGTAGCAGAATCCTCCGCCGGGCTACCAGGGACGGAAAGGCCAGAATACTGGCCTCTTTCGCCTGCACTCCCGGCTCGTCCGATACCCCAAATAGTGCGAGCCCCCAATTTGGCTCAACCCGGATTTTTACCACCTTAGACACCGTCCTCGCAATGCCCCTCCAGAACTCATCCAGCGCTGGGCACGCCCAGAACATGTGGGCATGATTTGCTGGGCTCCCAGAACACCTCACACACCTGTCCTCCACTCCAAAAAACCGACTCAGCCTTGCCCCCGTCATACGCGCCCTGTGCAGAACCTTAAATTATATCAGGCTAAGCCTGGCGCAAGAGGAGGAAGAATTTACCCTACCCAGGGCGTCTGCCCACGTACCCTCGTCTATCTCCTCCCCCAGCTACTCCTCCCATTTACTTTTCAGCTCCTCCACTGAGGCCTCCTCCTCCTTCTGCATCTCCTGGTAGATCGCCGAGACCTTGCCTTCTCCAACCCACACACCCGAGAGCACCCTATCCTGGATCCTACATGCTGGCCGCAACAGAAATTCCCTCACCTGCCGTCTTACAAACGCCCTTACCTGCATGTACCTGAAGGCATTTCCAGGGGGCAGCCCAGATTTTTCCTCCAGCGCCCCAAGGCTCACAAACGTCCCGTCTATAAACAGGTCCCACGTCCTTCTAATACCTGCCCTGTGCCAGCTCAGGAACCCCCCATCCATTCTCCCCGGGACAAACCGATGGTTCTCTCGGTTCGGGGCCCACACCGAAGCCTCTGCCTCCCCCCCTGTGGCGTCTCCACTGCCCCCAAATTTTGAGGGTCGCCGCCACCACTGGACTCGTGGTGTACCTTGTCGGCAGGAGCAGCAGCAATGCCGTCACCAGCGCTCTCCGTCTCGTGCCCACACAGGACGCCATCTCCAGCCTCTTCCACGCCTCCCCCTCCCCCTCCATTACCCACTTGCGTATCATCGCCACATTGGCAGCCCAGTAGTACCCACACAGATTAAGCAACGCTAGCCCTCCTCTGTCCCTGCTCCGTTCCAGAAACACCCTTCTCACCCTTGGGGTCTTTTTCGCCCATTCAAACCCTATGATGCTCCTGCTGACCCGCTTAAAAAAGGCCTTCGGGATCACGATGGGGAGGCACTGGAATATAAAAAGGAACCTCGGGAGCACCGTCATCTTCACCAACTGTACCCTAACCGCTAGGGAGAGTGGCAGCATATCACACCCTTTAAACTCCTCCTCCATCTGCTCCACCAGCCTCGTCAAGTTGAGCGTGTGTAGGGCCCCCCAGCTCCTGGCCACCTGGATCCCTAGGTACAGAAAACTCCTTTCCGCCCTCTTCAGTGGAAGCTCGTCTATCCCCCTTCCCTGGTCCCCTGGGTGTTCCACAAAGAGTTCACTCTTCCCCACGTTGAGCTTATACCCGGAAAAGTCCCCAAACTCCCTGAGGATCCGCATCACCTCCAGCATCCCCCCCACTGGGTCCGCCACATACAGTAACTGGTCGTCTGCATACAGTGATACTCAGTGTTCCTCCCCCCCCACCCCCCACCCCCCTGCCCCGCACCAGCCCCCTCCAGTTGCTGGACTCCCTCAAAGCCATCGCCAAAGGTTCAATTGCCAACGCAAATAGCAGGGGGGTTAGGGGGCACCCCTGCCTCGTCCCCCGGTACAGCCGAAAGTATTCCAAACCTCCTCCGATTTGTGGTCACACTCGCCACCGGAGCTTCGTCCAGTAACCTAACCCAAGTAACGAACCCCTCCCCAAACCCGAACCTCCTCAACACTTCCCACAGGTACCCCCACTCCACCCTATCGAAGGCCTTCTCCGCATCCATAGCCGCCACTATCTCCGCTTCCCCCTCCACTGCAGGCATCATGATTACATTTAGGAGCCTCCGCACATTGGTGTTTAGCTGCCTTCCCTTCACAAAACCCGTCTGGTTCTCGTGGATCACCCCCGGAACACAGTCCTCAATTCTGGTAGCCAACACCTTCGCTAACAGCTTCGCATCCACGTTGAGGAGCGAGATTGGCCTATACGACCCGCACTGTAAAGGGTCCTTGTCCCGCTTCAAGATCAGCGAGATCAGCGCCCTGGACATCGTCAGGGGTAGGGCCCCCCCTCCCTCGCCTCATTGAAAGTCCTCACTAGTAGTGGGCCCAACAGGTCCATATACTTCCTGTAAAATTCCACCGGGAACCCATTTGGCCCCGGGCCTTCCCCACCTGCATACTCCCCAGCCCCTTACTCAGCTCCTCCAGCCCTACCGGTGCCCCAAGACCCGCCACCTGCCCCTCCTCTACCCTCAGGAACCTCAGCCGGTCCAGAAAACGACGCATCCCCCCCTCCTCCGTCAGGGGCTGAGACCTATACAGCCCCTCATAGAAGTCTCTAAACACCCCATTTATTCCCACCGCACTTCGCACCGTGTTCCCCCCTTTATCCCTAACTCCCCCAATCTCCCTCGCCGCATTCCGCTTCCGCAGCTGGTATGCCAGCATCCGGCTAGCCTTCTCCCTGTATTCATACACTGCCCCTTGCACTTTCCTCCACTGCACCTCTGCCTTCTTGGTAGTTAACAGGTCGAACTCGGCCTGGAGGCTTCGTCGCTCCTTGAGTAGTCCCTCCTCGGGGACCTCCTATCTACCCTTAAAATCTCCCCCACCAACCTCTCCCTCTCTCTCCTCTCCTTCCCTCCTTGTGGGCCCTAGTGGAGATTAGCTCTCCCCTAATCACTGCCTTCAGCATCTCCCAGACCACCCCTACCTGCACCTCCCCATTATCGTTCACCTCTAGGTATCTTTCAATACATCCCCGGATCCGCCCACTCACCTCCTCATCCGCCAGCCAACCCACCTCCAGGTGCCTCTCCTCCCCTAGCTCGAGCTCCACCCAGTGCGGGGCATGGTCTGAGATGGCTATGGCCGAATACTCCGTGTCCTCCACCCTCGGGATCAGCGCCCTGCTCAAAACGAAGAAGTCAATCCGGGAGTAGGCTTTATGGAGTGGGAAAAGAAAGAGAATTCCCTGGCCCACAGCCTAACAAACCTCCATGGGTCCAGTTGACGGAACAATAGGTGGTAACCAGCAGGAGGTTGCTGTGTCCATTTTTGACCTGATGCCATCAGATTTCATGGGGGTCCCAAGGTGATGTTGGCTCTCAGGGGAACTCCCTGTATACCACTGTGCCACTACTCTGCTGGGTTTGTCCTGCCGCTGGGACAGAACATACCCAGGAATGGTGATGGTGGTGTCCGAGTCTTTGGAGCAGCTCTGCCAAAGCCCCCCAGCCCGGGTGTTAGCCGTCAGCGTGCAGGGTTGCCCTTCCAGCTTTAGACTTTGTAATGGTTTGATACACAGAATTTTCATAGAATTTACAGTGCAGAAGGAGGCCATTCGGCCCATCGAGTCCGCACCGGCCCTTGGAAAGAGCACCCCACCCAACCGCACACCTCCACCCTATCCTATCCCCACAACCCAGCAATCCCACCCAACTAAGGGCAATTTTGGACACGAAGGGCAATTTAGCATGGCCAATCCACCTAACCTGCACAGCTTTGGACTGTGGGAGGAAACCGGAGCACCCGGAGGAAACCCACGCACACACGGGGAGAACGTGCAGACTCCGCACAGCCAGTGACCCAAGCCGGGAATCGAACCTGGGACCCTGGAGCTGTGAAGCAATTGTGCTATCCACAATGCTACCGTGCTGCCCCTGCAATTTCAAGGGGCATTTAAGAGTTAACCACATTTCAGTGGGCCTGGAGTCACATGTAAGGCATTCCAGGTAAGGATGGCAGATTTCCTTCTCAAAAAACCTGTGGCTCCAGGGAATTAGCCTGAACCTTTGGATTATTAGTGGCATTACAACTACACTACTGCCTCCTCTTGTTACTAATGCGTGCTTTTTAATGTCATAACAACTTGCTCCCTAATTTCCACTCTCATGCTTTCGAAAATCATTTTGAATATTTGTCCTCTGGTTATGATTATCTGCGAATGGAAATATTTTTTCCCTATTAACCACAGCAACACTTTCAAATATTTTGAATACCTCTACCAGATTTCCCCTTGAGCGTCTCTTCTGCACAGGGAACAATCAGAGCTTCTCCAGTCTCTACGAACTGAAGTCCCTCACCCATGGGACCATTCTGATAAATCTCCTCAGCATCTTCTCAAAGGCCTTGACATCTTGAAGTGTGGTGCCCAGAATTGGGCACAATATTCCAACTGAGGCCTAACCAATGATTCACAAAAGTCTGGAATAATCCCTTTACTTTTGTAATCTGGACCTCTCATAATAAGATCAATGATCCACTTTGCTTTGTCAACATTTTCTTAATTTGTCCTGCCGCCTTTCAAAGATTTGTGTATGATCACCCCCCACCTTTCCTTGATCCTGCATCCTCTCCAAAACTGCCCTTTTTTGTTTATATTGCCTTCCTTCCAAAATGCATTTCTTCAAACTTCCATACCCAAACTTTTTCATATAATTTGACATATTGTGCTTTCAACAGCTTTCATGTCACATCAACTGCCACCAATTGCTACCATTTTGTCATCATTTGATATCACTTGCACACACAAGCAATCATCTGGCTTACATTCTGTTTCATTCTCTCTCAGAACTGACCATCCAGCTATTATTTTTGCACAGTACCATACTTGCAATGTCAAATGATAGTTATCAACTGACGTCATTGTCATTGGTTTGTCGTCCTGCAGTGATTGCAATGATATGTGACTATAAATGCAGCCACAATCAATCCCAACTGATTAAGTATGCAATGTGCAGGATCACACTCCCTCCACAACCCCTCGCAGCCTCTCTCTCTCTTTCCTCTCTGTCCACTCCCTCCTGCCACATCCCTTATTCTCCTCCCCAAATCCCTTCTGTTTCCCCTCCCCCTCTTCCCTCCCTCCCTCCTCCTCCCCCCTTTTCCTCTGCCCCGTCCCCTCCCCTACTTTCCCCCTCCTCTTCTCTACCCATCTCCCCCACCCCTTGCCCTCCCTCCTCTCTCTCCCACCTCTCCTTTCCCCCCTTCTCTCTCCCGCAACAAATGATCGCCATTTACAAGGCTGCCTGAACCCAGAAGTGAGGTTTTACCGGGCAGCCCTGTGAAGCGTTGAAATCGGCGCCGGAACAGCATTGTGGAACGATGCTTGGGAAAGTTGAAAGGAGCAGGTTCAGAGGCCAAGACTTCAGAGGCCTCACTGCCTGGAGATTCGAGGGAGGGGAGGATTAGGGGTGAGTGACTAGAGGGAGGGGGTAAGGGAGAGAGGCTGGAGGGGGGGGGGGGGGGGGAGCAAGCGACTGGATGTGGAGAGGCTGGAAGGGAGGTTGGGTTATCAAGGCAAATAGGCTGGAGGGTGGCAAAATTTGAGTGTGGGGTCTGGGAGGAGGGTTTATACCCTCAGACAGGAGCTGTGGGGTGGGTACATTTTAGATCATGAGACCTGGAGGGTGGGAGAGATGGAAAATATAGCCCCTGAGATTAGAATCAATTAACTGCAGGGCATTAGATGGTGCTCTCAAGGGTTTTGTGCATAGAATCATAGAATCCTTACAGGCAAAAGGGGGCTATTTGGCCCATCGAGACTGCACTGACCGTCTGAAAGAGCACCCTACCTAGGCCCACTCTCCCACCCTATCCCCGTAATCCCATAACCCCACCTAACCACATAGCAGAGCAACTTTTATGGATGTAATGAAAAAATTATTAATTCAGATATCAATACAGGTTGCTGAGCATGCCAGGATAGCTTTGAGCATGACAGGATTAGCTTTGAGCATGACTGGATTAACTTTGAGCTTGACAGGATTAGCTTTGTGTTCGCTGGGTTTTGTTTTGAGCACACCAGAATTAATTTTGAGCACGCCAGGATTAGCTTTGAATCCACCAGATTATCTTTGAGCAAACCAGGATTATCTTTGAGCACACCGGGATTATCTTTGAGCACACCAGGATTATCTTTGAGCACACCGGGATTATCTTTGAGCACACCGGGATTATCTTTGAGCACACCGGGATTAGTTTTGAGCATCAGGATTAGCTTTGAATGCACAAGGATTCGTTTTGAGCATGTCAGGATTAGCTTTCAGTGCACCGTGATAGCTCAGAACATGCCAGGATTAGATTTGAGTGTGCTGGAATTAATTTTTCGTCCACTGGGATTAACTTTGAACATGCGGGGATTAACTCTGAGTGTATGGGGATAGCATTGAGTCACCATCAAATTCATTCCAAGTTAAAGCTATTAATGCAAAATTGTAACTGAGAGCATTGAGCACACATGAAAGCAAAAATGATGTCAAAACCTTTGTGTAATTCTCTTATTAAATTTCATCTGCCATGTGTCTAGCTTTTTCACCACTATCCTTATCATTGTTTTAAAGGGTTTCACACAACAAATCAATGTAACTGCATGATGCATGATTTGTGATTGACATAGGAAGGGAAGGTTGGTCTCTGTGTTTGCTTCAGTACAAAGAGTGTAGAACCCTAAGAGGCACTGACAATGGGACAGTGCCTAAAGTGAACACTAGGATATATATTGGAACATTCTCATCATACACACTCCATGGTAGGATTTGGCTGTGATATGTACCACATTATTTTAACTCTATCAACTTTTCTTGAAGTGGTGCAGAATAAGGTGCCAGCAAATCGAAGGACAAGGTCATTGAGTTGGTGAAAGTGAGCCATGCATAAGTCTAAAGCCAGCATAATAGTAATCTTTATTGTCACAAGTAGGCTTACATTAATACTGCAATGAAGTTAGTTGCCACATTCCGGCGCCTGTTCAGGTACACAGAGGGAGAATTCAGAAGGTCCAAATTACCTAACAGCACGTTTTTCAGGACTTGCGGGAGAAAACCGGAGCACCTGGAGGAAACCAACACAGACACAGTGAGAGCGTGCAGACTCCTCACTGACAGTGATCCACGCCGGGAATTGACCCTGGGACCCTGGCGCTGTGAAGCAATAGTGCTAACCACTGTGCTACCGTGCCGCCCAATCTAGCGCGCACACTGATGAGGAAGTATTGCCAATTAAACAAAAGAAGGAAGTGTATTTGTACATCATCTTTCACATCATCAGGACATCACCAGTTGCTTTGGATCCAATGACACACTCATGCAGTTGGTCAATTTCCAACAACAACACCCCCCATTAATATAGCAACTTTAATATAGAATAATGTTTCAAACTGTTTCACAAGAGCATTTCTGAACAAAGAAAATTAACTCTGAGCTACATCAGGGAATATGAAGGCAGGTGATCTAAAGCTTTGTCAAAGGTCTGTTTTAAGGAGCATCTTTAAGGAGAAGAGGTTGAGAGGTTTACGAATGGAACCACAGTGCTTCAAGCCAGGCAGCTGAAGACACGGCCAACAATGTGATGAACTTCATGGGATTGTGCAAAGGGAACCAATACAAGCAGGCATTGATGAATTTCTGATAATCCTTTGATGTGGAAGAGTTTCTCTGCTCACCTTGGTCTGCTGCCAGTTTGTTAAAGGCAAAATGAGGAAAATATTTGTGAAGAATGTGTCAGTGTGCTGCTTCATACCATCAGTGCTCTGTGACTGACATTGTTGATGCACCATGAAGTGGCTTTGAATGAATCAAAGGTTGAAGGAAGGTGTGTTCACCTCCAGAGTGACTGCCGGTGCCAATCCTGTGGTGGGGTGGTTTACAGGTCAGATTACATCTGTTGGCACAGCCCCATCACTGACTCTGGTGAAGTGAACACAAGAACTAGGAGCAGGACTAGGCCATTCTACGCCGTAAGCCTGCTTCGCCATTTGGTAAGATGATGGCTGATCTGCCTGTGGCCTCAACCCCACTTTCCTCTCTATCCCTATAGGTCATGACTCCTTTTCGGTCAAAGTGGAGCTTTGGTGAATGGTGGTCAGAGATTCCAGGTAGATTTTTTGAGTCTACACTCAGTTGCATCAGAAATGCCAGTTTGTCACTGGTGTCTTACCTCTGTCCTTTTGGCATCTCCTGGGCAGGGGGCACGGAGGAGCTGTGGTGAGGAGTGGTGGGTGCCAGACAAAGTGCTGTCCACAAAATCCTGTTCTGGTCCTAGGCCCAGGTTTCTGGTGTGGTCGGGTCCGGGACATATATCAGTGTTTAAAGTGGACAAAGTTCAAAATTCAAGACACTTGCTCAGAGAACGAAGCCACTGGATTCCATGGTTTTTCAATGAACAAAAATAACCTTTACTAAACCACATCAAAAAGATAATTTCCAATATCTATCTTATACTCAACATGTCTTATACTTAACATTCAGAGGACGGCATGTGGCGCAGTGGCTAGCACTGGGATGGCAGCGCTGAGGACCCAGGTTCGAATCCTGGCCCTGGGTCACTGTCCGTATGGAGTTTGCACATCCTCCCCATGTCTGCGTGGGTTTCACCCGCACAACCCAAAGATGTGCTGTTAGGTGAATTGGCCACGCTAAATTGCCCCTTAATTGGAAAACAAAATAATTGGGTACTCTAAATTTAAAAAAAAATACTTAACATCAGAGTAACTTTAAGGTACATATGAATTAACAGGCAAACTGTGATCCAAAACATCACATTGCACAATAAATGGCAGATATGACCAAGACAGAGTCTACAGATTTCTCAACAATCCACCTAGATGTCAATAAATTTTTGTCAGTCAGCAACAACAACCTCTCTTTGCATTTATCTATTTCACTTGTAAAACAGCAAGAAATGTCTAAGGGCGGAGTTTTATGCAAAGAGCAGACATTAAAAGTTGCCAGAAAAAAACAGCAAGCCTGTTGTTATAACCTGCCTGCTTACCATTGGCTGGGGACTAATGACAATCCCACAATCCTGTGGGAGTATGAGCTTCCCCAATGAGGGGGGCGGAGAAATCATTAGCAGACTCCCTGTGTAAATAAAGCTGGCCGGTTTGGAACTAGCAGGAAGGAGTAAGCAGCAAGTGAGGTTGCTGCTGTTGTGTGTATATATGTTATTGTAAATAAATGTTATTTCTTTGTATCCTTGAAACTCGTGCTGGATTCTTTGTGGCCCTCACAAAACTGGCGACGAGGGTTAAAGTGAATAGCTGTCTACACTGCTGAAGCCACCTCCCTGGATTTTTGTTGGATACAGGTTGGAAGTTGTTTTCTATTAAACCATGCCTCTGTACGGACGTTTGGATGTTTTTGATGCTGCGCTGGAAAGCTGGAACCAGTATGCACAACGGATGCGTTACTATTTCCGGGCAAACAATATCACTGAAAACGAGCGGCAGGTGGTCATATTGCTCACCGCCTGCGGCCTGCATACGTTTGGGGTGATTAGGAGCCTTGCGTACCCAGCTGCGCCGGACACCAAAATGTTTGAGGAACTTGCGAATTTAGTGGGGCAGCATTTTAACCCAGTCCCGTCCATGATAGTCCAATGTTACCGGTTTAATACCACTGAGAGGACCCCAGGAGAATCCCTTGCTGACTTTCTATCCAGGCTACGCAGGATTGCGGAGTACTGTGACTATGGTGAGACCTTGTCAGAAATGTTATGTGACCGTTTGGTTTGCGGTATTAACAATGTGGCCACCCAGAGAAAGTTGTTAGCTCAGCCAACATTGACTTTTCAACAGGCCATTCAAATAGTATTGTCCCGAGAAAGTGCAGAACGAGGAGTGCAGGAGATACAGGGAATGGAAGTGCATGCCTTGGGGTGCAACCCCTTCCGTCCGAAAATGTCCCCCTGCACTCCTGCAGTACCTTGGGCGAGATGACGTCCGGATCGACGCCAGTAGCCGTTGGACATTCCTCCCCGAAGGGAGCTTTTTCCAGAACCAATGAATGAGGAACCATGTCCGTGTCAGGCTTGTAGGCGCCTACCCCGTCGCGGACGCCTGTCCTGGGGGTGCCAGAGGTGCCATCGTTCCAACCGAAACTGGGACCAGCCGAGGGGCTGGATGACCCTTCCATGTGGATGAACCTGCGGCGACTACTCCTGAGGACGTGGAGACGGAGGACGACTGCCTGCAGCTGCATTGTGTGGCAGCTCCCCGTGTGGCCCCCATTAAGGTGACAGTACGGGTTAATGGTCACCCGCTTGAGATGGAGTTGGACACTGGCGCAGTGGTCTCCGTGATTGCCCAGAGGACATTCGACCGCATCAAGCAGGGTATACAGACCCTTGCATTAACTGACACACAGGCCAGGTTGGCCACCTACACGGGGGAACCATTGGACATTGCAGGAACTACGATGACCCCTGTTGTTTATGGACGCCAGGAGGGGGGTTTCCCACTTATCGTGGTGCGTGGCCATGGGCCCAGCCTGTTGGGTCAGGACTGGTTGCGCCATTTGCGCTTGCAGTGGCAGCACATCCTCCAAACCGTTTCTGGAGGGTTGACTGAGGTGCTAGGACGATTCCCAGATGTAATCCAGCCCAGTTTGGGGAAAATAAAAGTGGCCGTAGCCCGTATCCAAGTCGAACCAGGAGCCACGCCGAGCTATTTCTGGGCGCGTCCGGTGCCTTACGCCTTGCTCGAGAAGGTAGAAGGGCAGCTCAGTCGTTTTGGAAATTTTGTGTATTATCAGGCCCGTCCGTTTCGCTTACTGGGCAGCACCAATTGTACCTGTAACGAAGCCAGATGCTACAGTTTGCTTATGCGGCGACTATAAACTTACAGTGAATACGGCTTCCCGACTCGACTGATATCCAATGCCTCCCATAGAGGATCTCTACACAAAGCTTGCAAGTGGACTCTCGTTCACAAAATTAGATATGAGTCACGTCTACCTACAGTTGGAGCTGGACCCTGCCTCCCGACCATGTGTAACGATTAATACACACTGGGGCCTGTATGAATATACACATTTGCCCTTTGGAGTATCCTCTGCCTGCGCTATTTTGCAACACGTTATGGAGGGCATTTTGAGAGGTTTACTGCGTGTTGCTGTCCACTTAGATGACGTTTTGATCACAGGGACGTTGGAGCAGGAACATTTGGAAAATCTGGAGGCTGTCCTTAGACGCTTTTCGGAGGCTGGAGTCCGTTTACGTCACACAAAGTGCGTCTTTCAGGCGACGGAAGTAGTCTACCTGGGTTATCGGGTGGACCGCGAAGGTTTGCACCCCGTCGCAGAGAAGGTGCGCGCGATTCAACAGGCCCCCGCCCTGACTGACACTTCGCATCTTCGTTCTTTTCTTGGCCTTGTAAACTATTACGGGAAGTTCCTCCTCAATCTGGCAACTACGCTGGCCCCGTTGCATCTTCTGCTAAAGAAAAATCACACCTGGGTTTGGGGTCAGCTGCAAGAAACCGCTTTCCGGCGGGTAAAACAACAATTGTCGTCGTCTGGGTTACTAACCCACTGTGATCCTGGAAAGCCTTTGCTCGTCACATGTGATGCATCCCCGTATGGAATTGGGGCCGTCCTGTCCCACAAGATGGAGAACGGGGCCGAGCGACCGATAGCTTTCGCCTCCTGCACATTGACTGCAGCGAAAAAAAAGTACGCGCAGATCGAGAAGGAGGGCCTGGCAGTGGTCTTTGCGGTGAAACGCTTCCACCAGTACGTGTATGGCCGCCACTTCACTATCGTGACTGATCATAAGCCACTGCTGGGACTTTTCAGAGAGGATAAGCCAATACCGCCCATTGCTTCCGCACGGATCCAGCGCTGGGCTTTGTTGCTCGCTGCATACGAGTATTCTCTGGAGCACAAACCAGGAACGCAGATAGCAAATACCGACGCACTGAGCCGATTGCCTTTATCGACTGGCCCCATGTTGACCCCCACGACCGGTGAGGTGGTTGCAACCCTAAATCTTATGGATACCTTGCCTGTCACGGCATCACTGATCCGTGAGTGAACCCAGACGGAGCCAGTCCTGTCAAAGGTTCGACACATAGTCCTGTATGGTGGGCAGCATAGACAGCTCCCAGGTGAGTTGCGGGCATTTCCCTCCAAGCTGTCCGAATTCAGCGTGGAAGGCGGCATCCTTTTGTGGGGGACGCGTGTGATTGTCCCGGAAAAAGGACAGGAGCTAATACTAAGAGACTTGCACAATGGGCATCCAGGTGTGACCAAAATGTAAATGTTGACCCGGAGTTATGTTTGGTGGCCAGGCCTCGACGCCGACATTGAGAAGGTGGCCCAAAGCTGCTCCAATTGTCAGGAGCATCAGAAGCTTCCGCCGGCCGCGCCCCTACATCACTGGGAATGGCCAGGGCGGCCTTGGGCACGCTTGCATGCGGTTTTCGCCGTCCTTTTTCAAGGATCCATGTTCCTTTTATTAATTGACGCACAGTCTAAATGGCTAGAGGTGCATAAGATGCTGGGCACAATGTCCTGCGCAACAATTGAGAAGATGCGTTTGTCTTTTAGTTCACATGGCCTCCCCGAGGTGCTGGTCACGGATAACGGCACTCCATTCACCAGTGAGGAGTTTGCGAGGTTCATGAAGATGAACGGCATACAACATATCCGCACTGCCCCTTACCACTCGGCTTCAAATGGGTTGGCGGAGCACGCAGTGCAGACATTCAAACGAGGCCTAAAAAAGCAGTCTTCCGGGTCAATGGACACGAGACTGGCTCGCTTTTTGTTTTCGTATAGGACCACCCCCCATGCGGTGACTGGTGTAGCACCCGCAGAACTTCTAATGGGCCGGAGACTTCGCACCTGCCTTAGTATGGTTTTCCCGGACATTGGCGCAAAAGTACGCCGCACACAAGAACGGCAGGGATAGGGTTTTTCGCGGCATCGGCCGATTCTGCAGTTTGCGCCCGGTGACCCACTGTTCGTTCGCAATTTTGCTGGTGGTGCCCAGTGGGTCCCTGGCGTAATCTTTTGCCAAACGGGCCCTATCTCTTACCAGGTGCAAGCCCAGGGTTATCTCCAGCGCAAACGTTCGGTCCAGAAGACTATCCCTTCCAAAGATTCCCCGCCCCCGGAAATCATTTCTACAGCCGCAGAGACCAGAGACAATGGAAAGTAGTCCTCACAATCTTCCTCTGGTGCCTCACTCAAAGCCTGCGCAGGTCGTTACAGAACCGCGCGGTGATAGAGACGCCGAGATGACAGAGGCAGCAGACTCTGACTCCGAGATGGAGACACAGGACGCATCAGAGGGGGAATCCTCGGGCCCACGTGCCGTGGATGTACAACCGCTATGCCATTCATCACGGAAGCGCCGGTGTGGGTGTACAAAGGGATCTGGGTGTCCTTGTACACCAGTCAAAGAAAATGGAGAGGCAGGTGCAGCAAGCGATTAGGAAGGCAAATGGTATGTGGGCCTTCATTGCAATGTAATTTAAATTCAGAAGTAGAGATGTCTCACTGCAGTTATACAGGACCTTGGTGAGACCACACCTGGAGTATTGTGTGTAGTTTTGGTCTCCCTGCATAAGAAAGGATATACTTGCTGTAGAGGGAATGCAGCAGAGGTTCACTAGGCTGATACCGGGGTTGGTGGGACTGTCCTATGAGGAGAGATTGGTTCGACTGGGCCTCTATTCACTAGAGTTTGAAAGGATGAGAGGAAATTTGAGTGAAACATATAATATTGTAACAGGGCTGGATGGACTAGATGCAGGGAGGATGTTTTCCCTGGTTTGGGGATCTAGAACCAGGAGACACAGTCTCAGGATACGGGGTAAAGTATTTAGGACTAAAATGAGGAAAACCTTCTTCACTCAAAGGGTAGGAAACATAGGGGCTGGTTTAGCACAGGGCTAAATAGCTGGCTTTTAAAGCAGATCCAGGCAGGCCAGCAGCACGGTTCAATTCCTGTACCAGCCTCCCCGAACAGGCGCCGGAATGTGGCGACTAGGGGCTTTTCACAGTAACTTAATTTGAAGCCTACTTGTGACAATAAGCGATTTTTCATTTCATTTCATAGGGAATTGTCTACCACAGAAGGCCGTGGAGGCCATGTCACTGAATATATTGAAGAAAGAGATAGATAATTTTTTAGATTTGAATGACAAGAGGTATGGGGAAAGAGCAGGAATGGGGCAATGAGATAGAGGATCAGCCATGGTCATATTGAATGGCGGAGCAGGCTCAAAGGGCTGAATGTCCTGTTCCTACTCCTAGCTTCTATGTTTCTATGTTCATTTCACTCCCCCGTTAGAGGCCATGTAACGGCCAGTTCCTGTCATTCCTCATGTAAATGAATAAGGTCCAGTTTTTTCACAGCCTGATGTATATATTGAGGCATTGTAGCAAATCTTATATCCTCAATATCTGACCTGACATTATCTATCAGTTCCCAAGCCAACATATTACGTATCCTTCCCTTAGATTGTGAGTACCCCCTACTTCTGGCATGTTCTTGGGGAGATGTTTCCTCACTCCTTCCCCAGTCCACTACCTCCTGCTAATGTCTCTCCTTGGACCTCATTCCATAAGCTGCCTTCACAACTCTATAATATACCTTCTTATCCCATCTTTCAATGGCCACTTCTGGTGCAATGTTTCTTTTTCATTAGCTTTTAACCTCTAACTGTTGAGTATCGAGTTAACTGGCACACAATATTACGACTGCCTTCTCCTCTCTATCCTTTGACTGCTTATCCCACCATACCTTTTGTTGTCCCGGCCCACTCAGGGTTCCAATCTCAGGGATCCAATCAGGGGCTGGTTTAGCACAGGGCTAAAGAGTTGGCTTTTAAAGCAGACCAAGGCAGGCCAGCAGCACGGTTCAATTCCAGTACCAGCCTCCCCGAACAGGCGCCGGAATGTGGCAACTAGGGGTTTTCACAGTAACTTCATTGAAGCCTACTTGTGACGATAAACGATTTTCATTTCGTTCATTTTTCATTTCTTAGTAATTTTACTGAAAGCCTTCTTATTCCAAGTGCTTGACTGTCATGTCTAGTGTTCATAGTCTGACTATTGTCACCCTCCTGTGGGAAATGTTTTTCTGGCGTGTTTTACCCTCAAGCTGTTCATTATATCACCTGGGTTACTCTGAGAACAATGTTTCCTCCTCGTTGAGCCAGGGAGCTGCGATCCAGGTGCCGTGTCATCTTCGGCCTGCCCCCTTCCTGTCCTATCTGATGGGTGGTAAAATAAACTATTCACTCAGCCTCCATTATCGACATTTGATTTGGCACTAGTAACTGAGCCACAAGGATTCTGCTGACGGCCCAGTTGTTGTGGTAACAATGTCAGGTCTGAGTGATTCAAGCAAACAAAGATTTTATTTTAGCAAACGTAAGGGGGAGAGAATCTCAGTCACCCAAGGTGCCTCTCAATGATTCCAAGTTTACCATACATATTTATGCAGTTCTCCTCTTCCTCTTTTCACTACAATGTTCTGGGACAGTCATTAATCCTTAACCGTACTCCACCAGTGAGCTGGATCATTCAGGCACAACAAATGTTCCCGTTATCGCAACCTTCAGCCTTGGGCCTGCTCATTTCCATTGTGACTGGAGCATCTTGTATGGCCTTCGGTCCCCTTATCTCCTTCCTCTGTATAGCAATGCATAGAATGTTTATCCAGGCTGTTAAGGCTGTTTTGCTAGCCACTGAGCCAGCATCCCCAGTGCCACATTTAGTCAATTATCCCATCATGCCCAGGAAAGTAACCCACTTAATTACAGTGCTCATTTTAAGTTAAGTAAGGGCTTTTAATATTTACCTTACTGGTATAAGTCACCTGGTCCCTACTTTACCCCCAAATCTCTCCACAATTACAAACTTGCCACAATTGCCTCACCCTCCCTATGTGCTGTTTTGCCATAAGCTTTCTTGCTTGTCAATTATTGTGTCTTATCAATCGTTTTGTCAATCAGTGTGTCAGTCAGCATGTCAAACAGTTTATCAACCAGACTGTCAATCAGTTTGTCAATCTGTATATCAGTCAGCTAATCAATCAGTTAATAAATCAGTGTGCCAGTAAGTCTGTCAATCAGCTTATAGAATAATAGAATCCCTACAGTGAAGAAGGGGGCCGTTCGGCCCATCGAGTTTGCACCAACTCTGAAAGAGCACTCCACCCAAGCCCACTTCTCCGTCCTATCCCAGTAACCCCTGAACCTAACCTACACATCCCCAGTCATGAAGGGGCAATTTAGCATGGCTAATCAACCTAACCTGTATATCTTTGGCCTGCAGGAGGAAACCGTAGCACCCGGAAAATCCAGGCAGGCAAGGGGAGAAAGTGCAAACCCCACACAGTCACCCCGTTATTGTGAGGCAGTAGTGCTAACCACTGTGTCACTATGCCTCCCATGTCAGTAGGTTTATCAATCAGTTTATCAATCAGTATATCAATCGGTTAATCAACCAGTTTATTAATCAGTGTGTCAGTCAGCGTGTCAAACAGTTTATCAACCAGACTGCTTTCCCTTAAATCCTTCCCCGAAATATGGGGGCTAATTATTCCGACCAATCTTAGATTGTCTCTGCCATATTGTCAATTAATGCACTTTTCTCTAATGACACTTATCCCAGTTTTTCTGGTCTAGCCTTATAACTAAAGCCATTGATCCCGAGGATCATACCAGTGTATCTTTGGCACTCTCTCCATGCCCTAATTTAATAGGAACATGAAGTGAAACTGTTGGTGTTGCAGAAAGTCCCAGTCTCTCCAGAAGGTGGCAGTACATGTCCAAGGAATGAACTTGGAGAGGATCAAGGAACCAGGAACTGATGGTAATTCTGATCCATTATCAAAAGCATCATTAATTTTCCTTTCAATGACAGTGCCACGTTACATTTCACTGCTTTCCAGCTCCAAAATCAATCTATTTTGAACCATTGTAAATTTATGACCTGTTGCACTGATTTCCTGCTCACTATTTTGATTCTATAAAATAATGATCTGCAAGTTAATGGGGTGTGTGTTCGTGAATACCAACAGGTGGCACCACCATCCTGCATTGTCTGACGTTTCTTAATTCTACTCAAAAGGCATTAAATTGAACATGGTCAGTCGGTTAATCATGGATGCACTTGTTGTCTGTAGCCTGTGAAATGCTGCGCTCGTCCTTCAGTGAACCGGTTGCATAAAGTTTCAGGGCTGCAGAGACCTCCACGGCTATCCGGAGTGAGTGTCCTCCTCCTCCACGGGGTGCCAAGTTCGTGAGGACATGGCACAAGTGCCGCACTGTCTCTTCATTGAGAAGGAGTCTCCTGCGGCACATGCTGTCCATCATCTCCTCGAAAGACCAACGGCACCGGTACACCTTGAGCCATCACTGGTGTCCCTCTTTGGGGTCCTCCTGAACCTGATGGGTAACCGGGTCTTCAGGGTGTGCCAAGGCCCCCTGCACATGGGGTGCCCCCTCCAGCCTACGCTTACGCTGTTGTCTTCTCCGCCGATTGGCCGTCTGGTCTTCCACCAGCACCGTGAGGGCATTCTCTGCGGGACCGACACCACCACCCATTTTGGTATCTGTAAGGAATTGGAGAAGAAGATAACTTGACAATCAGTTAGGGCTTCCACCCTGCGACCCTCAAATCCCCCAAGCCTCCCCACCTTTACACGGCCCGCCTTCTCTCAAGAGTGTCATCCAGCGAGTCGGTTGTTCTGGGAAACCTCGTTCTGCACCCCCGCCACAGCAAAGCCCCTAGACCCCAGACCCCTGCTGGGAACATTAGGGAGTACGTGCTCAGGTGGCCTCCTCTGATCCACACACTCACTAGTGCTGAAGTCCAGCTTTTGAGCATCTGATTGTTGGCTGCTGCCTTTATGATGCTGACTAGGGTTCAGGCAAAGTGTTCAGGCTTAAAAGTTTGGTTTAAATGCTTTGCAATAGGCATCATCTGAGACTTGGCACGTGTGCCCGCGAGTAGCCACTTTTGGTTATTAGACAGTCAACAGTAAGAAAGATTTGAAAATCAACTACGTAACATTCCACATATCACACTAACCATTAAACAAGGAACCGTCACCGTTCCATATTGCCAATACAAAGCTACATCAGTTCATTTTCACAAACGAAACAATCACCTCTCACAGGTTCCTCTATAGAAACAGAGGAGAAGCCTGGAAATATGATATCACGTCCAGAACTTTGCCGTCGAAATGATCTGTCCATCAATAAGTGACTTGTTCCACATACCAGTCCCATTCTCCATCCCAGATCTGCAGCTGTGCAGCCCTCCCACATGGCCCAATTTCACTGGAACCAATTCCTGACATCTACCTATTCCACTGGCACTCAAGGTTCAGTTGAACATCCTTGATTTCCAGCATATTTAACCCAAGATGAAGTGCCAGTTACATACCGCACTCACCACACCAGCAACAAAAGTATCAGCAATTTACAAAAGCATTTCTTCAACGGCATTAGCAGGTGGCCCATTTGGAACTATGTGGCACACCAGGTCCCTTAGCGTCTTCTTGATTCAAACCAGATTACTTTCTGGACTCATATGTCCCCTGTATCCGGTGTTGCAGGACCCAGGTAGCTTAGAGAAAGTTGTCCTTCTTTCTGGCTGCAGAAAAGGAAGGAAACAGCAACAGCAGCCTCCAGGCATCTGCAGCCACCAGCAGGAGCAAGCAGCAAAGACAACCTGTAGCTGGGAAGTGCTCTCACAACTAACAATGTCAATTCCTTATTAGCAATAGTCTTCAGCTGTGAAGCTAGAGGCTGCTCACAGTCAAAGGAAGTTAAAGTGACCTTTAATACATAACCAAGAGCACGGCTTTGTCCTGCACGTTTTTGGTAGGACAGACAGGCAGCGGCTGTAGTTGCCCCTACAATGGGTATCCACAAAGATGGCTTGAAGGCCTCACAGACGAAAACCCCTTCACACTCCCGGCACAGCGGTGACCCCCGAACTGGAATGCTTCAACTCCCTGTTCAAGCCCAACCCTCTGAGGGGTCCCCCTTTAGGGGTGCCCTCTGAGGGTCGTTCCCCCCCCCCCCTCCCGTCGCCCCCCCCCCCCCGTCCCCCCGTCCCCCCCAAGCACTGGGCAGCAGCTCCAGTACCCTTGCATGATGGAAAATGTAAATGGCTACTCAACTCCTCAGCTCCCCTCAGCAGCCATTAGTCCAGCTTCATGTTTTTAAAAAAAACAGTACCAAACAGCGGCCACATGATTTCTCGCTGGGGAGCCGGTTCATTCCAGGGAGGACGTTACATTCGACTTCAATCTCACTAATGAGATGGAAATGAATGCAAATTAGGGTTAATGACATGTTCGCCCTATTTGAACATGATCCAATACTCACCATCAGGAGCAGGTCAGTTAGATAGCAAACTGATTTGCAAACCTTGATTTTGGTCTTTCCCACTATCTAACCGGTGCCCAGATCTGCGCCAGGCACAACACGATGGTTAAATCACGCCCTCAGCCTTCAATTCCACTGACTTCAGTACAAGCTAATATTAGACCAATGTATTTACATCTGATCCATGTCCAATGTCACTCTGGAGTGTTTCTTGTTAATGTTTTGTTAATTATATTGTTAAGATTCACAGATGACGGGCTCTGTTTAATTAAGTACTCTGAGCACTTATAAATAGGGGATTACGATTTGTTTTTGTTTTATTCAGAGTGCCTTTAAGGGGCTCCTCTCTTGATTTGTCCCTTAGTTAGTTTGTTTAGCTTAGTTTAATTGGTTATACTAAAAGACTATCAAAAGGGGTTAAATGCCCTCTGTGCCTTTTAGTACTGCATGGAGGGGTTTCCCAGCTGCCGCTGCACATCCTTCACCCTGCCCTCGCCTTGGCATACTTTGTTGCCGTCTGGTGGCAGAGGTCCCTTGTGGAGGTCTCTCTACGGAGGAGTCCTTCCCCTTAACATCGGAACAGTGGGTGGAAGATTTTGCACACAACAGTCTCATACAACCATAGAATGCGTTGGTTCACAGACTCCCAAGAGGCCTGCATCTTTGCAGCCTTGAGGAGTCCCTGCACCTCGTGTACATAAGTTGCGATAGACTGCACCCCCATTTCTTTTATGTGGAAAACATTTTGTTACAGTTTTGTTAGCCCCATGCTCTTGATCTGTGGGTACCCGGTGCGGAGAGGGGTGGGAAAGGAGGAGGATGTCCTCATGAACCTGTTCTGGGCCTGGCAAAACCTGCCATCAACAGGTGCAGGTAGCAGGCGATCGAGGGGCACCATTGGCCCCTTTACTACACCTATTTTCACAGCTGGGTGGCCTTGAAGAGGGAGCACATGGAGCCTGCCGGCATGATCAATAGCTCACGCTGACCGGGGTGTTTTATCGTCCCCCCTTTAATCACCTTTTGTTTTAATGTTTGAAGATTTCCAAGACATTCTGTTTCTTTTGATGGAGTACATCTCTAAGGAGCGGCTCTTTTAATTTGAATCTTAGTTTGTTTAATTTAGTTTGATTGTTTTTTTCCCCAAGTAGACTATAAATAGGGGATCATGTACTGTGGAGTAGGGAGGGCAGTGGGGAGGATCCCCTCGTAAGCCTGCTCCTGAGCCTGGCCAAACTTGCCATAAATAGATCCAAGCAGCGAGCAATGGAATGGGTTGTCTAGCTCGACTGTCTGGCCCCCTACCATGGCTACATTTGCAGCCTGGTGTCCCTGGAGAGGGAGCACACAGTTTCCACTGGTATGATCGAGCCCTTCCATGTTCGGTGGGTGCCGCAGGGATTGGGGTGTTCTATTGACTCCTTCAATGCATGACCTACCGTGGGGAGGCACGGCAGCACAGTGGTTAGCACCGTTGCTTCACAGCACCAGGGTCCCAGGTTCGATTCTCTGCTTGGGTCACTGTCTGTGCGGAGTCTGCCCCGTGTCTGCGTGGGTTTCCTCCGGGTGCTCCGGTTTCTTCCCACAAGTCCCGAAAAACGTGCTGTTGGGTGAATTGGACATTCTGAATTCTCCCTCGGTGTACCCGAACAGGCACCGGAATGTGGCAACTAGGGGATTTTCACAGTAACTTCATTGCAGTGTTAATGTAAGCCTACTTCTGACAGTAATAAAGACTATTATTAATCACATTTTGATTTGATGTTTTAAGTTTCCTTTGCCATTTGTTTTATTCTTGATGCAGCATCACCTTAAGAGCCCGCTGCCTTAATCTGTCCCTCAGTTTGTTTAATTGATTCATCCTAAAATAGTACAAATAGAGGATCACCCGATGGGAAAGGGGGTGGGGAGAGAGGAGGACCCCACTGTCTGCCCATTCATGGCTGGATGGGCTGGAGGGGGAGCACATAGTGTCTGCTGGCATGATCAAGACCTTCCATGCCTGGCGGGCACCATGGTGACCGGATGTTATATCACCACCACCCCCTCCCCCTTAATTTTATGTTTTTAAAAATAAATTTAGAGTACCCAATTCATTTTTTCCAATTAAGGGGCAATTTAGCATGTTCAATCCACCTACCCTGCACATCTTTGGGTTGTGGGGGCAAAACCCACGCAAACACGGGGAGAATGTGCAAACTCCACACGGACAGTGACCCAGAGCCGGGATTGAAACTGGGACCTCTGTGCCATGAGACTGCAGTGCTAACCACTGTGCCCCGTGCTGCCCTACACCCCCCCTTAATAGGGGCTGTTTAGCACAGGGCTAAATCGCTGGCTTTTAAAGCAGACCAAGGCAGGCCAGCAGCACGGTTCAATTCCCGTAACAGCCTTCCCGAACAGGCGCCGGAATGTGGCGACTGGGGGCTTTTCACAGTAACTTCATTTGAAGCCTACTTGTGACAATAAGTGATTTTCATTTCATTTTCAATAACCTTTTGTTTTAATGTTTTACGTTTCCCTTGTGATTTATTTTTTTTGGTTGATGCAGTGTCAGTTTAAGAGTCTGCTGCTCCTTTAATTTGCCCTTCAGCTTGTTTAATTTAGTTTAATTGTCAGATCATTTAGCTCAAAATAGGATAAATAGAGGATCACCCGGTGGGGATGGGGCAGGCAGGGAGGAGGACCACCTTGTAAGTCTTCTCGTAGGCCTGGCCAAGGTGGCCTTTATCAGGACTGGGCAGCAGGTGGTCAAGTGGGTCGTCAGATCCAGTGGTCTGCCCTCTTCCGTGGCTACTTTCATGGCTGGTGGCCTTAGAGAGGGAGCATGCGATGTCCACCAACACGCTTCAGGTCATCCAAGACCATTGGGAGCCGTGGGGGGGGGGGGTCATCATTACACCCAGGAGTGACATTTTGGTTTTGTTAGTTAGTTTCCTTTGAAGTTCTGGTATTGTTACAGTACCCCACCAGGGGCTGACACCCCTCTCTTAATTTATTTCTTTTATTGATCGTTTGTTCTTTTAAAAGAGTATAAATAGGGGATAGCTGGGACACTGGGCTGTGTGGGAGGAGAGCTGTTGGACTGACCAAGTCACTAAACTCTCTTGAGAAGGCATAGCTCTGTGTCTTGTTTCCAGCTTCACCCAGCAGCTCGAATCCTATTGACCATTCTACTGTCCCTTCATCCCTACTTTTAGCATTTGGTTCACTCGCTTAATATTGTCCTTTATTAATGTTGTGCCTCCTCCTTTCTCTATTTCCCTGCCCTCATAAAAACCTTATAGCATGAAAACTGTAGCTTCTATTCAGACTGTGCTTGGTAGTAAGTCTCTATTCCGGTTTCTGTGTTACATCTTTTCATTGTCCGTTGTGGTTTAATGGGTATCATTTGTGCTTTTGAGTCAGGAAATCATTGGTTCTGGTTCCACACCAGAGACTTGAGAGCATAATCCAGGTCGACACTAATGGAATACTGCCTTGTCAGAGGTGCTAGGTTTCAGACAAAATGTTAAATCAAGACCCAATTTGTCATCTCAGGTGGATGTAAAATATCCTATATCACTGTTTTGAACAAGAGCAAGGGAGTATTCCCAGGTCAATATTTATCCCTCTACAATTACCTGGCCATGATCTCATTGCTGTTTGTGCGATATGGCTGTTTGCTAATTTGCTGCCACATTTGCCACTTTACAACAGGGACGAGATTCAAGAGAACCATATTGGCTATGAAGCACTTTGGAAAATCATGATGTCCAGAATGGCCCTATAGAAATGCAATTATTTTTAATGGCCATCCTTAGTTACCCCAAACTGAGAGTCACACGAGAGGACAGTAGAGAGTCAACAATATTGATATGGGCAAGGGCGGGGGGGCGGGGGGGCACATCTTATGCACATCCATAAGGATGACATTCCTTATGGGTGGCAGGGAACCAGTTGTGTTTTTATGGCTTCAAGGTCAATTTTTTACCCAAACCAAGCTCCTATAATCCAGGTTTTTAAAAAACAATTTCAAATTCTCCAACTCCCACAGTGGATTTTGAACTCCCATTCTCGGGGTTATTTGTCCAGCCACATAAACACAGAGTACTCACTTTTCTCATTCAGTTCGGTTTTCAAAGAACAGCAATTTTTAATTTTGAGGCAGCCCCGATGTGTTGAGGTGAAATGGTGCAAGGGAAAGAGCCACTGAGAAAGGAAAGGAAGGCTGCAAAGGGCGATGGAGCATAACATTTCAAAGATTGTTTCTTGGGAGGTTTAGAAGGTAGGCCGAAAGGTGTTAGTGTTTAGACACAGGGAGCTCGAGAATAGGGTCAAAGCAACTGAGAGACGGAGGACATAGTTAATTTGTCCCAATTCCTCTTTCCCAGCCCCAGAGTGACTTTAAACTCAAATGAAAGGCAGCATTTATGTTCCAGTGATACTGCTCCTTATCACATCAGAAGCCCGTGCTGGAGAGATCTTGCTGCTGTTTGCTGTCTTTTCCTTCAGCTAACACTGTATGCAGGGCGTTAGTGAGTATGAGGCGAGAGGTGGGAACCTAAAGCAGATTCAGTGTTTTGAAGATCTGTCGGTATAATGGAAATAACAATTACTGCTACACCACATCAAGGAATCTCCCAAAACCACAGCCCTCAAGTGAATCAAAATAGGTGCTGTACAAATGACTGAGTAGCAATCTCCAGACTAAGGAAAATGGAGAATTTCTTCATCATTAGAGTAACAGGAGCAAGTGAGATAAACTCAGCAATTGCAGGCCAATCGGCCTGATGTGAGGGAATATTTAGAGATATTGGGTGGGATTCTCCAATAATGGGTCTATGTCCCCAGCCTGGCGTGAAAAGCGGCGCCAACCACTCCGGTGTCAGCGGTCCCCAATAATGGGGAACGCACCCCTTCCTCGGGGGCTAGGTCGGCGCCGGAGTGGTCCCCGCAGCTCCAGCCAACGCAGAACGGCTGGCGTGGGTTCGCGCATGCACGGAACGGGCGGTGTGATTCTGCGCATGCGCGGAGCGGCTGGCGTATTTCCGTGCATGTGCGAATCGGCCGGCATATTTCCGTGCATGTGCGAAACGGCCGGCGTATTTCCGTGCATGTGCAAGACGGCCGGCGAATTTCCGTGCATGCGCGCTATGGCCGGTGTAATTCCGCACATGTGCGGGGGTTACCTTCACCGCGACGGCCCCCGGGCACTATGGCGGAGCCCTACAGGTACCCGGCGTGGAGGAACATAGGCCCTCACGGAAATAGCCCGCCCACCGATCGGTAGGCCCCGATCGCGCACCAGGCCACCATGGAGGCCCCCACCCCCACCTGGGTCGGATCCCCCCATTCCCCCCCCCCCTCCCAGGATGGACCCCACAGACTCACCTTCCAGGTCCCGCCGTGTGGGACCTGAGTAACCCACGCCGGCGGGACTCGGCCGAACTCGTCAGCCACTCGGCCCATCGGGGCCCGGAGAAACGCCGGGGGGAGGGGGCGCTTTCAACGGCACTCGACCGGCGCGGCGGGAATCTCGCAGGCGCCCGAGAATTGGCTGGGGAGAATCGGGAAGCCAGCGTCGGGCGGCGGGGCGCGATTCCCGCGTCCCCCCGGGAATTCTCTGACCCGGCACAGGGTCGGAGGATCCCGGCCATTAATCTGGGACAAAATGTATTGGCACTTGGAAAAATATAAGTTGATGAATGAAAGAGCTTGGGTTTGTTCAAGGCAAAACGTATTTGACAGGCCTGATAGAATTTGTTGATGAAGTAAAAGAGAGGCTGGTGAGGGTAATGTGGCTGCTGTTGTGTTTACGGAATTTCAAAAGGTGCTTGCCACATAACAGACTAGTTGGCCAAATTAATGGCAAAGGTATTGAAGGAACAGAGTCTGTGTGGACATGAAGTTGGGTCAGGGAGAGTAAACAGAGAGTAGATGAATGGTGGTTTTTCAGGCTTGTGGGAGCTATAGAGTGAGGGTTTCTCAGTATTCACACCATTGCTTCTCTGATGTACAGGACCTGGATATACAGGACATAGCTTCAAAGTTTGCGACTGACATGAAACTCAGAGATGTTGCTGACTTCAGGAGGGCATCAACAGGTTGGTTAGGTGGGAAGATGCATAACCAATTAAATTAAATGTGGAGAATAATGAAGAGTTACATCTTGGTAGGAGAACCTTGACAACTGGAGAAATCTGGCCAATATAAACTAAATGGTATAAATGTAAAGTGGGTGCAGGTACAGAGAAGCCTGTGAGATTAGGTTGAAAAATCCGTAGAGGTAACAGAACAAGCCGAGGGAGCTGTCAAAAGAGCATACACGGTCCTTAACTTTAATAATAGAGGACTTCAGAACAAAAGCAAGGAAATTATCATAACCTTTAATTATCTGTAACTAGGCCTCAGCTGGAGCAGTGTGTCCAGTTCTGGGCTCCACACTTTAGGAAGGATGTTAAGGCCTTGGAGAGGGATTTGTTCAGAATGGTTCCAGGAACTTCAGCTATGAGGAGAGACTGGAGAAGCTGGGATTGTTCTCCTGAGAGTAAAGAAGGTTAAGAGGAGATTTAATAGAAGCAGATTATAAGGAGTTAGGTTAGAATAAATAGGAAAAATTGTTTCAACTGTGGCACAGTGGTTAACACTGTTGCTTCACAGCAAGGGACCCAGGTTCGATTCCCAGCTTGGGTCACTGTCTGTGCGGAGTCTGGACGTTCCCCCTGTGTCTGCATGGATTTCCTCCGGGTGCTCCGGTTTCCTCCCACAAGTCCCGAAAAACCTTTAGGTCATTTGAACATTCTAAATTCTCCCTCTGTGTACCCGAACAGGTGCTGGAATGTGGCGAGTAGGGGCTTTGCGCAGTAACTTCATTGCAGTGTTAATGTAAGCCTCCTTGTGACAATAAAGATTATTATTATTAAATGGCAGGAGGGTCTGTAACAAGAGGTGATCGGCAAAGAACTAGAGGTGACATGAAAAGAAACGTGGGGTACGGGGATAGAGCGGGGAAGTGGGCCTATGTAGGGTGCTCTTTCGGCGGGTCGGTGCAGACTCAATGGGCCGAATGGCCTCCTTCCTGATTCTATAAAGAGCAAGTTGTTGTGATCTGGAATGTGTCTCCTGCAAGGAGGGAGGAAGCAGATTCAACAGAAACTTTCAAACAAAAGTGAATTGGATAAACCTGGAAAGGGAAAAGTTTCAAGGATGTGGGACAAAACAGGGAAGTGGGACTATTTGAGTGATCTTTCAAAGAGCCAGCGCTGACACAATGGGCCAAATGGCCTTATTATTCTATGATTGGATAATTCACATGGCGAGCCTGTTGACTTGTCTGGATAACATAGTTGAGAAAGATTGGGCTTCAGGTCCCAGCTGTGACAGGTGTAACAGTTAGTCAATCATGTGGAGTTCACCGAGGATGTGGTCACAATCTCTGCACATTTCTAAATCAGGTTTGATGCTTTTAACCCCCTTCTAAATGGAGAAATTGGGGCACAGAAGAATTCCTTTCAGAAGGGGGAACCTATAAACTTCCCATGATTCGGGAATCCATCCCAGGTTCAGGGAAGTCGGGGAATCTTCCAGAAAGTTTGATGATGTCAGCAACGAGTATTTCTATGGTTCAGGGTCAAGGGTTTACTCTGTTTTCCTGCCTCTTTTCCATGGTCTTATCTGTGCCCAGGTGACCCTGAAGAGGGAGTGTGGTGGTCTTCGGGCTTCTGTGATTAGTGGGCACTTCATGGAGTAGAATCTCTTTTAGGTACACATAGATGGAATCCTATGTTTCCTCATGTGCAGCCCATAGCCTGTCTACTGCCAACCTGCACATCCCTGACCTGTCTCCATTTTACAGGGGGAGGTGGAGACAATTAATGGCAACACAGGTGCCTCGACTAACCCCTACCACTATTTTACCCACAGCAGAGGGACGCCTATGCCACGGAGGTGGCCAGAAGCTTTAGCTGTGCAGCCAGACAAGATGAGAGTTCATTCTATGGGGGTCCCCTGCGCCCATCAAATGTACCCCCCCTCAGGCACAGGGTGGGTAACCCCACCATCTGAAAAATCCTGTGTGTGATAATCTCTTTACACAAAATGGCCGAATATTTACAGCTCACTCGAAGAGTAAATGTGGAGGGGGGGACGGAGAGGCAGAGATACTAAAGAGGGAATTATAGAACTTCTGGCAGCTGAGGTAATAGAAATCGAGGTTGCTGAAGAGGCCGGAATTGGAGTAATGCAGAGATATGAAAAGCGGAAGAAAAGAAAGACTTTCATTGACAACACTTTTTACAATCACCAGATGCCTCAAAACACATTGTAGCCAGTAACTACTGAAGTGTAGTCATTTTGGGGATGTAGAAAATCTTGGTTATTTTGTTTCAAAATGCAATGCTCTTGTTAACAAATGTAGGGGCTCATTGTGTTAATGCAGAGAGGGAGAACAGCTCAAAACCGCATAAATAAAAGCACACATCATTCTGAAATGAGGAACTGACTTATTTCACAATGTTATAAACACTGGGCTTTACAAGACACATACTTTTACAATTTCTTTTTTAACCACTTTTTAAAATATTTTAATTCTCGTTTTTCACATTTTCTCCCAAATTTACACCCACCAACAATAAACAATGAGCTATAACGAATGCAATGTCAATCCCCATATCAACAACAGCAATCCCATCCTCCCACCAAACCCCCAAACAGCCGCCCGCATGTTAACATAAACAAATAAGAAAAAGGAATCGAGAATCACCCATAGTCACTATTTTACACATACAGTCCCCCTCCCCCCAAACCTCCCAACCCACCTAATGTTCGATGTTTCCAATTCTTGAAAGTGCGTAACGAATAACGCATCAAGAATTGTAGAACCACTCTATCCTTCCCCTCAGTTCAAACTTAAACCTTCTCAAGAGTTAAGAATTCCAACAGGTCCCCCCGCCACGCCAGGACACAGGGTGGAGAGGTTGCTGAGGTTGCTCTCCATCCCAACAGGATCTGACATCTGGCAATCAAAGAGGCAAAGGCTACAACATCTGCCTCCGCACCCGTTTCCAACTCTGGCTGGTCCGACACCCCGAATATGGCCTCCCAAGGACCTGGGTCCAGTTTCACATGCACCACTTTAGAGATTACCCTAAAAACCTCCTTCCAGTAATCCTCTAGCTTTGGACAGGACCAAAAAATATAAATGTGATTTCCGCCCCCCCCCCCCCCGCAACATTCACACACATCTTCTACCCCTCAAAGAGCCGGCTCATCCTCGCCCTTGTGAGGTGCGCTCTATATACCACCTTCAGCTGCATCAGCCACAACCTCGCGCACGAGGTGGGGACGTTCACTCTCCGGAGCACCTCACACCAGAACCCCTCCTCCATACCCTCTCCCAACTTTTCCTCCCACATTACTTTGATCCCTTCTAGTGATGCCTTCTCCTCTTCCAAAATAGCCCCGTAAACCGCCAACACTACCCCCTTCTCCAGTCCCCCTGTTGTCAGCACCTCCTCCAGCAATGTGGAGGCTGGCTCCACCGGGAAGCTCTGTATCTCTTTTCTGGCAAAATCTCGAACCTGCAAGTATCTAAACATTTCCCCCTCCTCCAGCCCATACTTCGCTTCCAGCTCCTTCAATCCTGCAAACTGACTCCCAAGAAGCAAATCTTTTAGTGTTCAAATTCCTTTCTCCTCCCATCTCCGAAAATTTCTATCCTACTTCCCTGGCTTAAATCTGTGGTTCCCCCAAATCGGCATTTGCCTTGACCCTGCCCCCAACCCGAAGTGTTGGCAAAACTGCCTCCAAATTCTCAATTAAGCTATTATTACCGGACTCCCTGAGTATTTCCCCGGGGCCATCGGGAGAGGCGCTGTTGCTAGCGCCTTCAATCCTGACCCCCTAAACTCTCCTCCATTCTGAACCACTGGGAATCAACCCCTCTGACCCAGCTCCACACCATCTCCACATTCACCGCCAGTAATAATACATCAGGTTCGGAAGACCCAAACCCCCTGCCTGCCTTCCCCTCTGTAGCAGCACCTTTCTCACTCTGGCCACCTTCCCTCCCCATACGAACGAGGTAATCATTCCTTCAATCTCTCTAAAAAATGCCTTTGGCAGGAAAATCGGCAAGCATTTGGAAATAAACAGAAATCGCAGCAGCATGTTCATTTTAACCGCCTGTACCCAACCTGCCAGTGACAGAGGGAGATCATCCCACCTTGCCAGATCAGCTTTCTCTCTCCCCACCAAACGAGAAATGTTGTACCTACGGAGCCCCCCTCAATCCCGAGCAACCTGCACCCCCAGGTGTCTAAAGTGTGTCCCTGCCCTACGGATTGGCAGCCCCCCCCACCCCCTCCCCCCGCCCACCCCTGCCCCCACCCCTGGCTGAGACACCACAAAATGCTCACTCTTGTCTAGATTTAATTTGTACCCCAAGAAAGACCCAAACACCCAAAGCAGCTCCAGTATTTCCCACTCGGTTCCGACATGTATAACAGCAAGTCATCGGCATATAAGGACACCCTATGCTCTATCCCCTCCGCACTATCCCTTTCCATACCAAATTGATGCCTGCCCCAATATCGCCTCCTCAAACATCCTCACCATCAGGTGTGCCAGCCTATCCTTGAATTTTTTATAATATTCCACCGGAAACCCATCCGGTCCTGCCACCTTCCCGACTGCATCCTCCCAATCGCATCTATTATCTCCTGCTCAACTATCGCTCCTTCTAATCTAGCCCTGTCCCCCTCCCCTAACCTCAGGTACTCCATCCCATCTAGAAATTCCTGCATCTCCCGGTCTCCCCCAGGTGGCTCTGACCTGTACAATCTCTCAAAGAATTCCACAAAGACCTGTTAATCAGCGGCACCCATCGGCAGGTGGCTCCAGGGCGGCACAAATGACAGCCCCCCGTAAGGGCAGTGCCAGCGGCTCTGGCAGGGGGGACGGCCGACAGGTGCCAGGGCACCAAGGGGGCGAGGGTGGGGTGCGTGCTGGCAACCGGGCCTGCCATGCTGCCCATGGCACCTGGTCATGGAGGGGGGTATACCAATGATGAAACCCTGTCTACTCCCATGCCCTACAGATCGTACAATGTTTCAGCCACCTTCCAGCGATGTTGGCCGCCGTGGCGGGGGCTGCTGCCCTGCATGAGGCCCAGTGGGAGCTGGAGCACGGGCGTGAGAGGGAGGTGGTGGAGCCAGCAGTACAGCAGCAGGCTGCAGTCGGGTACGTGCAAGCCGCCCAGGCCTCAGTGCCGCATGCCCGAGAGGCACAGGAGGGGCACCACACCGTGCGGGAGCCACAGCACGGAGGTGCCGAGGGGAAGGAGGTGGAGGAGGAGGAGGAAGGTTTGCCACGGCCACGGAGGCATCCGATGTGACACCGTTTGTACCGGCCCCGCATGTCCTTCGAGGACCTCCCGGACAGGGCGTGCAGGAGGAGACTGCGGATGAGCCACGACACCGTCGCCCACATCTGCCACCGGATTGCACATCTGGCACCACGTGGGACCGGGGGTAGACATGCCATCCCGGTGGCTGTCAAGGTGACGGTCGCCCTCAACTTCTTCGCGACGGGGTCGTTCCAGTCGCCGAATGGGGACCTGTCTGGCATCTCCCAGCCATCAGTGCACAGGTGCATCCGGGCCGACACCGACCCCTGTACGACATCGCGGACCGGTACATATAGTTCCCTGTGGACCGCGCCCACCAGGATGTCCGCGCAGCAGGGTTCCCAGCTGTTGCCCGGATACCCATGGTGGAGGGGGCAATCGATGGAGTGCACATCGCCATGCGGCCCACCTCGGAGAAAAGGACCATGTACCTAAACAGGAAGGGTACACATTCAATGAAAGTGCAGATTGTCTGCGACCACAGGATGACAATCCTGTCCGTCTGCGCCAGGTACCCTGGCAATGTGCATGACTCCTTTATACTGGCCCAATCGTTCATCCCTGCCATATTCGAGGGACACCGCCCCCGGCTGCGAGGCTGGTTGCTGGGCGACAGGGGTTACCCGTTGCGGTCATGGCTGATGACGCCTATACGGAAGCCACAGACCGACGCGGAACAATTCTACAACGATGCCCATGCAGTGACCAGGGGTGTGGTCGAGAGGTGCTTTGGGCTGCTCAAGATGCGCTTCAGACGCCTGGACTGCTCTGGAGAGGTCCTCCAGTACCCATAGGAGAGGGTCGGCCGCATCGTCGTGGTCTGCTGCGTCCTGCACAACATATCCCAGCAGGGGGGCAATGTGCTGGAGGAGGAGGAGGACGGTCAGGATGAGGGGAACTCCTCCCCAGATGAGAGGGATGGCGAGGGGGGAGCCGATGCACGGGACATGGGGGATAGACGGGAACACAAGGCTGCCCGGTGTCGCCGGCTGGGCCAGGTGGCACCTGAGCCGCTGGTAGCTGCCTGTTTCGGCGACCATGGTGGGCGGCAGTAGTGATGAGTATGGGCACAGGCAGCGGGTTCGGTACCTCCCCAACGGACGACCACCCTTACCTCCCCCACGCCCACCCCACCACCACCACAACACCCTGACTTCCCCCACCCCCAACCCCCCCACCACCACAATACCCGCATGCACACCTCCATGACACATCTGCCTGCGGCACAATGGGATGGGGGCACGGTCGATGGTGTACGCGGGTCTGCTCCAAGGCATGGAGGATGATGACAGGCTGCTCTGCGATGGGCTTGTTCGACAATGTCTGACTCATGGCCACATCACGACCCTCCACCTGGGTGGACTCTGCACGCAGCCCTGACACTGCATCTCATGGTCCTGTCGTATGGCCAGGGCCGGCTGGCGTGGGGAAACCGTGGGGGGGGCGTGGGGTGCGGGGGCGGTCGGCCGCAGGTCACACGCACCGGAGCCCAACCTCTATCGCAGCACCCCTCACACACACACGGGCACACAGTCCCCGCCCCACCCCCGCACGTATAGGACAGAGGACAGAGGCAGTTCGTATAGGTGTGGAATGTGTTTAATAACAGATGTCCTGTACATGTGCCCTAGTCCTTCTAACTAATCTGTGCCCTGCACCCGTGTCAACTCACTCATCCGTGTCTACCTTACTGGCTGACTGTCATAATATACACATCAGTAGATGATGGTGCAGAGACACACACTGACTGACACACTGTAAGACCAATCAACACACACAACACAGCAGCCAATCACCAGTTAGGGCACGGTCACTATAAAGACAGAGGGCACTAGTTTTCCCGCTCATTCGGGATGTAACCTCTGAGACAGACAGAGCCCGCAGTCAGTAGCACAAACATCCACCATGTGCAAGCAGTATAGGCTGGTCAGGTTAGGCATAGGTCTTCAGTCAATCTAACATAGTGTCGACCCACAGTGCAAATACGTTTAACAGCTCTTAGTTAAATAAAATAGTGTTGTACTATTACAAGTGTTGGTAGCCTGTCTATGTTACTGCTAAGGTAAACGCAATCTCCACAGATCCAGAGTACCCAATGCATCACGGTAGCAGTATGTGATGTTAGAGTTTAACAGACCTGCCTTCAAGTGATCTGCCTTCGACCAGCAATCAGCCATCCGGTAGTGTGGACAGCGTCCGCCCTCCCCCGCCGCTCCGCATCACCGGCAATGTCGGTGCGAACTGGAAAATCTTTAAACAACAATTCCAGCTAGATCTGGAAGCTGCTTCAGACGCCAGGAATATTGCTCTCTTCCTTTCCATGGCCGGGGACCACGCCATCCATATCTTCAACTCTCTCACTTTCGCTGAAGGTGAAGGTCCAGAGTACCCAACACATCAATGACTACATCTAGGTGTTTCCCCAGATGGTACAGCAGAACTGGAGGTGGACTCCTCTGATTCCTGCCCTGTGACTGGGGACCCGTCAGCGGCCGCTTCCATCCAGGGCCAGGTAGCACTTCGGGCAATTGGGATGGTGTGGTGCCACCCTGTTCTGCCCGCTGCCCACCAGGTGCACCAGGGGCGTTGTGGAGGGGGGGGGCGGAAGTGGCGTGGGGTTCCTGCAGGGGGACCCGGGACGGGCCCCAGCACCTCCTCCCCCCCGGGGTGCCCGGTGGCCCCCGGGGCTCTCCGTGGGATGGGGGTGCGGGCGGATCCAGCACATGGGGCATCGGCATCACCTGGCGCTGCCAGTCCTGGAGGCCCGCGCTGGTATTGACCAGGATCTGGACGTTCACAGCCATGGAGCTCAGGGAGTGCGCATTCCGTGTCTGGCTCTGTACAACGCCATCCATCACCTGGCCAATGGCGCTGATGCTGTCAGCGATGGCCTGCAGAGACTGGGCCATGGCCTGCTGGGACTGGGCCGTGGCCTGCTGGGACTGGACCAGGTTGTTGAGCACCTCTGCGATGTTCTGCTGGCTCTGGCCCATGGCTTCCTGTGCGACGGCAGCCCTGTCCCGGGCCGCGTAGGCCACGTGCCCGGATAGCCCCAGGCCTTGCAGGCTGAGACCCATGCCCGACACCGTCGCCACCATTGTCTCCACCGCGGACGCAGCCCGTGCGGTGGTGGCCTGTGTGGCACTCATGACCGGCACCATTTCCTGCTCCTGGACGTGGATGCACGCCTGCACTTCCATCTGCAGGTGCTGGAAGCCAGCCGTCACTTTCTCACGCCCCTGGGTCCTCGACTGCATCGGGCCTATGGGTGGGCGGGGAACTCAAGGGACCCGGGACCCATCCGGGCGACAGGTGTTTGCCGGGGTGGGCTGCCCGTGGTCTGCCCTCCCACCGTCCGGCCCCTCGGCTGCTCCTACCTCCACCTGCTGTACTGGAGCGGCTGTGTGGTGCGCACCAGTTAGTGACCCAGAAGCCTCATCACTAACATGGCCAACCGAGGTGAGTGTCTCTGCGATGGCGGGGGGTGAGAGGGAGAGAGCTGAGGGGAAAGGGCTGAGGGGAAAGGGCTGTGGGGAAAGGGCTGGGGAGAGGGCTGAGGGGAAAGGGCTGAGGGGAGGGCTGAGGGGAAAGGGCTGAGGGGAGAGGGCTGAGGGGAGAGGGCTGAGGGGAGAGGGCTGAGGGGAGAGGGCTGAGGGGAGATTTCTGAGGGGAGAGGGCTGAGGGGAAGGGGGACAGGCAGGGGGGGATCTCACTTGGTGGCGCGCCCCTGACCTCGGCATGGGCAATCTCCCTGTCTTTGTGTGCACCGGCTATGTCCAGTGCCCTCTGCTCGTGCACAGTGAGCTGGCGCAGGTCAGGTTCACCCCCTCCGGTTCGGGCTCGCTCCCGTTGGTAATGGACACTCTTTTCCTGGGGGGAGGGGGGGGGGGGCGGCGCGGCGGGGGGGGGGGGACGGGGGGGAGGGGGGGGACAGCATTTTTAAAAATTATTTTAAAAAATATATATTTTATTCAAATCTTTTGGCCAAACCAAACAATACAAAGATTTTCCTTTTTACAACAATAAAACAGTATAAATAACAGTGGCCGTTTTTAACAAATAAATAAATAATATATAAACTAAATGGCAACTGCCCTATCAAAAATAATTACTGTCCAAAAATAAAATCAAACAATCCAATATACATAGCCTAATACAAATACTTATACAAAAACACCCCTGAGGACCCCCACCACCTTCGAAAGCACCTTTGCCACCCCCACCCAGAACCCCTGTAGTACCGGACATGACCAAAACATGTGGGTGTGGTTTGCTGGGCTTCTCGAGCATCTCCCACTCCTATCCTCTACCCCGAAAAATTTACTGAGCCGTGCTCCGGTCATATGCGCCCTGTGTAAAACCTTGAATTGTATCAGGCTTAGCCTGGCGCACGAGGACGACGAGTTTACCCTACGTAGGGCATCAGCCCACAGCCCCTCCTCAATCTCTTCCCCAGCTCTTCTTCCCATTTCCCCTTCAGCTCATCCACCATGATCTCCCCCTCGTCCCTCATTTCCCTGTATATATCCAACACCCTACCATCCCCCACCCATGTCCCTGAGATCACTCTATCCTGAACCTCCTGCGTCGGGAGCTGCGGGAATTCCCTCACCTGTTGCCTCACGAAAGCCCTCAGTTGCATATACCGAAATGCATTCCCTTGGGGCAACCCATATTTTTCCGTCAGCGCTCCCAGACTCGCAAACGTCCCATCTACGAACAGATCTCTCAGTTCCACAACCCCAGCTCTTTGCCATGCTCCAAATCCCCCATCCATTCTCCCCGGGACAAACCTATGGTTATTTCTTATCGGGGACCGCACCGAGGCTCCCGTCCTTCCCCTATGTCGTCTCCACTGCCCCCAAATCTTTAGTGTTGCCACCACCACTGGACTTGTGGTGTATTTCTTCGGGGAGAACGGCAACGGCGCCGTCAGAGAAAAAACAGCATTGTTAGGCGGTCCACTGCATGCAGTTGGTTGCACAGGGCACAGGGCCAACGCGGCTTGTATGGGTGGCTGTAGCCATGTGCCTCACGGCTGTGGTTGTACCATCCCACTGGGGAGGGGATGGGAGTCACACATGTGGGGAGTAGGGGGGTTGGTGCCATGGGCACACTGCTGGATACTCACCCTGGCTGCCCTCAGTAGGTCGTGGAGCTTATTGCGGCACTGCTCGCCAGTCCTGGGAGCCACTGCGCTGGCACTCACGGCCGTGCCCACCTCCCTTCACAGACGCCGGGCCATGTTGGCTGGCACCCTCCGGTCAGGTCCGGGGTACAGACGCCCCCAACTCTCCTTTAGGGCATCCAGCAGCATCTCCAGGTCGTGGTGTGTGAACCTGGGCGCTGCTCGTCATGGCGCCATGGACCCCCGTCGATGGCCTGTGCGCTCGCATCACCTGTTGAACGCCGCAACGCCGCGTTGTTTACGTGGCGCCGGGTCTCCGAGGCTGCGCCCCACGCTTCCCACCAGCCCCTTGCTAGCCCTTGTAGGCCAGAGAATGCCGTCTCGGAATGGGCGCCAGCAGCGAGGTATAACGCGCTCGTTTTCCCGCCGGCACCCGTGCTCTGTCGCGGAGCGGAGAATTGCGGCCAATTTGTTCTTGATCTGAGGGAAAGAATTAATCTTCACAAGGAGAGGCAAGAATTAATCAAGGAAAGTCAGCATGGCTTTGTCAGGGGGAGATCGTGTCTAACAAATTTGATTCAATTTTTTGGGGAGGTTATGAGGGTTATAGATGAGGGTAGTGCAATTAATATAGCCTGCATGGTCTTCAGTAAGGCTGTTGACAAGGTCCCGCATGGGAGACTGGTCAAGAAGGTTAAGACCCCATGAGCATTTTGGCAAAATTGGATCCAAAATTGACTTAATGTCAGGAGGCAGAGGGCTGGAAGCCTGTGTCTAGTGGTTACCACAGGGATCAGTGTTGGGTCCCTTGCTGTTTGTAGTGTACATTAATGATCTAGATGTGAACGTGGGAGGTGTGATCAGTAAGTTCGCAGATGACAAAAGAATTGGTGGATTGTAAATAGCGAGGTGGAAAACCATCGATTGCAGGATGCTATAGATGGGCTCAGTAAACCAAGGTCCACCACACTAAGAAAACAAAAAGGGACGGTCAATAGAGAATTAAAGGTGCTATATTGAAATGCGCGCAGTGTACGGAACAAGGTAGATGAGCTTGTGGCCCAGATTGTGACTGGCAGGTATGATGTGGTAGGCATCACAGAGACGTGGTTGCAGGGGGTTCAGGACTGGCATTAAAACATCCAGGGATTCACAACCTATCGAAAAGACAGAGAGGTGGGCAGAGGGGGGCGGGGTTGCCTTGTTAATTAGGAATGAAATTAAATCAATAGCACTAAACGACATAGGGTCAGATGATGTGGAGTCTGTGTGGGTAGAGTTGAGGAACCACAAAGGCAAAAAAAACAACGGGAGTTATGTACAGGCCTCCTAACAGTGGTCAGGACCAGAGGCACAAAATGCACCACAAAATAGAAAGTGCATGTCAGAAAGGCAAGGTCACAGTGATCATGGGGGACTTCAATATGCAGGTGGACTGGGTAAATAATGCTGCCAGTGGACCCAAGGAAAGGGAATGCATTGAATGTTTACAGGAGGGCTTTTTGGAACAGCTTGTGATGGAGCCCACGAGGGGACAGTCCATTCTGGACTTAGTGTTATGTAATGAGCCAGACTTGATTAAGATCTTAAAGTAAGGGAACACTTAGGAGGCAGTGATCATAATATGGTAGAACCCAATCTCCAATTTGAAAGAAAGAAGGTAGAATCAGATGTAAAGGTGTTACAGTTAAATAAAGGTAACTACAGGGGCATGAGGGAGGAACTGACGATAATCGACTGGGAGCAGAGCCTAGTGGGAAAGACAGTAGGACAGCAATGGCAGGAGTTTCTGGGAGTAATTGAGGACACAGTACAGAGGTTCATCCCAAAGAAAAGAAAGGTTATCAGAGGGGGGATTAGGCAGCCATGGCTGACAAAGGAAGTTAGGAATGCATCAAAGCAAAAGAGAAAGCCTATAATGTGGCAAAGAGTAGTGGGAAGTCAGAAGATTGGGAAGGCTACAAAAACAAACAGAGGATCACAAAGAGAGAAATAAGGAAAGAGAGGATCAATTATGAAGGCAGGCTAGCCAGTAACATTAGTAAAAGTTTCTTTAAATACATTGAAAACAAACGGGAGGCAAAAGTAGACATTGGGCCGCTCCAAAATGATGCTGGTAATCTAGTGATGGGAGACAAGGAAATAGCTGAGGCACTGAATAAGTACTTTGCGTCAGTCTTCACAGTAGAAGACATGAGTAATATCCCAACCATTCAGGAGAGCCAGGGGGCAGAGTTGAATATGGTAGCCATCACAAAGGAGAAAGTGCTAGAGAAACTAAGAGGTCTAAAAATTGATAAATCTGCGGGCCCAGATGGGCTACATCCTAGAGTTCTAAAGGAGATAGCTGAAGAAATAGTGGAGGTGTTAGTTATGATCTTTCAAAAGTCACTGGAGTCAGGGAAAGTCCCAGAGGATTGGAAAATCGCTGTTGTAACCCCCCTGTTCAAGAAGGGAACAAGGAAAAAGATGGAAAATTATAGGCCAATTAGCCTAACCTCGGTTGTTGGCAAGATTCTAGAATCCATTGTTAAGGATGAGATTTCTAAATTCTTGGAAGTGCAGGGTCGGATTAGGACAAGTCAGCATGGATTTAGTAAGGGGAGGTCGTGCCTGACAAATCTGTTAGACTTCTTTGAAGAGATAACAAATAGGTTAGACCAAGGAGAGCCAATGGATGTTATCTATCTTGACTTCCAAAAGGCCTTTGATAAGGTGCCTCACGGGAGACTGCTGAGTAAAATAAGGGCCCATGGTATTCAAGGCAAGGTACTAACATGGATTGACGATTGGCTGTCAGGCAGAAGGCAGAGAGTTGGGATAAAAGGTTCGTTTTTGGAATGGCAACCGGTGACGAGTGGAGTCCCTCAGGGTTCAGTGTTGGGGCCACAGCTGTTCTCTTTATATATTAACGATCTAGATGACGGGACTGGGGTCATTCTGGCTAAGTTTGCTGATGATACAAAGATAGGTGATGGGGCAGGTAGTATGGAGGAGGTGAGGAGGCTGCAGAAAGATTTAGACAGTTTAGGAGAGTGGTCCAAGAAATGGCTGATGACATTCAACGTGGGCAAGTGCGAGGTCTTGCACTTTGGAAAAAAGAATAGAGGCATGGACTATTTTCTAAACGGTGACAAAATTCATAATGCTGAAGTGCAAAGGGACTTGGGAGTCCTAGTCCAGGATTCTCTAAAGGTAAACTTGCAGGTTGAGTCCGTAATTAAGAAAGCAAATGCAATGTTGTCATTTATCTCAAGAGGCTTGGAATATAAAAGCAGGGGTGTACTTTTGAAGCTTTATAAAGCATTAGTTAAGCCCCATTTAGAATACTGTGAGCAATTTTGGGCCCCACACCTCAGGAAGGACATACTGGCACTGGAGCGGGTCCAGCGGAGATTCACACGGATGATCCCAGGAATGGTAGGCCGAACATACGATGAACGTCTGAGGATCCTGGGATTATATTCATTGGAGTTTAGGAGGTTGAGGGGAGATCTAATAGAAACTTACAAGATAATGAATGGCTTAGATAGGGTGGATGTAGGGAAGTTGTTTCCACTAGCAGGGGAGACTAGGACCCGGGGGCACAGCCTTCGAATAAAAGGGAATCACTTTAGAACAGAGATGAGGAGAAATTTCTTCAGCCAGAGAGTGGTGGGTCTGTGGAATTCATTGCCACAGAGGGCGGTGGAGGCCGGGACGTTGAGTGTCTTTAAGACAGAAGTTGATAAATTCTTGATTTCTCGAGGAATTAAGGGCTATGGAGAGAGAGCGGGTAAATGGAGTTGAAATCAGCCATGATTGAATGGTGGAGTGGACTCGATGGGCCGAATGGCCTTACTTCCGCTCCCATGTCTTATGGTCTTATGGCTGGTCAAATGGCAAATGGGCAGAACAATGGCAAATGGAATTTAACTCTGGAAAGTGTCGAGGTGATACATTTTGGAGGACTAACAAGGCGAGGGGCAACAAAATCTACAGTGGACCCTATATATATAGAATAGATAGGTGTTTGATTGTCAGCACAGACACAATTGACCAAATGGCCTCTTCTTGTGCTGTAAAACTCTATAACTCTATGATAACACGCCCATTCCCGGTACTAAACATAGAACATACAGTGCAGAAGGAGGCCATTCGGCCTATCGAGTCTGCACCGACCCACTTAAACCCTCACTTCCACCCTATCCCCATAACCCAATAACCCCTCCTAAACTTTTTGTCACTAAGGGCAATTTAACATGACCAATCCACCTAACCTGCATGTCTTTGGACTGTGGGAGGAAACCAGAGCACCCGGAGGAAACCCACGCAGACACGGGGAGGGCGTGCAGACTCTACACAGACAGTGACCCAGCGGGGAATCGAACCTGGGACCCTGGTGCTGTGAAGCCACAGTGCTATCCATTTGTGCTACCGTGCTGCCCGAATCCAGTAAACCTGCTCTGAACTTCTTCCACGCATTTCCAACCTTCCTTAAATAAGGAAACTAATACACACAGTACTCCAGATGTGGCCTCAAATGCACTGTATTGGGGAGCAATGGTGTTGTGGTATTGTCGCTGGGCTAGTAACCCAGGGACTCAAGGTAATTATCTGGGGACCCGTGTTTGAAAATCACCAGGGCAGATGGTGAAATTTGGATTCAATTTAAAAATCAGAATTGAAAGTCTAATGATGACCATGAAACAATTGTTTAAAAAAACATCTGGTTCACTAATGCCCTTTAGGTTAGAAAAGGAAATCTGCTCTCCGTGTGTGCGTGGGTCTCAACCCCAAAATGATGTGTAGGCTAGGTGGATTGGCCACACTAAATTGCCCCTTAATTGAAAAAAAAGAATTGGGTAATCTAAATTAATTTTTTTTAAAAGGGAAGGAAATCTGTCCTCTTTACCTTGTCTGGCCTAACTGTGACTGCAGATCCCCCAAAAAAACCTCCCTACTTTTATATTAAATTCCCCTTGCAATAAACAATAGCATTCTATTAGGTTTCCAAATGAATTGCTGTATCTGCATACTAACCTTGTGTGATTCATGCACTTTGACACCCAGATCCCTCTGCATCTCAGAGCTGTGCAATCTCTCACCATTTAGACAATATGCTTATGTTTTGCTCTTCCTGCCAAACTGGATAATTTCACATTTTCCCACATTATACTCCACTTGTCAGATCTTTTTGCCTATTCACTTAACCTATGTCCCTGTGTAGCCTCCTATGTCCTTTTTAGAACTTACTTTGCTACTTATCTTGGTTTCATCAGCAAATTTAACAGCTGTACCTTTGGTCCCTTCATTCATTTATATAAATTGTAAAAAATTGAGGATCCAGCATTGATCTCTGTGGCACACCGCTCGTCACCCAAAAAATGACCCATTTATGCCTACTGTGTCCTGTTAGCTAGCCAATCTTCTATCCATGCCAATATGTTAACTCCTACACCAGAAGTTTTTATTTTCTGAAATAACCTTTGATGTGGCACCTTATCAAATGCCTTTTGGAAATCTTTTTTTAAAATAAATTTAGAGTACCCAATTCATTTTTTCCAATTAAGGGGAAATTTAGCGTGGCCAACCCACCGACCCTGCACACCTTTGGGTTGTGGGGGCGAAACCCACGCAAACACGGAGTGAATGTGCAAACTCCACACAGACAGTGACCCAGAGCCGGGATCGAACCTGGGACCTTGGCGCCGTGCAGTGTCTTTTGGAAATCTAAGTACCAGTACATCCACCAGTTCCCCTTTATCCACAGCACGTGTTACTTTATGGAATCATAGAATCACTACAATGCAGAAGGAACCCCATTGGTAAATTGGTTAAGCATCATTTGCCTCTCACAAAACCATGTATATTCTGCCATATGCCTTGAATTTATCTAAGTGCCCTGCTATAACATTTTTAACAATAGCTTCTCATATTTTTCCCTATGTCAATTAAGCTAACTGACCTGTAGTTTCTTGTTTTCTGTCTCCCTCCCTTTTTGAATAAAGGAGTTACGTTCACTATTTTCTAATTCGTATTCTACCAGACTTGTAGAGTGTTCCCAACATGCACCCAGGACGTATCCTCAGGTTTAATGACTGAAGTTGAACCCATAAGACGACCTGGTTCTGGATGTATCGGACCCAACAGAGGGGATGGAAGAAATCATGAGGATTCTAGGGGAATTTGGCCGGTTTTCGGGGTATAAGCTAAGTATGGGGAAAAGTGAGATGTTTGCGGTCCAGGCAAGGGGACAGGAGAGGCGATTGGGGGAGCTGCCGTTTAGATTAGTAGGGGGAAGCTTTAGGTATCTAGGCATCCAAGTGGCGCGGGAATGGGACCGGCTGCATAAATTAAATCTGGCCCGACGAGTAGACCAAATGAAGGACGATTTTCAGAGATGGGACGCGCTTCCGTTGTCACTGGCTGGGAGGGTGCAGACGGTGAAGATGACGGTCCTCCCGAGATTCCTGTTTGTATTTCAGTGTCTCCCCATCTTTATTCCGTGGTCCTATTTTAAACGGGTCAACAAAGTGATCACTGGCTTCGTTTGGGCGGGCAAGACCCCGCGAGTAAGGAAAGTAATGCTTGAGCGGAGTCAGGGAGAGAGCGGGCTGGCGCTGCCACATTTTAGCAACTATTACTGGGCGGCGAATATAGCCATGATGAGGAAGTGGGTGGTGGGGGAAGCGTCGACATGGGAGCTTGTGGGGGCAGCTTCATGTAAAGGCACCAGTCTGGGGGCATGGGTAACTGCGCCTCTGCCGTTCCCGCCGGCACAGTACTCCACCAGCCCCATGGTGGTTGCGGCCCTGAGGGTCTGGGGGCAATGGAGGAGACATGTGGGAGCGGAGGGAGCATCGGTCTGGTCTCCAATCTGTAATAATCACCGGTTTGCCCCGGGAAGGATGGACAGGGGGTTACGGAGATGGCGGAGAGCAGGGATTGAGAGGATAGGGGATATGTTTATAGAGGGGAGCTTTCCGAGTATGAGGGCGCTGGAGAAGTTTGGGTTGGCGAGGGGAAACAAATTCAGGTACCTGCAGGTGCGGGACTTCCTACTTAGACAGGTTTCAAACTTCCCACTCCTACCACCAAGGGGGATTCAGGACCGGGTAGTTTCCAGAGGGTGGGTAGGAGAAGGGAGCGTCTCTGACATTTACAAGGAACTTATGGGGGTCAGAGGAGACACAGACCGAGGAGCTGAAGCGCAAGTGGGAGGAGGAGCTGGGGGGAGAGATAGAGGATGGTCTATGGGCGGACGCATTGAGTAGAGTCAACGCGCGCACAACATGTGCCAGGCTCAGCCTAATACAATTCTAGGTCGTTCATCGGGCTCACATGACAGTAGCCCGGATGAGCAGATTCTTTGGGGTGGAAGACAGGTGTGCAAAGTGTGCGGGAGGACCAGCGAACCATGTCCACATGTTCTGGACATGTCCGAAGCTTAGGGGATTTTGGCAGGGGTTTGCAGATGTCATGTCCACGATGTCATAATATCCACTCATGTATATAATGAGATGCAGACAGGCAGTGATTGACACACAGGATGACCAGTAAGCACACAACACAGTGCAGCCAATCACCAGACAGGACACTACCACTATAAAGCCAGAGGGCACTAGGTTTCCCGCTCTCTCGGGACCCAGCCACTGAGACAGTCAGAGTCCACGAGCTAGCAAGTGCAAACACCATGCGGTAGCTAGTAAGTCTGGTCAGGCTACTACAAGGTCTCCAGTCAGTTCAGTATAGTGTCGACCCACAGCTGAATATGTATATCAGTTCTATCATTGAATAAAACAGTGTTGGATCTTCTCCAGTGTTAGACGTCTGTTTCTAGCTTCCCTGCATCGAGTGCAGTCCACATCGAACCTACCTGCCAAACACATCAGGTGTTAAATACAAGGGTGGCACCGAGTCCAGAGGTGGCGATTTTCCGGGTGTCGGAAGATCCGGGAATCCAAGAGGAGAAAGAGGCAGATGTTCTGGCCTTTGCTTCCCTGGTAGCCCGGAGACGGATACTATTAGCTTGGAGGGACTCAAAGCCCCCGAAGTCAGAGACCTGGCTATCTGACATGGCTAGCTTTCTTTGTCTGGAGAAAATTAAGTTCGCCTTGAGAGGGTCACTTTTAGGGTTCGCCCGGAGGTGACAACCGTTCGTCGACTTCTTTGCAGAAAATTAATCGTTTAGCTTGGAGTAGGGGGTAAATAAAGGTGGGACCTGTAAGGGAGGGAGACGGCTTTTGCACTATGTTTATAGATTCATGTACATTGTTTATTTCGTTGTTGTAATACCAAAAATACCTCAATAAAATGTTTATTAAAAAAAAAAAGAATGAGTTGTTCCTTTTCAGTATGAAGAGCAGGCTTCCTGTCCGCCAGCCATTCCATAACCTAGCTTGCTTATGGTTTTGTCATGAATTTCAGGCTTCCAATCACTTTCAAGAAAAGTGAAACTGACAATAACATGAACTTACACAATCAGCGTCGTGCATATGTAACTGAGGCTGACAGACAGTCCCACACATTATGTCCTCATCAAACAAACCATTCTTGGCTTTGACAGATGAGGTTCAATGTGCAATTGGGTTTACAAATTATAATTGATAAGTCCTGACCAGCCTTTCTTCAGTATTAACAACCAGTTGAGTGAACCGAACATGACTTCATATTTTAACGGGCAGTTGCCAAAGTTGGTGAAGACAGTAGCAGGGTCCGAGATGCCTGCAATGTTTAAACCTTTATTATGACTGCCTTTAGCTTTCCATAGTAACATGGGACGATTGCAGAGTTTTACCAATGCTTCAAAGCAGTCGGGGTACAATTGAGGCCGAGAAACTGGTTTGATACCTGCTCATGTCAGGCCTTCACCGGGCTTTGACTGCACCAGAATGTCTGGGGATCTTGCGGAAGGGGTTGCGCGTGGTGGTAATCCGGCACCTTTCCTGCTGTCATCAGGGAGAGATGATGTAGAGATGCCGGCGTTGGACTGGGGTGAGCACAGTAAGATGTCTTACATCACCAGGTTAAAGTCCAACAGGTTTGTTTCGAATCAGTAGTTTTCGGAGCACTGCTCCTTCCTCAGGTGAATGAAGATGTGGGTTCCAGAAACATATATAGACAAAGTAAAAGATGTAAGACAAGGCTATGAATGCGAGTCTTTGCAGGTAATTAAGTCTTTACAGGTCCAGGCAGAGCAACTGGAGAGAGGATTGATCACAGGTTAAAGAGGTGTGAATTGTCTCAAAGCAGGACAGTTGGTAGGATTTCGCAAGCCCAACGAGATGGTGGGGGTGAATGTAATGCGACATGAATCCAAGGTCCCACTTGAGGCCGTAGTCATGTGTGCGGAACTTGGCTATAAGTTTCTGCTCGGCGATTCTGCGTTGTCACGGGTTGTCAGCACTCACACTCGGGCCGTCAGCACTCACACTCGGGCCGTCAGCACTCACACTCGGGCCGTCAGCACTCACACTCGGGCCGTCAGCACTCACACTCGGGCCGTCAGCACTCACACTCGGGCCGTCAGCACTCACACTCGGGCCGTCCAGCGTCTCACTCACACTCGGGCCGTCCAGCGTCTCACTCACACCGTCCAGCGTCTCACTCACACCGTCCAGCGTCTCACTCACACCGTCCAGCGTCTCACTCACACCGTCCAGCGTCTCACTCACACCGTCCAGCGTCTCACTCACACCGTCCAGCGTCTCACTCACACCGTCCAGCGTCTCACTCACACCGTCCAGCGTCTCACTCACACTGTCCAGCCTCTCGAGACCACACACACCTAAATTCCTGGTCTCCCATTAATCTGTTTCTGGAACAATTGTTTCCGCAACAATTCTCTTTGCAGTCACAATGTTGGGGGTATACTACAGGCCTCCCAACAGCCAGCGGGAGATGGAGGAGCAGATAGGTAGACAGATTTTGGAAAAGAGTAAAAACAACAGGGTTGTGGTGATGGGAGACTTCAACTTCCCCAATATTGACTGGGACTCACTTAGTGCCAGGGGCTTAGACGGGGCGGAGTTTGTAAGGAGCATCCAGGAGGGCTTCTTAAAACAATATGTAAACAGTCCAACTAGGTAAGAGGCGGTACTGGACCTGGTATTGGGGAATGAGCCCGGCCAGGTGGTAGATGTTTCAGTAGGGGAGCATTTCGGTAACAGTGACCACAATTCAGTAAGTTTTAAAGTACTGGTGGACAAGGATAAGAGTGGTCCGAGGATGAATGTGCTAAATTGGGGGAAGGCTAATTATAACAATATTAGGCGGGAACTGAAGAACATAGATTGGGGGCGGATGTTTGAGGGCAAATCAACATCTGACATGTGGGAGGCTTTCAAGTGTCAGTTGAAAGGAATACAGGACAGGCATGTTCCTGTGAGGAAGAAAGATAAATACGGCAATTTTCGGGAACCTTGGATGACGAGTGATATTGTAGGCCTCGTCAAAAAGAAAAAGGAGGCATTTGTCAGGGCTAAAAGGCTGGGAACAGACGAAGCCTGTGTGGCATATAAGGAAAGTAGGAAGGAACTTAAGCAAGGAGTCAGGAGGGCTAGAAGGGGTCATGAAAAGTCATTGGCAAATAGGGTTAAGGAAAATCCCAAGGCTTTTTACACGTACATAAAAAGCAAGAGGGTAGCCAGGGAAAGGGTTGGCCCACTGAAGGATAGGCAAGGGAATCTATGTGTGGAGCCAGAGGAAATGGGCGAGGTACTAAATGAATACTTTGCATCAGTATTCACCAAAGAGAAGGAATTGGTAGATGTTGAGTCTGGAGAAGGGGGTGTAGATAGCCTGGGTCACATTGTGATCCAAAAAGACGAGGTGTTGGGTGTCTTAAAAAATATTAAGGTAGATAAGTCCCCAGGGCCGGATGGGATCTACCCCAGAATACTGAAGGAGGCTGGAGAGGAAATTGCTGAGGCCTTGACAGAAATCTTTGGATCCTCGCTGTCTTCAGGGGATGTCCCGGAGGACTGGAGAATAGCCAATGTTGTTCCTCTGTTTAAGAAGGGTAGCAAGGATAATCCCGGGAACTACAGGCCGGTGAGCCTTACTTCAGTGGTAGGGAAATTACTGGAGAGAATTCTTCGAGACAGGATCTACTCCCATTTGGAAGCAAATGGACGTATTAGTGAGAGGCAGCACGGTTTTGTGAAGGGAAGGTCGTGTCTCACTAACTTGATAGAGTTTTTCGAGGAGGTCACTAAGATGATTGATGCAGGTAGGGCAGTAGATGTTGTCTATATGGACTTCAGTAAGGCCTTTGACAAGGTCCCTCATGGTAGACTAGTACAAAAGGTGAAGTCACACGGGATCAGGGGTGAACTGGCAATGTGGATACAGAACTGGCTAGGCCATAGAAGGCAGAGAGTAGCAATGGAGGGATGCTTTTCTCATTGGAGGGCTGTGACCAGTGGTGTTCCACAGGGATCAGTGCTGGGACCTTTGCTCTTTGTAGTATATATAAATGATTTGGAGGAAAATGTAACTGGTCTGATTAGTAAGTTTGCAGACGACACAAAGGTTGGTGGAATTGCGGATAGCGATGAGGACTGTCTGAGGATACAGCAGGATTTAGATTGTCTGGAGACTTGGGCGGAGAGATGGCAGATGGAGTTTAATCCGGACAAATGTGAGGTAATGCATTTTGGAAGGGCTAATGCAGGTAGGGAATATACAGTGAATGGTAGAACCCTCAAGAGTATTGAAAGTCAAAGAGATCTAGGAGTACAGGTACACAGGTCATTGAAAGGGGCAACACAGGTGGAGAAGGTAGTCAAGAAGGCATACGGCATGCTTGCCTTCATTGGCCGGGGCATTGAGTATAAGAATTGGCAAGTCATGTTGCAGCTGTATAGAACCTTAGTTAGGCCACACTTGGAGTATAGTGTTCAATTCTGGTCGCCACACTACCAGAAGGATGTGGAGGCTTTAGAGAGGGTGCAGAAGAGATTTACCAGAATGTTGCCTGGTATGGAGGGCATAAGCTATGAGGAGCGATTGAATAAACTCGGTTTGTTCTCACTGGAACGAAGGAGGTTGAGGGGCGACCTGATAGAGGTATACAAAATTATGAGGGGCATAGACAGAGTGGATAGTCAGAGGCTTTTCCCCAGGGTAGAGGGGTCAATGACTAGGGGGCATAGGTTTAAGGTGAGAGGGGCAAAGTTTAGAGTAGATGTACGAGGCAAGTTTTTTACGCAGAGGGTAGTGGGTGCCTGGAACTCACTACCGGAGGAGGTAGTGGAAGCAGGGACGATAGGGACATTTAAGGGGCATCTTGACAAATATATGAATAGGATGGGAATAGAAGGATACGGACCCAGGAAGTGTAGAAGATTGTAGTTTAGTCGGGCAGTATGGTCGGCACGGGCTTGGAGGGCCGAAGGGCCTGTTCCTGTGCTGTACATTTCTTTGTTCTTTGTTCTTTGTTCTAAACATGTTTGTCATTTTCTACATTTGATGGACAGATTTAAATCCAAGGTTTTCTGTCCTTACCTGTGATGTGTGTTCGGAATAGGTGGGTCTGCATCTGGATAACACCCTCGATTGCCTGACTGCGAGGGGACTACTATACAGAATAGACAGTGCTGGCTCCTGTGTGTTTCTGATTTATGCTGTTTAGCAGCAGCTGCTGGAGGTTTATATTCATTCAGATTCCAGTCGCTTGACGCCACTGGCGGCAGAAAGGAGCAATTTATAAAAATAGATTTTTTTAAATTGTATCTTCGACAATCCAAGAAATTCTAAACCAAAGAGATTAAACATCAGAAATAAAAATGAGGAGAAATTATTTGTGCTTCTTCCCAGTAAGTCTTGGGTCCAGGAGTTGAAACAATATTCACTCCTGATCTGTAATAATTAACTGCCAATGGACGATGTATCAATTAATACTTGTAATTTAGGATTATCGATTTTCTGGCAGGGCTGGCAAAATGTGATCTGTGGAGAAAATGTTTCAACTGAAAGGTTATCCACCGAAAACATTAACCCCGCTCCTCTCTTCAGCGAAGCTGCCTGACCTGCTGGGTATTTCCAGCTTTCTCAACTTTATTCCTCTTTTCAAATATCTTCTTTTTTAAAATTACCTTAGGGGCGGGTAGCCCAGGAGGAGAAGGTGACAGAGAGCACTCCCCCCCCCCAGCAGAGAGACCCCTTATCCAGGTAGAGCGAGACCCCAATAACCCAGGCAGAGAGGGAGCACCCCTTACACAGGCAGGGAGGGAGACCCTGGACAGCACGGTAGCATAAGTGGATACCACTGTGGCTTCACAGCGCCAGGGTCCCAGGTTCGATTCCCCGCTGGGTCACTGTCTGTGCGGAGTCTGCACGTTCTCCCAGTGTGTGCGTGGGTTTCCTCCGGGTGCTCCGTTTCCTCCCACAGTCCAAAGACGTGCAGGTTAGGTGGATTGGCCATGATAAATTGCCCTTAGTGACCAAAGAAAAAAGGTTAGGAGGGGTTATTGGATTACGGGGATAGGGTGGAAGTGAGGGCTTAAATGGGTTGGTGCAGACTCGATGGGCCGAATGGCCTCCTTCTACACTGTATGTTCTATAAGACCCCTTTATCCAGGCAGAGAGGGAGACCCCCTTACCCAGGCAGAGAGAGACCCTTCTCCCCGGAAGAGGGACCCTTCTCCTGGAAGAGGGACCCTTCTCCCCGGAAGAGGGACCTGTCTTCTCTTCCATCCCTCAAAATCTCCATCGCCACTTTAGACACAGGGTACCTCACCCTGTCCCTCCAAGAGCCACCCCCACCCTTACTCCGGCGATGTCAGTAATCCATTCCGTCCCCTCACTTCTGCTGCTGCCTCTTTAATGGTCTTAACATCCGGACCCGGGGAGGGAGACGTGAGAGCCTGAATATTTTGACTTGTGACTGGAGTGAAGCAGCCAATAATCAATAATTAATAATCAGCCAATAACTAATAACCCTCCAATACTGAATAACCCACCAATAATCAATAATCAGCCAATAATCAACCAATCATTAATAATCAACCAATAATTAATAATCCACCAATAACTAATAATCAGGCCATAATCAATAATCGACCAATCATTAAAAATCAACCAATCATTAATAATCAGCCAATAATTAATACTCAACCAATAATTAATAATCAGCCAATAATCAATCATTAATAATCAACCAATAATTAATAATCAACCAATAATTAATAATCCACCAATAACTAATAATCAGGCCATAATCAATAATCGACCAATCATTAAAAATCAACCAATCATTAATAATCAGCCAATAATTAATACTCACCCAATAATTAATAATCAGCCAATAATCAATCATTAATAATCAACCAATAATTAATAATCAGCCAACAATTAATAATCAGCCAATAATCAATCATTAATAATCAACCAATAAGTAATAATCAGCCAACAATTAATAATCAGCCAATAATCAATCATTAATAATCAACCAATAATTAATAATCAGCCAACAATTAATAATCAGCCAATGATCACATTGAACGACTCGACCAGGATGGAAGATTCTCCTGGCTTTGTCAATTCTGTGATCTGACAGTGAGTGGAGTTGTTCCTGTTGTGTATAGATCAAAAAGCCAATGGAGTGGTTAACACAGAGACAGGTTAATATTCCGGGCGGTGAGAAAGGCTTCACTGACCCTCAGCAACCTGTCAACGAGACCAAACTGATGGGTGAATTGAGAAATCCCTGCGTGTGGGACAGGAGCAAACTGTTGCTGCGCCTGAGGACTCAACCCATTTGGGAAGGAGAGCAGGCAGGAGTTGTTCCCGTATGTTTTTGATGCCAGGCAGTCTAGCGGCTCAATGAACCAGGTGGTCAGTCTGTGTGTGTGGGATTGATTCAGTCTGTGTGTGTGTGGGGGGGGATCTCAGGGCGGCTCCCATCCTTTCCCACCCTTTCCCACTCTCTCTCTCCAATTGCTGCCAACATCAGTATCACAGTCACTGCTCGCTCTGATTCCACCCGATCGCCCTGTCCCCTCTCCAGTAACTTGATCCGGGCTCAAAAGAAAAAAAAAACAAGCGCCGAAATAAAAGCCGATGCTCCTCGGGGGGAGATTTGGAGAGTGAGTGAAGCCAGAGGCTCCGTATGATAAGCTCCGTGTGTGTTTCATCTTACCGGGGACGCAAGCCAGGGAATAAAGCTCCTTCTAAACCATGTCTGAAAGCAGAGATGGCCAAGGGAGAGGACAGCGAGAGGATCACCATTAACGTGGGTGGAACCAGGCATGAGACGTACAAAAGCACCTTGCAGACACTGCCGGGGACCCGGCTGGCTGTGCTCACCGAGCCCGGAGCCCAGGGAAACTTCGACTTCGACCACAAGTCCAGGCAGTTCTTCTTTGACCGCCACCCGGGCATCTTCGCCTACGTCCTGAATTACTACCGGACGGGCAAGCTGCATTGCCCGGCGGATGTGTGCGGACCCCTGTTTGAGGAAGAGCTGGCTTTCTGGGGGCTGGACGAGACCGATGTGGAACCCTGCTGTTGGATATCTTACCGGCAGCACCGGGAAGCGGAGGAGGCTCTGGACATCTTCCAGCCCCCCGATGGGAATTGCGACGGCGCCGAGAGGGACGAGGATACGGGCGTGGAGCCGGACCCCGGCCGGAGTCTGGGTCTCGGGGAGGGGAACTCCAAGCCCTCGGCTCCTGGCAACTGTTGGAGGAAGTGGCGACCCAAAATCTGGGCACTTTTTGAAGACCCTTATTCCTCTCGGGCAGCAAGGGTAAGGAAGGGGTTAACGCCCTCTGGTCAATTTCACCGGCTCTTTAGTCAATTTCTGATAAAGAACACTACCGAGATTGCCACAGGTTTGCATTTGCACATTGCCATTCATTCAGTAAAACGTGAAGCAGAATTTTTACACAAGCTCATTGACTAAAGCCCGTCTTATGGTTCAACGAAAATCATCTTTATAATTTAACTAAATAAAATTAAACGACAGAAACCCGGGCTTGGGGTGGGGGGCAATTGGAATTCAAACCCCTGTTGAATCAACTCATTTCTGACACTCACCAGCCTGGCCTGAAGTAAGGAATATTTGAAACCTGTTTTAAATGAAAGGCTGATCGGTCAGCCCTTAGTTGAGGTCTGGGAGGACCAGCGAATGACTTCGGGGCTGAGTGTTCAGCACCAGCACTTCAATGCACAGCCATTGTAAATCAGAGCGAGGGAGTTCTGTCAATTATTCAGCAATACATCTTGAGTTCTTCACTACGATTCCACTTTTCGAAAGCTATACCCACCCGTTCGGTATCTATGGCTTGAAAGGGAGTGGAACGAAGATCCAGACACAGGGAGACACAGAGGCGTACACAGACACCCATCCAGACAGAGACACAGGCAGACACCCACCCAAACATAGACACAGACAGACGGACACTCATCCAGACACACAGAAACACACGCAGACAGGCACATAAAAAGAGACACATACAGACATCCACCTAGAAAGACAGAGACACAGATAGACACACACCCAGACATACATGTAGGCAGACAGACAGACGCATATAGCCATAACACATATAGACAGACAGACGTAAACACAGACACCCAGACATGGATGTGGATACAGACATGTACACAAACACACCAATATAAACACACACACTATTTAAGATGTGAATAGAGACAGGGACAATACTAGAATTCTGTACAGCTGTTTACTGGGAGCAGCCTCCTTGGTTCCTCAAAGGTTAATCTGAGAGCCAGACACACACGCTTTCTGCGTATGAAGATGACCAAAGATAATTGAGCCAGTTAGAGGACAAAATGGCATCAAATTCAGCAAAATCAGTGGCACAGTGGTTAGCACTGCTGCCTCATAGTGCCAGGGTGCGGGGTTCAATTCTGGCCTTGGATGACTGTGTGGAGTCTGCACGTTCTCCCCGTGTCTGTGTGGGTTTCCTCTAGGTGCTCTGGTTTGCTCCCACAGTCCAAAGATGTGCAGGTTAGTTGGACTGTCCACGCCTAAATTGCCCCTTAGTGTCCAAAACTTGGGTGGAGTTACGGGGATAGGGCGGGCTATTGGGCCTGAGTAGGGTGCTCTTTCAGAGGGTTGGTGCAGACTCGATGGGCCGAATGACCTCCTTTTGCACTGTAGAGATTCTATGGAAACATCTACTGGCTCAGAGAAACATAACAAGTGGTATCTGTCCACGACAATTGGAACAGGAACAGATGTCCACCAGACGTGTTCTTAAATTAAGATTCAGTCTGAAATTAACCAATTAATTATTGAATGGGCTGAAAATGTTGAGGAAGAAAAGTTATTTCTGATTTTTTTTAAATACACTGTATATTGAACGTGTTTTCAACCATTGAGCAGCTGTGATAACACAAGTCGTGACTTTGTTGTGTCACATTGGGCTCATGGCGTACCATAGGGTCCCTGACTGTTGTAGTGCACATGAATGATCTAGACATGAATGTGGGAGGTATGATAAATTCATAGATGACACAAAAAATGGTGGCATAGTAAATAGTGAGGAGGAAAGCCTTAGATTACAGGATGATATATAGACCGGCTGGTTATACGGGCAGAGCAGTGGAAAATGGAATTCAACCCTACTAAGGGTGAGGTGATACATTTTGTGAGGACTAACAAGGCAAGGGAACATGCAAGGAATGGTAGGATGCTAGGAAATACAGAGGGACCTTGGGGTGCATGTCCAAAGCTCCCTGAAGGCAGCAGGGCAGGTAGATAAGGACAGGCCAGGTGGTTAAGAAGGCATTTGGGGCACTTATTAGCCGAGGCATAGAATATAAGAACAGGGAAGCTATGATAAAGCTGTATAAAACACTCGTTGGGCCACAATTAGATTATTATGTGCTGTTCTGGTCGTCACACTCTGAGAAGGATGTGATTGCACTAGAAAGGGTGCAGAGGAGATTCACCAGGATGTTGCCTGGGCTGGAGCGTTTCAGCTATGAGGAGAGGCTGGTTAGGCTGGGGTTGTTTTCCTTCGAGCACAGAAGGCTGAGGGTGGGTCTGATCGAGGTGTGCAAAATTATGAGGGATTGACATGGTAGATAGGAAGAAACGTTTCCCCTTAGCAGAGAGGTCAGTAATCAGGGGGCATAGATTTTAAGTTAAGGAGCAGGAATTTAGAGGGGATTTGCAGAAGAGTCTGTAAAGTAACAGGGGTATTTTATTGTGCTTGTGTATAGTGGACAGCACGGTAGCACAGTGGCTTCACAGCTCCAGGGTCCCAGGGCCGATTCCCGCTTGGGTCACTGTCTGTGCGGAGTCTGCACATTCTCCCCATGTGTGCGTGGGTTTCCTGCGGCTGCTCCAGTTTCCTCCCACAGTCCAAAGATGTGCAGGTTGGGTGGATTGGCCATGGTAAGTTAGTGTCCAAAAAGGTCAGGTGGGGTTGCTGTGTTCAGGGGATAGGGGTGAGGTGTGGCCTTAAGTCGGGTGCTCTTTCCAAGAGCCGGTGCAGACTCGATGGTCAGAATGGCCTCCTTCTGCACTGTAAATTCTATGATTCTGTGATAAAAGGACAGTCCTCTCATTGAAGCAAGATAAGGTCAGGGTTTTGAAAGATGGACATAGCTCATGTGCAGGGGTGTGAATAAAGCTTGCGAGGAGGAATGATCAAATTCATGGTCAAAGAGCAGGCATTTGTAACAGGGTGGAGAGGTAATAAAGTGAGATTAATCAAACCTAGACTAAGAGTCAACAATAGAAAAGGGAAATTGTGGTTGGGGGGGGGGGTTTACCTGGGAACACCACCACCTGTAAAGTTCCCCTCCAAGTCACTCACTATCCTGACTTGGGAATATATCATCGTTCCTTCAGTGTCACTGGATCAGAATCCTGGAACTCCCTCCCTAACAGCATTGTGGGTACACCTACACCTCAGGGGCTGCAGGGGTCAAGAAGGCACCTTCTGAAGGCCACTAGGGATGGACAATAAATGGTGACATAGACAGAGACAGCCACATCCCACAGAACAATAAAAAAAGACAGACTTGAGGACACTTTGGGAGGAGGGAAATGTAGAGAACGTGAAGTTTGAAATAGTTCAGTATTTACCAGATTAACATGGATTAATATAGAACATAGAGTGCAGAAGGAGGCTATTCGGCCCATCGAGTCTACACCAACCCACTTAAGCCCACACTGCCATCCTTTCATCGTAACCCAATAAATCTTTTGGTCACGAAGGACAATTTATCATGGCCAATCCACCTAACCTGCACGTATTTGGACTGTGGGAGGAAACCAGAGCACCCGGAGGAAACCCACGCAGACACGGGGAGAATGTGCAGACTGTGCACAGACAGTGTCCCAGCGGGGAATCGAACCTGGGACCCTGGCGCTGTGAAGCCACTTGTGCTACCGTGCTGCCCACTATATGTCAGGCTGGAGGTTGTTTAAGGGCTGATTGAATGTGCCTGTGAGAAGTGGCGTATTATTGCAGAACAGCACCAGTTATGTTGGAAAATATAGACGAGATTCTCCCTTCATCAAAATGTGCTTCACAAACTGTTCCCATTCACAAAAGCTGGATGCAGGTAAGAATCAAAATCTGGTAGAAACAGCTCATCGCTTCAACTATTTTGATTCTGTAATACAATTGGTGCAGATTTCACTTGAGAAATTGTTGTAAACAATAATAATATCAGAAAATCCACTCGACATTAAAAATTTTCCAGATGCATTTACTCATTACGTGTCGGATTACTTGGCTCCCAAGCACACATTAGCAACTTTGAAAAGCATTTCACTTACGAATGAGCTCAATCCTTCATTTAACAAATGCATTGTCAAGAAACAATCTGAGCAAAACACACCAACTGTGTCTGGTTAGATCAGTCGGTGCAGGTTAATGGTGGAGTCCAGGGGGCTACTGATTGGCCACGGCAACCATCTGTCAGAGAGAGGGGAAATAGCGAGTGTTCCATCTCAGAGACAGAGCCCCCCCTCCCTGCTCAGAACCCCCCCCTCCCTGCTCAGAGACGAACCCCCCCCTCCCTGCTCAGAGACGGACCCCCCCCTCCCTGCTCAGAGACAGACCCCCCCTCCCTGCTCAGAGACAGACCCCCCCTCCCTGCTCAGAGACAGACCCCCCCCTCCCTGCTCAGAACCAGCCCTCCCTGCTCAGAGACGAACCCCCCTCCTCCCTGCTCAGAGACGAACCACCCCCGTGCTCAGAGACAGACCCCCCCTCCCTGCTCAGAGACAGACCCCCCCCCCCCCGCTCAGAGACGACCCCCCCCCCCTGCTCAGAGACAGACCCCCCTCCCTGCTCAGAGACCCCCCCCTCCCTGCTCAGAGACAGACCCCCCTTCCTGCTCAGAGACAGACCCCCCTCCCTGCTCAGAGACAGACCCCCCCTCCCTGCTCAGAGACAGACCCCCCCTCCCTGCTCAGAGACAGACCCCCCTTCCTGCTCAGAGACAGACCCCCCTCCCTGCTCAGAGACAGACCCCCCTTCCTGCTCAGAGACAGAACCCCCCCTCCCTGCTCAGAGACAGACCCCCCCTCTCTGCTCAGAGACAGACCCCCCCCGCTCAGAGACAGACCCCCCTGCTCAGAGACTGACCCCCCCCCTCCTCAGAGACAGACCCCCCCTTCCTGCTCAGAGACAGACCCCCCACCTCCCTGCTCAGAGACAGACCCCCCCCGCTCAGAGACAGACCCCCCCCCTGCTCAGAGACGGACCCCCCCTGCTCAGAGACTGACCCCCCCCCCTGCTCAGAGACAGACCCCCCCTCCCTGCTCAGAGACAGACCCCCCACCTCCCTGCTCAGAGACAGACCCCCCCCGCTCAGAGACAGACCCCCCCCCTGCTCAGAGACAGACCCACCCCCCCGCTCAGAGACAGACCCCCCCCCCCGCTCAGAGACGGACCCCCCCTCCCTGCTCAGAGACAGACCCCCTCCCTCCCTGCTCAGAGACAGACCCTCCCGCCTCCCTGCTCAGAGACAGACCCCCCCTCCCTGCTCAGAGACAGACCCCCCTCCCTGCTCAGAGACAGACCCCCCCGCCTCCCTGCTCAGAGACAGACCCCCCCCCTGCTCAGAGACAGACCCCCCCCCCCCGCTCAGAGACAGACCCCCTCCCTCCCTGCTCAGAGACAGACCCCCCTCCCTGCTCAGAGACAGACCCCCCTCCCTGCTCAGAGACAGACCCCCCCTCCCTGCACAGAGACAGACCCCACCCTCCCTGCTCAGAGACAGACCCCCCTCCCTGCTCAGAGACAGACCCCCCCCTCCCTGCTCAGAGACAGACCCCCCCTCCCTGCTCAGAGACCGACCCAGCCCCTCCCTGCTCAGAGACAGACCCACCCCCTCCCTGCTCAGAGACAGACCCACTCTCCCTGCTCAGAGACAGACCCCCCCGCCTCCCTGCTCAGAGACAGACCCCCCCGCCTCCCTGCTCAGAGACAGACCCACCCCCTCCCTGCTCAGAGACAGACCCACCCCCTCCCTGCTCAGAGACAGACCCCCTCCCTCCCTGCTCAGAGACAGACCCCCCTCCCTGCTCAGAGACAGACCCCCCCTCCCTGCACAGAGACAGACCCCACCCTCCATGCTCAGAGACAGACCCCCCTCCCTGCTCAGAGACAGACCCCCCCTCCCTGCTCAGAGACAGACCCCCCCCTCCCTGCTCAGAGACCGACCCACCCCCTCCCTGCTCAGAGACAGACCCCCCCTCTCTGCTCAGAGACAGACCCCCCCTCCCTGCTCAGAGACAGAGCCTCCCCTCCCTGCTCAGAGACAGACCCACCCCCTCCCTGCTCAGAGACAGACCCACTCTCCCTGCTCAGAGACAGACCCCCCCGCCTCCCTGCTCAGAGACAGACCCACCCCCTCCCTGCTCAGAGACAGACCCCCCCTGCTCAGAGACAGACCCCCCTCCCTGCTCAGAGACAGACCCCCCCCTCCCTGCTCAGAGACAGACCCCCCCCTGCTCAGAGTCAGGCCCCCCTCCCTGCTCAGAGACAGACCCCCTCCCCCCTGCTCAAAGACAGATCCCCCCCTGCTCAGAGACAGACCCCCCCCCCTCCCTGCTCAGAGACAGACCCCCCCTTCCTGCTCAGAGACAGACCCCCCTCCCTGCTCATAGACAGGCCCCCCTCCCTGCTCAGAGACAGACCCCCCCTCCCTGCTCAGAGACAGACCCCCCCTCCTTGCTCAGAGACAGACCCCCCCTCCCTGCTCAGAGACAGACCCCCCCTGCTCAGAGACAGACCCCCTCCCTGCTCAGAGACAGACCCCCCCGCCTCCCTGCTCAGAGACAGACCCCCCCTCCCTGCTCAGAGACAGACCCCCCCTCCCTGCTCAGAGACAGACCCCCCCTCCCTGCTCAGAGACAGACCCCCCGCCCTGCTCAGAGACAGACCCCCCCCTCCCTGCTCAGAGACAGACCCACCCTCCCTGCTCAGAGACAGACCCCCCCCTGCTCAGAGACAGACCCCCCCTCCCTGCTCAGAGACAGACCCCCCTCCCTGCTCAGAGACAGACCCCCCCTCCCTGCTCAGAGACAGACCCCCCCCTGCTCAGAGACAGACCCCCCCTCCCTGCTCAGAGACAGACCCCCCACCTCCCTGCTCAGAGACAGACCCCCACTCCCTGCTCAGAGACAGACCCCCCCCCCTGCTCAGAGACAGACCCCCCCTTCCTGCTCAGAGACAGACCCCCCCTTCCTGCTCAGAGACAGACCCCCCCCTGCTCAGAGACAGACCCCCCCATTCCCTGCTCAGAGACAGACCCCCCCTTTCTGCTCAGAGACAGACCCCCCCTCCCTGCTCAGAGACAGACCCCCCCTGCTCAGAGACAGACCCCCCCCCTGCTCAGAGACAGACCCCCCCCCCTGCTCAGAGACAGACCCCCCTCCCTGCTCAGAGACAGACACCCTCTGCTCAGAGACAGACCCCCCCCTGCTCAGAGACAGACCCCCCCTTCCTGCTCAGAGACAGACCCCCCTCCCCGCTCAGAGACAGACCCCCCTGCTCAGAGACAGACCCCCCCCCCTGCTCAGAGACAGACCCCCCCTTCCTGCTCAGAGACAGACCCCCCCTTCCTGCTCAGAGACAGACCCCCCCCTGCTCAGAGACAGACCCACCCCCTCCCTGCTCAGAGACAGGCCCCCCCTCCCTGCTCAGAGACAGACCCCCCCTCCCTGCTCAGAGACAGACCCCCACCTCCCTGCTCAGAGACAGACCCCCCCTCCCTGCTCAGAGACAGACCCCCACCTCCCTGCTCAGAGACAGACCCCCCCTCCCTGCTCAGAGACAGACACCCCCTCCCTGCTCAGAGACAGGCCCCCCCTCCCTGCTCAGAGGCATACCCCCCCCCCTGCTCAGAGACAGACCCCACCTCCCTGCTCAGAGACAGACCCCCCTCCCTGCTCAGAGACTGACCCCCCCTGCTCAGAGACAGACCCCCCCTCCCTGCTCAGAGACAGACCCCCACCTCCCTGCTCAGAGACAGACCCCCCCTTCCTGCTCAGAGACCGACCCCCCCTCCCTGCTCAGAGACAGACACCCCCGCTCAGAGACAGACCCCCCCTCCCTGCTCAGAGACAGACCCCCCCTCCCTGCTCAGAGACAGACCCCCCCTCCCTGCTCAGAGACAGACCCCCCCACCTCCCTGCTCAGAGACAGACCCCCCCTGCTCAGAGACATACCCCCCCCTGCTCAGAGACAGACCCCCCCTCCCTGCTCAGAGACAGACCCCCCCTCCCTGCTCAGAGACAGACCCACCCCCTCCCTGCTCAGAGACAGACCCCCCCTCCCTGCTCAGAGACAGACCCCCCCTCCCTGCTCAGAGACAGACCCCCACCTCCCTGCTCAGAGACAGACCCCCCCTCCCTGCTCAGAGACAGACCCCCACCTCCCTGCTCAGAGACAGACCCCCCCTCCCTGCTCAGAGACAGACCCCCCCTCCCTGCTCAGAGACAGACACCCCCTCCCTGCTCAGAGACAGGCCCCCCCTCCCTGCTCAGAGGCATACCCCCCCCCTGCTCAGAGACAGACCCCACCTCCCTGCTCAGAGACAGACCCCCCCTGCTCAGAGACAGACCACCCTCCCTGCTCAGAGACAGACCCCCACCTCCCTGCTCAGAGACAGACCCCCCCTCCCTGCTCAGAGACAGACCCACCCCCTCCCTGCTCAGAGACAGACCCCCCCTTCCTGCTCAGAGACCGACCCCCCCTCCCTGCTCAGAGACAGACACCCCCGCTCAGAGACAGACCCCCCCTCCCTGCTCAGAGACAGACCCCCCCTCCCTGCTCAGAGACAGACCCCCCCTCCCTGCTCAGAGACAGACCCCCCACCTCCCTGCTCAGAGACAGACCCCCCCTGCTCAGAGACATACCCCCCCCTGCTCAGAGACAGACCCCACCTCCCTGCTCAGAGACAGACCCCCCTCCCTGCTCAGAGACAGACCCCCCCTCCCTGCTCAGAGACAGACCCCCTCCCCTCCCCTCCCCCCCTCCCCTCTCCCCTCCCTCCCCCTCCCCTCCCTCCCCCTCCCCTCCCCATCCCCTCCCCCTCCCCCCTCCCCCGGTGGACTGGCCAGAAATGGACGGCCGCTCGGCCCATCAGGGCCCAGAGAATTGCCGGGGGGGGGGGGGGGCGTTGGCCGGTGTGGCGTGATCCCCGCCCCGGCCCGAAAGCCGGCAGCGGAGAATACGGCAGCTGCCGTCGGAGTGGCGGGATGGGATCCCCCAGGGGATTCTCCAACCTTGCGGGGGGGGTCAGAGAATCCCGGCCCTTATATTCATCAATTAAGTCACCTCGTACTCTGCTGAACTCCAGTAAATACAAGCCTAGCCTGTGCAACCTTTTCTCATAGGACAAGCCACCCATACTAGCTACTATTCTAGTAAGCATTCTCCTAAACACTGGCTATACCTGCGCACTAACCTTTTGTGATTCATACACTAGGACACCCAGATCCCTCTGCACCTCAGAGCTCTGCAATCTCTCACTATTTCAATACTGTGCAGAATTCTCCCAAACAAATTCTAAATGTGATCTCCGGGTGTGATTCGTGCCGGGCGGCTGAGCACGACCCAGATCACAATTCCTACGCTTCAAAGTTATTGTGGAGCCAGGGTGAGAAAAAAAAGGCGCCCTGATCTCAGAAAATAACACTACACCCGCCCCCTAATCGCTAGCAAGGCTCCTTCCCCAATCGCTGAGAGGTCTCCCTCCCCAAATAACTGACACCCCACTATGGGTTCGCCAAAGGCCTCCCATCTTCAGGGTCCTCCTTCGAGACCCTCCCCCTTCAGGTTCTGCCCCTTGGCAGTGCCAGGTCAGTACTACCAGTGTGCCAGGATGCAGCTCTCCTACAGAGCACCTGGTCCTTATAAGGACTTCAGAACAGACTAAGCCCCAGCAGTGGTCAGAGACAACATATGCCCAAAAGAGGAAGAAAATCAGAGTTAATGCCCATAAAGAGCTTTAAAACAAAGCTTTCCCTGCTTTGAAATAGCCTGGACCTATCAATCAATAGACGTAAAAGGTAATGGACTATGGAATTGAATGTAAACAATGCAGTTCAAAGATTTCAGACTTCTCAGCAATCCCAGAGGCTTGAAAAGGTTAAAGGGGAATGAAATTGAATGTGCAAAAAACTTCAAAGGGAAGACTTTTACCTTCAATTAACAGTTCATTGAAATTAATGTGCTGGGAGAGAGTTTAAAGGCTTTCAAGGCTATAGAAGGAAAACTTGCCATATGGCCACCATACTGGGAAAGGCCCCTGACCTGAGCCCCTCCAACCCAACCCAAGCCCCCCTGACCCCTCCTCCATGGAGGCACCCCCCTTGTAATCCTGGAGGTAAGTGCTGAGAAGGTATTTACCCACTTTTTCCCCATCAGTATCCTTGGCACCTGGTTCATACGTTTAGGGACCAGTAGTGATTTGGAAGACTTTCAGCTGGGGGGGGGGGGGGGGGTGGGGGGGGGGGGGTGCAGGAGCATTCTGGGAAGCCGCACATTCCACTTCAATCTCGCTAATGAAATTGAAATGGATGCTAACGGATTTTGATCAGGTTCCCGTTGTTCTGGGTAGTGTGCCAAATGCCCGATTCAATGGACCAGCGGGAATTCCTGCGAAGTCTAACAGTCCTGGAGATTCGCCCCAAATATGCATCTTCTTTATTCTTCCTGTCAAAGTGGACAATTTCACATTTTCCCACATTATACTCCATTGATCAGATCCTTGCCCACTCACTTAATCTACTTTTACCCCTTTGTAGCCTCATTGTGTCCACTTCAGTACTTTCCTATTTATCTTCACTCCATTAGCGGATTTAGCAACCATCAGCGGAATTCTCCATCGGAGGAATCCTCCAGTCCGCAGGCAGCACACCCACACCTGTGGGTTTCCCGACAGTGTGAGATGTCCATATTGGGAAATCCCATTGGCTGGCTGTAGGAACAGAGAATCCCGTTGCCGGTGGGGGGCACGCAGTGCCAGAAGGCGCGGCTGATGGACCGGAAAATCCTGACCATATCTTTAATCCTTTCATGAAAGTCATTTATATCAATTGCAAAAAGTGGCAGCACTATTCCTGTGGCACACTATTTGTTATATCATGCCAACCAGAAAAAGATCAATTTATGCCTATTCTGTATTCGCTTTGAGCTAGATAATCTTCTATCCATGTTACCCCTATACCATGAGATTATTTTCCCGCAATAACTTTTGATGTGGCACTATATTAAATTCTTTCTGGAAATCTAAGTACAGTGCAACCACCAGTTCCCCTTCATTCACAACACATCTCTACAGGGATGGTGCAGGAGGGAGCGTTTCAGATTTCTGGATAATTGGGGCTTATTCTGGGGTCGGTGGGATCTCTACAAACAGGATGGTCTACACCTGGACCAGAGGGGTACCAATATCCTGGGGGGGAAATTTGCTAATGCTCTTCGGGAGGGTTTAAACTAGTTCAGCAGGGGCTTGGGAACCTGAATTGTAGCTCCAGTATACAGGAGGTTGAGAGTAGTGAGGTCATGAGTAAGGTTTCAAAGTTGCAGGAGTGTACCGGCAGGCATGAAGGTGGTTTAAAGTGTGTCTTCTTCAATGCCAGGAGCATCCGGAATAAGGTGGGTGAAATTGCGGCATGGGTTGGTACATGGGACTTCGATGTTGTGGCCATTTTGGAGACATGGATAGAGCAGGGACAGGAATGATTGTTGCAGGTGCCGGGGTTTAGATATTTCAGTAAGCTCAGGGAAGGTGGTAAAAGAGGTGGAGGGTTGGCATTGTTAGTCAAGGACAGTATTACGGTGGCAGAAAGGACGTTTGATGAGGATTCGTCTACTGAGGTAGTATGGGCTGAGGTTAGAAACAAGAAAGGAGAGGTCACCCTGTTAGGGGTTTTCTATAGGCCTCTGAAAAGTTCCAGAGATGTAGAGGAAAGGATTGCAAAGATGCTTCTGGATAGGAGCAAAAGCAACAGGATAGTTGTTATGGGGGACTTTAACTTTCCAAATGTTGACTGGAAACGTTATAATTCGAGTACTTTAGTTAGGTCCGTTTTTGTCCAATGTGTGCAGGAGGGTTTCCTGACACAGTATGTAGATAGGCCAACGAGAGGCGAGGCCTGTTTAGATTTGGTACTGGGTAATGAACCAGGACAGGTGTTAGATTTGGAGGTAGGTGAGCACTTTGGAGATAGTGACCACAATTTGATTACGTTTACTTTAGTGATGGAAATGGATAGGTATATACTGCAGGGAAATAGTTATATCTGGGGGAAAGGCAATTATGATGCGATGAGGCAAGACTTAGGATGCATCGGATGGAGAGGAAAACTGCAGGGGCTGGGCACAATGGAAATGTGGAGCTTGTTCAAGGAACAGCTACTGCATGTCCTTGATAAGTATGTACCTGTCAGGCAGGGAGGAAGTGGTTGAGCAAGGGAACTGTGGTTTACTAAAACAGTCGAAACACTTGTCAAAAGGATGAAGGAGGCTTATGTAAAGATGAGACATGAAGGTTCAGTTAGGGCGCTCGAGAGTTACAAGTTAGCTAGGAAGGACCTAAAGAGAGAGATAAGAAGAGCTAGGAGGGGACATGAGAAGTCTTTGGCAGGTAGGATCAAGGATAACCCTAAAGCTTTCTATAGATATGTCAGGAATAAAAGAATGACTAGGGTAAGAGTAGGGCCAGTCAAGGACAGTAGCGGGACGTTGTGTGTGGAGTCCGAGGAGATAGGAGAGGTGCTAAATGAATATTTTTTGTCAGTATTCACACAGGAAAAAGATAATGTTGTCGAGGAGAATACTGAGATTCAGGCTACTAGACTAGAAAGGCTTGAGGTTGATAAGGAGGAGGTGTTAGCAATTCTGGAAAGTGTGAAAATAGATAAGTCCCCTGGGCCGGATGGGATTTATCCTAGGATTCTCTGGGAAGCTGGGGAGGAGATTGCTGAGCCTTTGGCTTTGATCATTAAGTCATCTTTGTCTACAGGAATAGTGCCAGAAGACTGGAGAATAGCAAATGTTGTCCCCTTTTTCAAGAAGGGAAGTAGAGACAACCCCGGTAACTATAGACCAGTGAGCCTTACTTCTGTTGTGGTCAAAATCTTGGAAAGGTTTATAAGAGATAGGATGTATAATCATCTGGAAAGGAATAATTTGATTAGAGATAGTCAACACGGTTTTGTGAAGGGTAGGTCGTGCCTCACAAACCTTATTGAGTTCTTTGAGAAGGTGACCAAACAGGTGGATGAGGGTAAAGCAGTTAATGTGGTGTATATGGATTTCAGTAAAGCATTTGATAAGGTTCCCCATGGTAGGCTACTGCAGAAAATACGGAGGCATGGGATTCAGGGTGATTTAGTAGTTTGTATCAGAAATTGGCTAGCTGGAAGAAGACAAAGGGTGGTGGTTGATGGGAAATGTTCAGACTGGAGTCCAGTTATTAGTCGTGTACCACAAGGATCTGTTTTGGGGCCACTGCTGTTTGTCATTTTTATAAATGACCTGGAGGAGGGCGTAGAAGGATGGGTGAATAAATTTGCAGATGACACTAAAGTCAGTGGAGTTGTGGACAGTGCGGAAGGATGTTACAAGTTACAGAAGGACATAGATAAGCTGCAGCGCTGGGCTGAGAGGTGGCAAATTGAGTTTAATGCAGAAAAGTGTGAGGTGATTCATTTTGGAAGGAATAACAGGAAGACAGAGTACTGGGCTAATGGTAAGATTCTTGGCAGTGTGGATGAGCAGAGGGATCTCGGTGTCCATGTACATAGATCCCTGAAAGTTGCCACCCAGGTTGAGAGGGTTGTTAAGAAGGCGTATGGTGTGTTAGTTTTTATTGGCAGAGGGATTGAGTTTCGGAGCCATGAGGTCATGTTACAGCTGTACAAAACTCTGGTGCGGCCGCATTTGGAGTATTGCGTGCAATTCTGGTCGCCGCATTATAGGAAGGATGTGGAAGCATTGGAAAGGGCGCAGAGGAGATTTACCAGAATGTTGCCTGGTATGGAGGGAAGATCTTATGAGGAAAGGCTGAGGATGCAGAGCTGGGCTGAGAAGTGGCAGATGGAGTTTAACCCTGAAAAGTGTGAGGTTGTCCATTTTGGAAGGACAAATATGAATGCGGAATACAGGGTTAACGGTAGAGTTCTTGGCAATGTGGAGGAGCAGAGAGACCTTGGGGTCTATGTTCATACATCTTTGAAAGTTGCCACTCAAGTGGATAGAGCTGTGAAGAAGGCCTGTGGTGTGCTCGCGTTCATTAACAGAGGGATTGAATTTAAGAGCCGTGAGGTGATGATGCAGCTGTACAAAACTTTGGTAAGGCCACATTTGGAGTACTGTGTACAGTTCTGGTCACCTCATTTTAGGAAGGATGTGGAAGCTTTGGAAAAGGTGCAAAGAAGATTTACCAGGATATTGCCTGGAATGGAGAGTAGGTCTTATGAGGAAAGGTTGAGGGTGCTAGGCCTTTTCTCATTAGAACGGAGAAGGATGAGGGGCGACTTGATAGAGGTTTATAAGATGATCAGGGGAATAGATAGAGTAGACAGTCAGAGACTTTTTCCCCGGGTGGAACAAACCACTACAAGGGGACATAAATTTAAGGTGAAAGGTGGAAGATATAGGAGGGATATCAGAGGTAGGTTCTTTATCCAGAGAGTAGTGGGGGCATGGAATGCACTGCCTGTGGAAGTAGTTGAGTCGGAAACATTAGGGACCTTCAAGCAGCTATTGGATAGGTACATGGATTACGGTAAAATTATATAGTGTAGATTTATTTGTTCTTAAGGGCAGCACGGTAGCATTGTGGATAGCACAATTGCTTCACAGCTCCAGGGTCCCAGGTTCGATTCCGGCTTGGGTCACTGTCTGTGCGGAGTCTGCACGTCCTCCCCGTGTCTGCGTGGGTTTCCTCCGGGTGCTCCGGTTTCCTCCCACAGTCCAAAGATGTGCAGGGTAGGTGGATTGGCCATGATAAATTGCCCTTAGTGTCCAAAATTGCCCTTGGTGTTGGGTGGACGTGTTGAGTTTGGGTGGGGTGCTCTTTCCAAGAGCCGGTCCAGACTCAGGGGGCCGAATGGCCTCCTTCTGCACTGTAAATTCAATGATAATCTATGATTAATCTAGGACAAAGGTTCGGCACAACATCGTGGGCCGATGGGCCTGTTCTGTGCTGTATTTTCTATGTTCTATGTTCTATGACTTGAGGCTATTTTCGTTAGAGAGAAGAAGGTTAAGAGGTGACTTAATTGAGGCATACACGATGATCAGAGGATTGGATATGGTGGACAGTGAGAGCCTTTTTCCTCGGATGGTGATGTCTAGCATGAGGGGACATAGCTTTAAATTGAGGGGAGATAGATATAGGACAGATGTCAGAGGTAGGTTCTTTACTCAGAGAGTAGTAAGGGCGTGGAATGCCCTGCCTGCAACAGTAGTGGATTCGCCAACACTAAGGGCATTCAAATGGTCATTGGATAGGCATATGGATGATAAGGGAATAGTGTAGATGGGGTTTAGAGTGGTTTCACAGGTCGGCGCAACATCGAGGGCCGAAGGGCCTGTACTGCGCTGTAATGTTCTATGTTAATTCTTTAAAGAACGCCAATAAATTGGTTAAATATAATTACCCTTTCACTAAACCATGTTGACTCTGCCTGATTTCATTGAATTTTTCGCCCTGCTATATAACATCCTTAATAATATGTATGAACATTTTCCCTAAGACGTATCTTAAAGTCACTGGCCTGTAGTTTCCTGCTTTCTGTGTCCCTCCCTTTTTGAATAAAAGAGTTACATTCACTGTTTTCCAATCCAATGGAACCTTCCCCAAATCCAGGGAATTTTGTGAAATGTTGGGTGAGGACATCTATGAGGAGGTGGAACATCCAACTCATGAAAAACCCTGGCTTGTGACTGACCAATATGAGAAGACTTATTCAGGAAGGAACTGAACACGCCGAGAGACTTTGTCAGGATTATTCAGAAGCGAAGTCAAGGAGTCGGAGAGAAAACTCTAAACGCATCTACCCTCGCAGGTCCACCTGCTCCTCCATGTGGCAGAGTCCAGCATTCATGTATTGGACTTATCAGCCATCTAGGACCCATAGAACCAGAGTGCAACAAGTGTGGGGATAATATATGTCTATGTTTGTGTATCTGTACGTGTATATGCCTATGTTTGTAATTGCAGGTATGTGTCTATGCATAGGAAGAAACTTTCCCCCTTAGGTCAATAACCAGGAGGCATAGATTTAAGTTTATGGGCTGGACATTCAGAGGGGATTTGAGGAAAAACCTTTTCACCCAGAGGGTGGTGGGAATCTGGAACTCACTGTCTGAAAGGGTGGTAGAGGCGAGAACCTGCACAACATTTAAGAAGCATTTAGATGATTTGAAATGCCATAGAATACAGGGTTTCTAACCAAGTGATGGGAAATGGGATTAGATCAGGTAGGTGCAGACATGATGGGCTCAAGAGCCTTTTCTGGGCTGTATGACTCTGATTATGACTCGATATGGAGGTGCATGTATGTCTGTGTATGTGTGCAAGTACCTGCTTGCATGCACCTATCTGTGCGTGTGTGCCTCTGCATGCGTGTGTGTGTCTCTACGTGTGCCTTGGTGAGTTCCTGCAGTGCATCTTGTAGATGGTACACACGGCTGCCACTGTTCGTCGGTGGTAGAGGGAATGAATGTTTGTGGAAGGGGGAGCAATCAAGTGGGATGCTTTGCCCTGGATGGTGTCGAGCTATTTGAGTGTTGTGGTGCTGCACTTATCCAGGCAAGTGGAAAGTATTCCATTCCATTCCTGACTTGTGCCTTGTAGGTGGTGGACAGGCTTTGGAGAGTCAGGAGGTGAGTTACTCGCCGCAAGATTCCTAGTCTTTGATCTGTTCTGGCAGCCATATTATTTATATGGCTGGTCCAGTTCAGGTCTGGTCAATGGTAAGCCCACAGGATGTTGATATTGTTATGGGCCAGGGTTTAGAGAATCCCAAAGTGTATCATGGAGTTCACCTGACCCACAACGTTTAATAGATTGTGGTATGGGGAGCACACGGCTCACTCTACAGGTATGGTATAGCAGAAAATGGATTTTTAAAACAAAACAATGTTTATTCTATGGACTCAAGTTAACCTTTCTAAAACAAACAGTGAACATCTTAGCAACCTGTAAATCAAATACACCCCCCCAAAGAGTACAACACTAAGTAATCTGTATGCCGTCCTTTTAACAGCCAAAAGACTTAACAAACCTCCAAACAGGAGCACATCAGGGTTTACATTCAAGACTGAAAACATTTATACTTCTTCTGAATTCACCAAATGATCCATGGATAGTTTTTCATGGCAGAGATCAACAGCAGTGCAGCTCACAGACACACCCAAGCTTTCTCAAACTGAAACTAAAAAGCAGAAGTGGAGCTCAGCTCCACCCATACTCTGACATCACTCCAGTAACATGAGCAGCTCTCTTTCTTAAAGGTACATTTCTTAAACACCCATTTCTTAAAGGGTACTCTCACATGACACCTCCCCCCCAAGAAAAAAAACCAAACCACCAACTTCAAGATGGTTTCATTTTTCACCTTTTCACCATCCTTTAAGAAATGCACACAGTAAATATACTTGTTCGTTTAAAAAAACAACACACGCAAACAGGTATAATAATAAAGTCCATTTTTTCTGTTCTTCTTCCTCCAACTGAAATCCTTCATGATTGACAGTCTCGTTGAGCAGGAAGGTCTCTGCACGATGCGTCTAATTCTCTACGCCTCGGCATGTCTCTTTAAAGTCAGATACATGAGTTCAATTTAATCACAGAATCCCTTGTAATTCTCCAACACTGGAGCATTGGTTATCACAACTTTCAGGCAGTCAAATGCCTGTTGAAACTCCGCTGTCCATTGAAATTTTCGACGTTTCTTCAGCAAATCCATCAGTGGAGCAACCACGCTACAAAACCTTTGCACACATGTTCGATCAAATCCACTCATGCCAAGAAATCGCATTATTTCCCTTTGTCTCGAGGGTATCGAAAACTCCTCAAGGAAAGTGATTCGGGCTTTTCCAAATTCACTTTTGGCTAGATTTATCACCAAAAGCCTCCAGAAGTCGGTCGAACAACTCCATCAGATGTTTCAAATGTTCTGTCCATGTCTGGCTGAAAATTGCCAGATCGTCGATGTATACCGCACAATTGGGTTATCCTAAAATGACTTTGTTAGTTAACCGTTGAAATGTAGCTGGGGCGCTTTTCATGCCAAATGGCATAACCTTGAAATGGTATATACCATCTGGAGTCACAAAAGCTGAAATCTCCTTCGCCCTTTCGGATAAAGGTACCTGCCAGTAACCTTTAAGTAAATCCAATTTGGAAATAAAAGTGGACTGTCTCACTTTCTCAATGCAATCTTCCAAACGTGGGATAGGATAAGAGTCCGTTCTTGTAACTGCATTCACCTTTTTATAGTCCACAATGTTGGGTACCATCTAGTTTAGGCACCATCACTATGGGTGAGCTCCATTGGCTGCAACCCACTTCAATTATGCTATTTTTAAGCATACTCTCAATCTCTTTGTTAACCTGTACCAATTTTAAAGGGTTAAGTATGTATGGATGTTGGTTTGATAGGAACAGCATTTCCCACATCTACATCATGTATAGCCATTTTAGTACTTCCCAATTTATCTCTACAAACTTGCCCATATGATATCAATAACTCTTTCAGGTCAGTTTGTTTTTCCTCTGGAAGATAACTCAACAATTTATCCCAATTTTTAAGAACATTCTCATTTTCCTATTTTAATTTGAGATATGTCAAATTCACAGTCATCTGGATTTGGTTCATCACTTTGAGTTAGAATCATTAAAACCTCCTCCTTTTTCTCTCCTTCCCTGTCAAAGTACCTTTTAAGCATATTCACATGACACACTCGGTGATTCTTCCTTCTATCTGGTGTTTTTACCACATAATTCACCTCACTTAATTTCCTTTCAATCTGATACGGTCCACAAAACCTAGCTTTTAAAGGCTCACCTACCACTGGTAACAACACTAAAACTTTATCTCCACTGGTAAAACTATAAACATTTGATTTCTTGTCCGCTACCCATTTCATCACACTTTGTGCAAGTTTCACATGTTGTCTAGCCAATTCACCTGCTCTATTTAATCGTTCCCTAAATTTTGACGCGTAATCCAATAATGTAATTTCTGATTTCTCACTCACCAATTTTTTCTTAATCAATTTAAGTGGTCCTCTTACCTCCTGCCCAAAAATTAGTTCAAAAGGACTAAATTTGGTTGACTCATTAGGTGCATCCCTAATTGCAAACAGTACGATTGGAATTCCTTTATCCCAATCCTCTGAATAATCTTGACAATAAGCCCTCGACATTGTCTTTAATGTCTGATACCACCTTTCTAATGCTCCCTGCGATTCTGGATGGTACGCAGTTGATTTAAATTGTTTTATTCCGAAGCTATCCATCACTTCTTTGAATAACCTGGAGATAAAATTTGATCCTTGATCCGATTATATTTCTGTGGGTAGTCCATATCCAGTAAAGAATTTAAGTAAGTCCTCCACAATCTTTTTAGCTGTACTATTATGTACTGGAATGGCCTCTGGAAACCTAGTAGACACATCCATTATAGTCAAAAGATATTGATTCCCACTTTTTGTTTTTGGAAGCGGTTATACGCAATCAATTAGGATCCTTGTAAAAGGTTCCTCAAATGCTGGAATGGACATTAAGGGCGCTGGGTTTAACACTGCCTGAGGTTTCCCTATCACTTGACGTGTGTGACATGATTGACAAAATTTAACTACATCTTTATGTAGTCCAGGCCAATAAAAATGCTTCTGGATTTTAGCTTGAGTTTTCCTTATTCCCAAATGACATCCCACTGGTACCTCCTGTGAAACTCGCAACACCTCTTTTCTGTAGCCTATCGGCAATACTACGTGATGACCGTCTGCCCACTTCACATCCGCCTGCATATGTAAAGGTCTCTATTTTCTCATCAAGACATCACTTTTACGGTAATAACACTCTGGTATACACTCAGATTCCTCTTCCATGTACGCTTTTTGATACATCCGTTTTATTTCTAGATATTTTTGTTGTAACTCCGCCAATTTTCCTGAACTAAAAATATCCGCTATATCCACCACCTGTTCTTGTTCTTTTTCAACCATCTGATCAAAAATCGTTTCTGATAATTGCACTTCAACTTCATCTTCACTCTTTGATTTCTCCTCTTGTCTTAACCAGTGACTTTGCGACCTTGTTACCACACATTCCGGAAAAATCACAGGATATTTGTCCTTCAACACTTCAGTTGTCTGATTTTCCACTGGCTTATCAACCACAGTAGGCATCGCTCCCACCTGCGATCCAGCTATATCATTACCCAAGATAACCTGTATTCTTGGACAAGATAGTTTCTCTATTACTCCTACTACCACTTCACCACTCTTCACTGGACTTTCCAACCTTAGGAACGCTACACCGCTCACCCTGAATTCCACATATTACCCACATTCTTCCCAAACTACATAACTCCTCATCTCTTACCATTAAAGATTTACTAGCACCGGTATCTCTTAAAATTGTGACTTCTTTACCTGCTCCTCCTGATACACATGAGTAAACTCTTTAAAGAGATCTGGCACCTTCTTATCAATCACCTCTTGATCAGGCTGTACAATCTTTTGCACCTCCTTTGCTTCACTTGGGCTTTCCTTTACCACTGTGACAAACCTGTGTCTTATCCTGTTTTACCACATCTGCCTTCCCAGTGCTTTTCTTCAACCACCAACACTGTGACTTTGCATGGCCTAGTTTATTACAGTGAAAACATTTGAAACTTTTCATTTCTTTTCCACCATCCCGGATTTCTTTTTTATTCTGAGGTACACTCTCCTTATTATCTCCCATCAGATCACCTTTACCTTTACCACTTGTGTATTTCTCATATCCCCAGTTTCTATCCCTCACAGGCTGAAACTGATGTCGGAAACCAATCTTTGATTTATGACCTAATTCATAATCATCTGCCATTTCTGCTGCTAATCTCACAGTTTTAACCCTCTGCTCTTCCAGCACGGTAGCATTGTGGATAGCACAATTGCTTCACAGCTCCAGGGTCCCAGGTTCGATTCCGGCTTGGGTCACTGTCTGTGCGGAGTCTGCACATCCTCCCCGTGTCTGCGTGGGTTTCCTCCGGGTGCTCCGGTTTCCTCCCACAGTCCAAAGATGTGCAGGTTAGGTGGATTGGCCATGATAAATTGCCCCTAGTGTCCAAAATTGCCCTTCGTGTTGGGTGGGGTTACTGGGTTATGGGGATAGGGTGGAGGTGTTGGGTGGGGTGCTCTTTCCAAGAGCCGGTGCAGACTCGATGGGCCGAATGGCCTCCTTCTGCACTGTAAATTCTATGATAATCTATGAATGAGTTCTCACTACATCAGGAATTGAATTTTTAAACTCCTCCAAAAGTATAATTTCTCTGAGAGCTTCATATGTTTGGTCTATTTTCAAAGCCCTTATCCACCGATCAAAATTACTCTGTTTGATCCTTTCAAACTCCATGTATGTTTGACCAAATTCTTTCCTTCAATTTCTAAACCTTTGTCTGTAGGCTTCAGGCACTAGCTCATATGCACCAAAGTTGGATTTTTTCACCTCCTCATACGTCCCCGATACCTTCTCCGGTAGTGATACAAACACTTCACTAGCCCTACCTACCAGCTTTGTTTGAATCAGTAATACCCACATGTCCTGTGGCCATTTAATTTGTTTAGCTACCTTCACAAATTAAATGAAAAAGGCTTCCACTTCCTTCTCGTCAAACCTTGGCAATGCTTGGACATATTTAAATAGATTCCCACCAAGCCTTCGACTTTGACGCTCTTTCTCACTATCCTCAGCACTATCATCCAACTGTACGTTTCCCTTTACGTCTGCCAATTTTAACTGACTGTCATGTTTCATGGCCATTTTCTGAAGTTCAAACTCTCTCTTTATCTTTTCCTCTGATCTGTATCTCCCTTTCTCTTTCTTTTTGTTCTGCTAGGGCTATTCTTTTTTTCTCCTTTCTTCTCTCTCCTTTTCTTTTTCCTCTCTCTCTCTTTCGTAATTAAGCTGCTTTAATTCTTTCTCATGTTCCATTTGTTTAATTGGCAACTGAATTTTTGCCATTTCCAGTGAGTCAAACTCTATCTCAGGCAACTTTAAATACTTAACCATCGCCATAATTACCTCATCTTTTCGCATTTTTTCAGGTAATGTTAACAGCAATGTTTTTGCCAAATCTACCAGTCTGCTTTTAGTCTCTGTACCTACGGTACTGCGTGTGACAGTCTCCACCCCCAAAAACGTATGAGCCTCTGAAAGAGCCATTGCCCACAACACACTCCCCACTTAAACTAAACTACCACACCTGAAAAGCAGCCACAATATGCTCACCCCTCACTGTCTTTAAGTTCACTAAGCCAATCCAATAGATAGACTTTTATCCCCCTCGAGCCCCCAATTGTTATGGGCCAGGGTTTAGAGAATCCCAAAATGTATCATGGAGTTCACCTGACCCACAACTTTGAATAGATTGTGGTATGGGGAGCACACGGCTCACTCTACAGGTATGGTATAGCAGAAAATGGACCAGTGGTTTTTAAAACAAAACAATGTTTATTCTATGGACTCAAGTTAACCTTTCTAAAACAAACAGTGAACATCTTAGCAACCAGTAAATCAAATACACCCCCCAAAGAATACAACACCAAGTAATCTGTATGCCATTCTTTTAACATCCAAAATACTTAACAAACCTCCAAACAGGAGCACATCAGGGTTTTCATTCAAGACTGAAAACATTTATACTTCTTCTGAATTCACCAAATGATCCACAGATAGTTTTTCATGGCAGAGAGATCAACAGCAGTGCAGCTCACAGACACACCCAAGCTTTCTCAAACTGAAACTAAAAAAGCAGAAGTGGAGCTCAGCTCCACACACATTCTGACACCACTCCAGTAACATGAGCAGCTCCATTTCTTAAAGCTTCATTTCTTAAACACCCATTTCTTAAAGGGTACTCTCACATGACAATAGTGGGTGATTCAGCGATGGTAATGCCATTGAATCTCAAGGGGTGATGGTTAGATCCTCTATTGTTCGAGATGGTCGTTGCCTGGCACTTGTGCGGCATGAATGTAACTTGGCACTTGTCAGCCCAAATCATAGAATTTACAGTGCAGAAGGAGGCCATTCGGCCCATCGAGTGAACACTGGCCCTTGAAAGAGCACCCTACTTAAGCCCACACCCCCACCCTCTCCCTGTAACCCGTAACCTCACCTAACCTTTGAACACTACGGGCAATTTAGCATGGCCAATCCACCTAACCTGCACATCTTTGGATGATGGGAGGAAACCGGAGCACCCGGAGGAAACCCATGCTGACACGGGGAGAACGTGCAGACTCCGCACAGACAGTGACCCAAGTCGGGAATCGAACCCGGGTCCCTGGCACTGTGAAGCAACAGTGCTAACCACTGTGCTACCGTGCTGCCCAGGATATTGTCCAGGTCTTACTGCATTTGGACAGGGACTGCTCCAATATCTGAGGAGGCACAAATGGAACTGAATGTTGTGCAATCATCAAGTCATTTTCAATTCTGCCCTTATGATGGAAGGAAGGTGATTGATAAAGCAGCTGAAGATAGTTGGGTGTTGTGGGGAGACAAATGATTTGGGTTTACTAAGAACAATTTATTAGGACAGTCAACAATTATTCTCAGGAATTTTTGAATTTATATAGTGTATAGTATACTAAAGCCTTAAAGGACAATTTGGCAAAGATATCAACTAAAAGCTGTGTGGTATTATAGGTATTACGGTATCTGATAGGCTAAAGCACCATTTGTGGAAACTGTATGCTTGCTATTGGTTAGAGTGTATGATAGCTCCGCCCTGATAGGCGGGGTATAAGAACCCGTGCCGCCCCAGCAGCCCTCATTCTGTACCTGAGCTGCTGGGGAAAACATCTAGCTTATTAAAGCCTTCAGTTGGACTAGAATCTCGCTTTAGTGGTCATTGATCGTTCATCAAGCTGACAAGGCACCATCTGCAGCAGTCAGCATAAGGGCCAAGCAGTTTTCAGTTTCCAGTATAACTGGTTCTCAGTGACCTTAACATCTTGTTCTTAAGACAAAATCTACATGTAGTAAGGATAAAGGTTCACAATAAGTTTCCCTAACTCGGCCTAAGGACCAGAACACCATGGAGGAGGGGATATGGAATAGAGGCTATCAAAAGAGCGAGGGCATAAAACAGAGAAGATGTGAAAAATATATAATGGCGGTGGATACAAAGGATGGGAGGTCGGAGAAATACTGGGAGACTGGAAAGCAAGAAATGAAAAACAAGTGAAAACAACCAGGAGCAAGATGGTGACGAGTAACTGCATATCATCTCCAGCTTCAGGAGAGGAGAAGACTCAAAACCAAAGAGGCTAAATGAAATAAAAGAACAAGAGTAGGAGAGGAGTTGCAGGAACGCAGGATGAGTAGATAGCTGGAACACTGCATGGCTCGTAAAATCTGGAGGGAGGACGGGTAACTGAGGAACAGGCGAGTTTCACTGTTTACAATTATCTGGAAGCAGGTTAGGGGCTTCCACTTTCTGCTGCTCTGATTTAATATCCACAGCTCTTCCCTTATTCATTGATTCTTCGTTAGCACAGTTGCTATATAAATGCCAGTCTTTCCTTTTTAATTGACGTTGAATGCAAGACACTGAAAGCTGTTAAAGAGTTTGTGAAATTGGATGTCTGGGCTATTATAGATAGTGACTTTTTTTATAATTTAAAGAGGAATTTAACCTTCCTCTTGCTCAACTTCTGCCTGCTATTATCCAGATGTGAACACTCCCTTTGAAATACCTATTTTTATTGTGAAAGAGGAGAGATCAAGGAGATTTTAATATTTATAGATTATGGTGATGAATGTATTTCTTTCTCTCCATCTCACTGTCTCTCCCTCTGTCTCAGTGGAACTCTCTGGGTCTCACTCCGTGTCTCCCTCCCTGTTTCGCTCCTTGTTTCACTCCCTGTCTCACTGTATCTCCGTCTGTCTCACTTTCTGTCTCACTGAATCTCTCTCTCTAACCCTTTCTAATTTTCCTTCACAGTCTTCGGTCTACGTAGTTGCACTCATTCAGTTTAGAGGGGCTGCCGCCCAGACCCCCAACCCAGTGCGACAAGGAATTGTCTGTTAGATGTCTGGATTAATGAACTAGCACAGTTGTTTGATAAACAGGTCGTACCAGATGTGTCCCTGCTGTGGTGTCACTGGTCTGTTGCTGTACCTCATCTGTAAACAGGCACAGCAACACATCTCACAGCACCATAGCAACACTGCAGTGGAGATGATAATCTCATCAGACACAGCATCCACAGTGACTGTATCCAGCTCTCCCGTGCGTTTAGTTAGACACAGATTCTACTCAGCGCATTGAATAATGAAGTCGGATTTATATATTTGTATCATAAGGTTTAGGCTGAATATGGGACAGGAGAAAGAACAATCCAGAATAAGAATCGTAAGAAGTCTTACAACACCAGGTTAAAGTCCAACAGGTTTGTTTCGAATCACTAGCTTTCGGAGCATTTCTCCTTCCTCAGGTGAATGAAGAGGTATGTTCCAGAAACATTTCTATAGACAAAGTCAAAGATGCAAGACGATACTTTGAATGCGAGCATTTGCAGGTAATTAAGTCTTTACAGATCCAGAGAGAGCGGTAACCCCAGGTTAAAGAGTTCACATGTGTACTGTGAATACTCTTTGAGAAGGCCTTCCTTGCCCTTACCCTCCACCTCATTACCCCATATCAGAGAATCATACAATTTACAGTGCAGAGGAGGCCATTTGGCCCATTGAATCTTCACCGGCCCTGGGAAAGAGCACCCTACTTAAGCCTACGCCTCCTACCCTATCCCTGTAACCCAGTGACCTCACCTAACCTTTTGGTTGGTTTCAGGATGGGCTGGGGGCTGCACAACAGAAATGCAAAATTGCGCATTTACTCGAAGAAGATCAAGCATCTAAGACTTGTCTCAGAGATTAGCACTGCTGCCTCACAGCTCCAGGGACCTGGGTTCAATACTGGACATGGGTGACTGTGTGGCGTTTGCACTTCCTCCCCGTGTCTGCGTGGGTTTCCTCCGGGTGCTCCTGTTTCCTCCCACAGCCCGAAGATGTGCAGGTTAGGTGGATTGGCCATGTTACAGTGCCCCTAGTGTCCAAAAGATTAGGTGGGGTCACTGGGTTACGGGGATAAGGTAGAGGCGTGGGCTTAAGTAGGGTGCTCTTTCCCAGGGCCGGCGCAGACTCGATGGGCCAAATGGCCTCCTGCACTGTAAATTATATGATTCTCTGATGTGGGTTAATGAGGTGGAGGGTAAGGGCAAGGAATCGCATTCTGTCAACATGAAACAGCAGGTGAGCAGACCAGAGACTTGACAGGGCATCAAATCTAAGAGCTTATATTTAATGCATCTGCGTATTTAACCTGTGAGGAATCCATTAATTCACTATTGTTCGATGCCTGCAAACACTTGGTTAAACTAAGAACTTTTACCGGAATGAAAGTAAATGGCTCAAGGGAACATTAACAGTCGGAATAGTGACAGCGCTACTGCCCCGATGAAGTGTTCACTGCCTTTTATATTTTCTGAATCCTTGCAGTAACACCAAAGTCTGTTCAAACCCTTGAAAGAAAGTGAATGTTGAAAGGACAGGAAGTGTGAATGTCAGTGTGTGGTAACGTGTCTGTGAAGGTGACTGACCAGTGCTCTTCCTCGGGGATTGAGTGTGGATCACTGCCTGAGCTGCTGAGAATTTCCTGCCTTTGCTATTTTTAATTTCAGATTTCCAGCATCCTCAGTATTTTGCTAATGCCAGCCATTGCACTGAGCTACTGAACAGTTAGTGTCTCCTGGCTGATGTGTGACTCCAGGATATACCCATGGCTCCAGCTCTTGACTCCTCTTGGCTTTTGTAAGTGAAAGGGATTAAAGCAGGGAAGAAACCAGAGGCAACCCTTGTCCGGGAACAACTTCTGCCATGCCAACCAGACTGGAAGATTGAGCTGAATGACAATCTGCTCCTTCTTCTATTCGTTCGTTTCATTCTTGATAATTGTGGAGGTTTATCCACCTGACAACAGTTGCAGGGAATTATCATACTCCAACTCAACTAGAAGTCAGCGCAATATTGGAGACAGGGCCTGGGACCATCTCAATGCCTTTCATTCATCAGGAATCGGTCTGAAAGCTTTTTAGTTTAGGTTTCTGCACAGAACTCTTTGTCCCTCCTTCTCCCATCACCCAGCAATTCTACAGTCCATATCCTCTCTGCCCCCTCTCTTACCACCATCTTCTCATTTCCCCCCCCCCCCTCATTCCGTCATAAGCAAACCTCTTCCTCAATTCGCCATTCTTTTCAGAAGGAGCGGGGGTGGAGGGGTTGAGAGGGGCGAGGTGGGTGGGGAGGTTTACCTCTGTGCCCTGGCCGGAGGTAATCCTCAAATCAAAATCACTAAAACGGGTAAAATCTGGCCATTATCACATTGCTGATTGTGGGAGCTTGCTGTGCACTCATTGGCTGCCAGGTTTCCTGCATTGCGACTGTGACACAACTTTAAGAGCAGTTCATTAGCTGTAAACTACTTTGGGATGCTCTGGAGCCAATTTTTGCACAGAGAAATTAAATGTGACATAACCTGGAATATCTTCAAATGAAAATTGGCAATCCCTGGGTGACATTTGACACATCCAGGCTCATATAAAAGAGAATTGTTTGATTCCCTGGTGTGTGTATCAAGGGTATAAGCCATATCATTAACTAAACAAGGAACTGATCCATTGTCCATCAGTGGCACCTGTCTGCACACATACAAGGGACAAAATAATCAACATTTTATTCATCACTTTGACATTGAATGGACTGAGTGAAATGTTCGATTTCCAAACATGTACCTGTTGTTAAGTAAATACTTAACAATGGTTTAATTGCGTTGCTGACCTCAGAATTGCATGAGTAAATAAACAAGAGCTCTTCAGGGAGTGTGCCAATGAAACATATTATTGATGGCCAGTATTGATAGGGCCAACCTTTTACAAAGGCCGGTGTTCTTGTTACAAATGAAGCTGCCCATAGTTGGCCTGACTCAAACATGGAGCTGGCGTCAATGATACAGACATAAAATCTGCTGTCTGCTACCCTGAACCAATCAAAACATAAAGTCCTTGCCCTCAATTACCAGTTCCGTGAGTTACCAGTGCTGAAACCCAGCAAGGGAGTATGGGTCTGAGACTAGCAGATAAATGGCACCATCATTGAAAACACTCCACAACCAAGATCATGCAGGGTGAGACAGACCAGGGTATCATAAGGAGAAACCGCAACACCTTAATATCCTTGGCGAGAAAGCCAAAAGAAACCTGAGCTTACTACTCGGGTCCTGATGAAGAAGAAAGATTTATCACCAGCTCTACAGTCACCCAGGAGAAGAGCACTCACACCAACCGAAGGGAGAGTATGGAATATCCCAACCTCAACAGGAGATCAGACCAAGAACAGGGAGAATGGTCAAAGGACCTCCGAGAATAACCCTGTGAAGCCTGAGACTTTTGGGGGCGATGTACGCTGATGTAAATATGATGGCTATAAAGAGGAGGGAGGTGTAGGCTGAAGGGTTAACATCAGAAGCATGTATGATACTGATGTAATAATAATGTCAGACCACATGGCTGAGAAGTAAGGACGATCTGGAAGGAGGAGATGCTCCAGTTTAGTGTAGAGGTCCAAATGAGTAAACACTGCAAATAAATAGTTCAGAACTCGGGCAGCATGCTTTTGGGAGATTAGACGATCCTCAAACCTCACCTAAACCCTGACCACACAACAGAACCCCTGCCTCTAGGCATGGCTCCCAGTGAGGGTTAAATATTTCTCTCCCTTCACCCACAAATATATTTGGAATGCAGTAATGTCAGAAACCTGGGAACCTGTGGTAGTATGTATTGGGGGTCATGTGGGACTGGAAGCCCTAATGTCATTGGCTGACAGATCCCGCAGGCCAGTTTACTATCGGGCTGCTGGGGAACAGACACGCTTAATAAACCCTCATCGACTTCACTCTATTCGTCTCACGGAGTCTTTGTGCGCTACAGAACCAATGTACCTTTCTTTCTGTGAAGGTAATGTTTGTTCTTGGACGCTTCGATTACCAGTCATTCTACTGTAGGTCAGAGGTAAATCATAGAATCAGGCAGCAAATGGACATGGTGTAGTGATATTTTCAGTGGATTAATAATCCAAAGTCCCAGGCTAATGCTCTGGGAATCTGCATTCAAATCTCACCACGGCAGATGGTGAAATTTGAATTCAATAAAAAATTGGAATTAAAATGTCGAATGTGACCATGAATCCATTGTCGATTGTTGTAAAAAGACATCTGGTTCACTGATGTCCTTTAGGGAAGGAAATCTGCCACCCTTACCTGGTCTGTCCTACATGTGACCCCCTTTGAAATGACCTAGCAAGCCACTCAGTTTAAGGGCAATCAGGGATGGGCAATAAATGTTGGCTGAGCCAGTGAATCCCACATCCAATTGATGAATGAAAACAATGTGAAATGCCGCCAGGTTGCAGGGAAGTTTGATGAACAATGGGCGGGACTCTCCGCAAACTGGCGTGATATCCGCTGCCTGGCGCCAAAAATGGCGCGGATCACTCCGGCGTCAGGCCGCCCCAAAGGTGCGGAAGTCTCCGCACCTTTAGGGGCCAAGCCCTCACCTTGAGGGGCTAGGCCCGAGTCGGAGTGGTTTCCGAGTCGGAGTGGTTTCCGCTCCGCCGGCTGGCAGGAAAGGCCTTTGGCGCCACGCCAGCCGGCGCCGAAAGGACTTTGCCGGGCGACGCATGCGTGGGAGCGTCAGCGGCTGCTGACGTCATCCCCGCGCATGCGCAGCGGAGGGGATCTCTTCCGCCTCCGCCATAGTGAAGACCATGGCGAAGGCGGAAGAAAAAGAGTGCCCAATGGCACAGGCCCGCCCGCCGATCGGTGGGCCCCGATCGCGGGCCAGGCCACCGTGGGGGCACCCCCCGGGGCCAGATCGCCCCACGCCCCCCCAGGACCCCGGTGCCCGCCCGCGCTGCCTTGTCCCGCCGTTCACAAGGTGGTTTAATCCACGCCGGCTGGAGAGGGTTGACAGCGGCGGGACTTCGGCCCATCGTGGGCTGGAGAATTGCCGGGGGTGGGCCCGCCGACCAGCGCGATTCCCACCGACCGGTGTGGCACGATTCCCCCCCCGCTGAATCTCTGGCGGCGAAGAATTCGGGACACGGCGGGGGCGGGATTCACGCCAGCCCCCGGCGATTCTCCGACCCGGTGGGGCTCGGAGAATCGCGCCCAATGTCACCCAATTCTTATGGCAGAATTGGAACCTTTATTCCCCAACAAATACCCACCTATTTCCACTTCCATAACATTGCCTGACTCACTCCCATCAGTTCATCTCCTGCTGAAACCCTCATTCATTCCTTTGTTGCCTCTGGGCTTGACAATTCCAACACTCCCCTGGCCAACCTCCCACATTCTACTGCCCATCAACATGAGGTCATCTAAGACTCTGTGTCCTGACTTTCACCAAATTCATTCCCCTGTACCCCCTGTGCTCACTGACCTCCATCGACTCCTGCTCAAGCAGTGTAAAATCATAAAGTTTTACAGCACAGCAAGAGGCCCTTCCACCAACCACCAACCACCAATCTATTCTAATCCCATTTCCAGCACTTGGTCGATGGCTTTACGTGCTCTGGGGTTTCAAGTACTGACCCTAAGTGTCTTGATTTTTAAATTCTAATGCTTGTTTTCAAATCCCTCCGTGTCCTCGCTATCTCAGCAATATCCTCCTGCCCCACAACTCTCCAAGATCTCCGAGCTCCTCCAATTCTGTCCCTTTAAGCTTTCCTGATTTTAACGCTCCACCATTGGTGGCCATACCTTCAGCTGCCTGAGCCCCAGGCTCTGAAATTCCCTTCCCAAACCCCGCTGCCTCGTCATCTCTTTTTACTCCTCCAGGTGAGCTGGCTAAAAGCATGTCCCATGCTCATTCCATGCCTTGTGGTCATGTGCTTTCCATTTCAGTTTATTGGTAGGAGCCCCTCATTTTTAATTTCAATGTGCAATATGACTCGGGAATAAAGTACATGAGGTGGTTTCCCGTTGCTTTCCCCATGCCGGCTTAAAGGAAACAAGTGCTTCTCTGAAAGGATCTTGCGCCCGTGAGCAGCTGCTGTCTTCTCGTGCTTCTCACTCTTCCCCCATCCCCACCAAAAATTCACTGGTTCTGTTGTTGGTCAAGGCTCATATCCCTGAGGTCCTTTCCTGGGTCTGAGGCGACTCGCAAAAGAACAGTGATGACCCTCTGAGATTTCAAATGATCCTGCTATCCTATCTGGAAGATACTCCTTAAGACCTACTTTGACCAAGCTTTTAATCATCTCTCCTATTGGTTCAAATCTTCCGTTGTCCTCGAAATAAGGCTGTATTGGGTGTTGGAACCCTGTGGAAGTCTTAGAGTGTGAACATGCACTGTAAATGCCTGAGAGGTTTGAACATCCAATAGGCTGGTTAGTGCTGTCTGGGCCCCTCCGTAAAAGCCTCCTGACACTGAAATCAGTGTGGCAACCCCGACCCATCAGGATTTACCTGGATACTTGCAGAGAAACGTTACTCGGGTTAATAATGGATCTAATTCTGAGATTAGCCAGCATAACTGAACAGAGCACCACAACCAAACCCAGCCCCCAATCACCCTCTGCAAACTGACCTGATGGCTGCCCACAACCCAATCAACCCCCACCACCCGTCCCCGCCACACATCCAATGAGTCTCCCGACCTGACTGCCCACCCCAACCAACTCATCCACACCATGACCCGGCCCGACTGGTCAACCAACTTGACTGCTACCCCACCCCAACCTAACTACCCTCCCTACCAAACTGCCCACCTGACCCATTCACCTCCTGATCCCACTGTCCCCTCAACCCAATTCAACTGCCGTCTCTGACCCAACAACGCCGACCCACGCACTCGACTTCCTGCCTGACCTAACTACTCCAACCCCCCAACTTGACTGCCCATCCAATCCGACCCAATTACCCCAAACTCCAACCAACCTGGCCGCTCAACCAACCCAAACTGATTACCCCCTGCCACACCGACCTAGAAAAACTTGATTACCCCCTCCAACCAGATTTTGCCAAGCTGACCCAACCTGATCACGGGCCACCCCCAACCCACCATCTCATTAAGGTCAGCATGTCAACTCCTGCGAAGCACCTTGTGTTATGCTGCTTCGGATAACACAGGCTGCTACTTGATGCAGTCTTAATTAAAGGATGCTCCAGACTCTGAAATGGGTTCAACGTGTTTATTGAGCTATTAACACACTTCTAAAATGAGTGCGACTCTCTGCTAATCTAACTGTAGTAACTCAGTCTAACTGTGCCAGCTTGCTCTAAGCTATGTGCTGATCAACCCTGTCTAACTCTCTAGATGTCTGTCTGTGGAAAGAGGCAGGGTGTGGGTGCCTCATCCCTTTTATAGTGTTTATGTCATGTCCCCTTGTGGTGATGCCACCTCTGAGTGTCCTGACCGCCCATTGGTTGTGTCCTATTCTGAGTGTTCATTGGTTGCATGTTTGCATATCATGACATCTCCCCTTTTTTTTTGTATTTTTTTAGATGTGTATATATGTGAATGTGTCTGTCTAATGTGACTGACTGAGGAATACAGAACAGAACAAACAAAACAAATGCTCATAAGTCCAGTCTCTGAGGCTTGCGTCTGATCCTCATCGACCGCCGGAGAGGTGATGGAGGGGATGATGATGTCTTGACAGGGGAGTGGGAGGCACGACTGGTGGCCTCGTAGATTGAGGTGTCTGGAGGTGACAATTCGACATGTGGAAATGGAGGGGAAAGTGGTTGTGGGCAAGCAACTTATTGCAGTGCCCTTCGATTCCTTCGCACAATGGAGCCATCAGTATACGTATGACATAGGATATGGGCGCAGCCTGTCGAACAACGACAGCCGGAGCAGACCACCCACCATCCGGTATCTTGATCCTGACCATGTCTGCCGGGATAGCACGTCCAGATCGGTGGCATGTGCATCATAGCCCTGCTTCTGGCTGTCGCAAAGCTGCTGCATCTTCTGCAGCACCGGGAGGTGATCAAGGTTGGGCAGATGTATGGCTGGAAGCGTCGTCCACAGGTCCCTGTTCATCAGCAGTTGGGCTGGCGACATGCCAGTGGACAAGGGAGTCACCCGGTATGCAAGTAGTGCAAGGTGTATGTCGGAAGCGAGTCCGAGGCCTTGCGGATGAGCTGCTTAACGATGTGCACCCCTTTTTCGACTTTGCCATTAGACTGCGGATAGTGTGGACTGGAGGTGACATGCCTGAAATTGTAGCTCTTGGCAAACGTGGACCATTCTCGACTGTGGAAGCACGGGCCATTGTCGCTCATGACGGTGTTCGGGTTGCCATGCCATGAGAATGTCTCTTTACACGCTTTGATGACGGTCCGTGAGGTGAGGTCTGGCAGCTTCAGCACCTCAGGGTAGTTCGGAAAGTAATCGATGATTAAGATATAGTCGCGACTATTCGCGTGGACTAGGTCAATGCCAACCTTGGACCACGGAGAGGTCTCTCAGTCATGTGGTTGGAGCGTCTCCTTGCACTGCGCTGGTTGGAACCCCTGACAGGTTTCGCAGTTCAGGACCATGTCCGTGATGTCCTGGTTGATGCCGGGCCAGTAGACAGCTTGCCGGGCCCTGCGTCTGCACTTTTCTACGCCCAGGTGTCCCTTATGAATCTGCCGCAGCACCATGCTCTGGAGACGTAGTGGGATGACTATCCTGTCCAGCTTGAGCAGGATGCCGTCGATCAGCGTCAGGTCATCCTTGACATTGTAGAATTGAGGGCATTGCCCTTTCTGCCAGCCATTGCTGAGGTTGTGGATGACTCGCTGCAACAGGGGATCTTTGGCCGTCTCTTCTCGGATGAGAACAATCTTCTCATCTGTTGCCGGGAGAGTGCTTGCACACAGTTGTACCTACAATTCAATGTGCTGGATAATCGCCAGTGGTTCACTGGGTGAGTTGACGGAGCGGGACAATGCATCGGCGATAATGAGCTCCTTGCCAGGTATGTACACCAAATTGAAATCATACCTCCGGAGTTTGAGCAGAATTCTCTGCAAATGAGGCGTCATGTCGTTCAGGTCCTTTTGGATGATGTGGACCAGAGACCTATGATCCGTCTCAACAGTAAATGTTGGCAAGCCGTAGACATAATCATGAAATTTGAGGATGCCTGTGAGAAGACCTAAAGTCTCCTTCTCAATCTGCGCATATCTGGTCTCAGTGGGTGTCATTGCCCGTGACATGTATGCTACTGGTACCCAGGATGACATGTCGTCAACTTTGAAGCAACACCGCCCCAATGCCATCCTGACTCGCATCTGTGGATATCTTGGTCTCTCGGTCTGCGTCAAAGAATGCAAGGACAGGTGCAGTGGTGAGCTTGACTTTCAGCTCCAGCCATTCTGTTCGGTGCTCCGCCTTCCACTCAAAGGCGGTTGATTTTTTCACCAGATTGCATAGGGCTGTGGTGTGTGTGGCCAAATTCGGGATGAACTTGCTAAGGAAATTGACCATTCTTGTATCAGGGACTTTCATTGCCTCGATGGCTTTAATTTTGTCTGTGTCCGGGCGCACACCGTGTTGCAAAATCTGATCGCCCAGTAACTTCAGCGTGGATGTCCCAAAACAGCACTTGGACCTAGCTTGAGGCCATGTTCATGTGTGCGTCGGAATACTTTCTTGAGTCACGACACATGTTCCTCTGGGGTTGTGGACCAGATTATGATATCGTCAACGTAGACACAAACCCTTTCTATTCCCTCCATCATCTGTTCCATGATGCGATGGAAAATCTCTGATGTCGAGATGATGCCAAATGGCATTCGGTTGTAGCAGAATCTGCCAAAAGGCATGTTGAAGGTGCAGAGCTTCTGCTGGATTCTTCAAGTTGGATTTGCCAAAATCCTTGGGTTGCGTCCAATTTTGTGAAGAAGCGCGCGTGTGCCATCTCACTCGTGCTTTCTTCCCTCTTCGGGATGGGTAATGTTCCCGCATAATATTTTTGTTTAGGTCCTTGGGGTCAATGCAGATGCGTAGGTCCCCCAAAGGCTTCTTTCTGCACACCATCGAGCTGACCCAGTCGGTTGGTTCAGTGACCTTGGAGATGATGCCTTTTTGTTGTAGACTCGTGAGCTCTGCCTTCAGGCGCTCTCTCAGTGGAGCAGAGACACGTAATGGTGCGTGGACCACTGGCTTGGCATCAGGCCTCAGTAGAATCTTGTACTCATATGGCAGCGTGCCCATCCCGCTAAATACATCTGGGTACTGGGTTAGGATGTCGTCGATGCTGGCCTGAATATCCGAATGGGACGGTGTCGTGGTGTAGACCCTTTGAATGAGGTTCAGTTGCTTGCAGGTGTGCGCACCTAGCAGGGATGCCCTGACTGGTTTAACAATCTCGAAGCGTAAGCTTTCTTTTGTGTGGCGGCTGGACACCTGCAGATGGCAGGACCCCAGTGCATTGATTGCGTTTCCATTGTAGTCCAGTAATTTGCAGGCAGCTGGAAGGAATGTGGGGGGCTTCTTAATTCTCTTGAAGTCCACCTGCGAAATCAGGTTGGCAGAGGCACCTGTGTCCAGTTTGAACCGGATGGGGCAGTGGTTGACCTTCATCACTGCGTGCCATTCGTCCTCGGAGTCCACGGCCAGGATTGATTGGACTCGCGATGTGTCCGGTGTGGCGTATTCGCACTTCGTAATAATGCCCACTCGGTAAGTGATGTCCAGGTATTCATCAGCTGGATCCGTCGCACTGCCTGGATCAGAGTCATGCATTCGGTGTTGTACACTTCTGATGCGCCGCTGTTGGAATTGGGAGCGCTGGCTCCTGACTGGTGGTGCAGATCTACACAGGGCTGCATGGTGGTTTGGTTTCCCACAGTTTAAACAGCGTTTGCCTCTTGCAGGGCAGTTTTTTTTATAATGGGCGGTGCCGCAGTTCGCACACGTCATGACGCCGTGTCATGGCACTCAGTGCGTCGTTGCGCATGCGCGGTGCGGTTCTCGGACACCTGCACCTGCGCAGTGCAGTTTTCGGCCGCTTCGTGTTCCCGATCGAATTGCGCATGCATCGGGCCCTGGGAAGAGCGCACAAAATTGCCACTTTCGTCAATGTGGAGGCGCTGCATCTAGTAGATGGCCTGAACACTCTCCACCTCATGGGAGGCTTGTTTTTCACTTTCCGCCATTTTGTACTGTGAATAGCGATTTTTAGAGTGTTCATGCACAGTACATGTTTCAATCGCAACTGGCAGGGTCATGTGCTTGATTTTCAACAATTGCTCTCGCAGAGGATCAGAGTGGATTCCTAAAATGATTTGGTCTCTGATCATGGAGTCAGTGATATCTCCGAAGTTGCAGGATTGCGCGAGCAATCTAAGGTTAGTTAGATAGGAGTTGAAGGATTCGTCTTTACCTTGCATCCTCTGCTTGAAGATGTAGCACTCAAAGATATCGTTGGTGTCCACCTCGCAGTGGCTGTTGAATTTGTCCAGGATGGTTTGGTACTTCGTTTTGTCCAGACCTTCGGAAAAGTGAAAGGAGTTGAAGATCTCTATCGCATGGTCATCCGCAGTGGTGAGTAGAAGAGATATCTTCCGAGCATCGGTCGCGCCATTGAGGCCAGATGCTTCCACGTATAGTTGAAATTTCTGCTTGAATGATCGCCAGTTGGCACTAAGATTGCCGGTGGTCCTGAGCTGATGAGGAGCCTGAATCTTGTCCATTGTGCCTGTATTCAGTAGCTGGTTGTCAAGGATCTTGGTGAGTTAAACTAAATAGATTGAAAAGTCAGTCCTGGTATCATGTTGTGTTATGCTGCTTCGGATAACACAGGCTGCTACTTGATGCAGTCTTAATTAAAGGATGCTCCAGACTCTGAAATTAGTTCAACGTGTTTGTTGAACTATTAACACAGTTCTCGAATGAGTTCGACTCTCTGCTAATCTAACTGTAGTAACTCAGTCTAACTGTACCAGCTTGCTCTAAGCCACATGCTGGGGTGTGATGCTGCTGATCAACTCTGTCTAACTCTCTAGATGTCTGTCTGTGGAAAGAGGCAGGATGTGAGTGCCTCATCCCTTTTATAGTGTTTATGTCATGCCTCCTTGTGGTGATGCCATCTCTGAGTGTCCTGACTGCCCATTGGTTGTGTCCTATTCTGAGTGTTCATTGGTTGCATGTTTGCAGATCATGACACACCTTGTGTGGTTTTATTATGCTAAAGGCATTATACAAATGCAAGTTATTGTTAGATGGAATCGTGTTGGATTCATGCCTTTGAGAAATTAGATGTCATCTGGGGACAGCCATTAGATTTTGATGTAGATTTAAACTAATCATCATCCGTTATTCCAGAATCAATCATCAAAGCCTTGGGCGAAAGCAAGAACAATTCTGATAAAGTACGAGCTGTCACTGTGGAAATCGGAGTCCAGAATCTGACGAGAAGAAATATTCTGCAGCTTAATTAAGGAAAGAGAGACCATTGACCAAACCCTGTTTGTACAGTCAGCTGATCAAAGCAGGATGTTAAATATTGCAGTCAGAACAGCTTCAATTAAAAATCCAGTTTTTAACAGCGACCTACCCATGAGGTGCTAACTCAGTTCCAGGAACTCATCAGATCGGTCCTTCCTCATTGTAAATCTAAAATGGGGCTGTTAAGGCTATTGAACTATGAGGGGCACCACAGGTGTGTCAGGTCTTGCCCCCAGTCAAGATCAGCACTTGCGTGCAGGAGTCACAGGTTCACATTCAGACAATTTGTGATTTCTCCCTACACGAGGAGAGCAATTGTTCCTAATCTGTTACCTTAACTTAGACTAAATACCTCAGCACAGACCAGCAATTTGCATTCCAAATCGAAACAGCTCAATACCATGTTCTGGGAGCATCGAGTCACTCATCCATCCGACTTAGTGTGATGAATGTAGGAATTTCAGATATATTGCATTATATGTATTTGGTGCAGTAAGGGTTAAAAACTTGGGTTAGTGTGTGTATGACCGCTGCAGTCATGTTTTTTGAAACCTTGGTTTGAAAGGCAGCTAGACCTTTTGGAGCCAGAGATGCAGTTAAAGCACTGTAAACGTTTGGGCTAATGCACTTTTGTTTATATTGACAGGGTTTTCTGGGGAGTAGATAATTAGAGACATTGGGCGGGATTCTCCGATCGGAGAATCGCCGACGCTGGCTGCCGAATTCTCCGGTGTCGTTTTTTTGGCGGGGGCGGCGTTCGCGCCTTGCCGGTCGGGGGCCTTTGGCAGTGCCCCCCCCCCCTCCCCCCCCCCCCCCTCCCCCGCCGATTCCCCGGTCCCCGATGAGCCGAGTGGCCGCCCGTTTTCCACCAGTCCCGCCGGCGTGGATTAGACCAGGTCTGTACCGGCGGGACCTGGTTCTGAGGGCGGTCTGCGGAGTCCTCAGGGGAGCGCGGGGGGATCCGGCCCGGGGGGCCCCCACGGTGGCCTGGCCCGCGATCACGGCCCACCGATCTGCGGGCGGGCCTGTGCCGTGGGGGCACACATTCCCTCCGCGCCGGCCTGTGTAAAGCTCCGGCATGGCCGGCGCGGAGAGGAAACCCCCTGCGCATGCGCAGGAATCACACCAGCGGTTCTGGGAACACGCTGGCGCTCCTGTGCATGCGCCAACTCGAGCCGGCCGGCGGAGGCCCTTCGGCACGGTTGGCGCGGCGCCAACCACTCCAGCGCCGGCCTAGCCCCTGAGGGTGCAGAGGATTCCGCACCTTCTGGGCGGCCCGACGCCGGAGTGGTTCACGCCACTCCTCGGCGCCAGTACAGCCCACTCCGCCGGGTAGAGGAGAATCCCGCACCAGCTTATTAAGTTAATGTAGTTAATGGGGGCAGACGGAGTTGAACCAGTCGGGTGTTAAGCTTTTCGGCTTTGAAGTTTAATTTTAGATTTAGATGTAAACAGGCTAGAAGCAGTGCTCTCAATACAGTTCAGTTAAAGATCTGTCTGTGGACAGACTAACAGTTTCTGGAGAAACAGTCAGATGAGGATTTGACTGTGGACAGACCTGCAGCTGATCTTAAGGCAATGAGTGAAAGATTTGCCTGTGAACAGGATAAGAGCAATTTCAAAGACTGGCAGTTTAACCAGTGAGTTGAAACAGGCAAGAATCTGCAAGCTGGATCCTGAAGGATATCGCTTTCTCAAAGTAGTTAATCCAGGACATCTCTTTATGGCAAGTATTCCTGATCTGCTAACTGTATTCAAAAGTGGATTGTGACCTGACTAGAGTTTTGTTTGAGTGGAGATAAAGAAAGCAGTTAGGAGTGTTTCTTTGCACTGCTTTGGTTAACTGGTAATTGAATTGTCCTTATGATGTTAAAGTTAGTAATAAATTTGTTTTAATAGACCATGGATGGGATTCACCGGCCCCCCGCTGGGCCGGAGAATCGCCGCGGGGCAGCGTGAATCCCGCCCCGACGCCAGCTGCCGGATTCCTTTTCAGCGCCGGCGGGAATCGCGTTGTGCCGGTCGGGGGCTGTTGGCAGTGGCCCCCCGGCGATTCTCCGGCCCGCAATGGGCCGTGTGACCACCTGTTTTCAACCAGTCCCGCCGGCATATATTACACCAGGTCCGTACTGGCGTGACATGGCTCTGCGGGCGGCCTGCGGCGTCCTCGGTGGGGGGGGGGGTGCGGGGGGATCTGGCCCCGGGGGTGGACCCCACGGTGGCCTGGCCCCCGATCAGGGCCCACCGATCCGCGGGCGGGCCTGTGCCGTGGGGGCACTCTTTCCCTCCGCGCCGGCCGGTGTAATGGTCCGCCAGGCCGGCGCAGTGAAGAACCCCCTGCGCATGCGCTGGGATGGTGCCAGTAGACGCTGGCGCTCCCGCGCATGCGCCAACTCGCGCTGGCCGGCGGAGGCCCTTCGGCGCCAGCTGCCGCGGCGCCAACCCTGCCGGCGCCGGCCTAGCCCCTGAAGGTGCGGAGGATTCCGCACCTTCCGGGCGGCCCGACGCTGGAGTGGTTCACGCCACTCCTCGGCGCCGGTACGGCCCGCCTCCACCGGATAGCGGAGAATCCCGCCACATATCCCTATTCGAGCATAAAATCACTCCTGGAGCGAAGTATCCTTTCCTCACAGTCGTAGGAAATTGAAATAAAATATTGGGGTTTCTGTCTGGCATCCTTGCAACCATTGGAGTTTGGTCTGGGATCATAATATCAGGGAAACAGAGATCGACTACCCCTAATGTACATGTTGGGGCTGGAAAACGTCTCAACACTAAAAAATATTCTTTTAAGTAACAGAGGTCAAAGAGAATGCGGTGGGTGTTATTGATATGTCTTTTAAGAAAGCATTTGAGAAAGTACCCCCAAAACATTCCTTCACAAAATTGTGACCCATGTTATAGGAGGGTCAATGCAAAGCTTCCCCGACACTGTCCCCCTCAAACACATGCAGAGCAGGTACAGCACAGGGTTAGAGTGTAAAGCTCCCCATCAAACATAAGAGGACAGTTAGATACAGAGTAAATCTCCCTCTGCACTGTCCCCATCGAACACTCCCAGGGCAGGTACAGTTGGAATACGGCTACATCAAGTAATTAGGGAAGCTAATAGAATGTTATTGTTTATTGTGAGGGGACTTGAATATAAAAGTAGGGCGGTTGTGCTTCAGTTGTACAGGGCATTGGTGCGACCACATCTGGAATATGGACTCCTTAGTTAAGGAACATAGAACGTAGAAAATACAGCACAGAACAGGCCCTTCGGCCCACGATGGTGTGTCGAACCTTTGTTCAAGGTTAAGAACAAATTAATCTACACCTATCATTCTACTGTAATCCATGTACCTATCCAATAGCCGCTTTAAGGTCCCTAATGTTTCCGACTCAACTATTTCCACAGGCAGTGCATTCCATGCCCCCACTACTAGGTAGGTAAAAAAGCTTCCTCTGACATCCCCCCTATATCTTCCACCATTCACCTTAAATTTATGTCCCCTTGTAATGGTTTGTTCTACCCGGGGAAAAAGTCTCTGATTGCCTACTCTATCTATTCCCCTGATCAACTTATAAACCTCTATAAGGTTTCAAAGTTGCAAGAGTGTACCGGCAGGCAGGAAGGTGGTTTAAAGTGTGTCTTCTTCAATGCCAGGAGCATCCGGAATAAGGTGGGTGAACTTGCGGCATGGGTTGGTACCTGGGACTTCGATGTTGTGGCCATTTCGGAGACATGGATAGAGAAGGGACAGGAATGGTTGCTGCAGGTGCCGGGCTCTAGATATTTCAGCAAGCTCAGGGAAGGTGGCAAAAGAGAGGGAGGGGCGGCACTGCCAGTCAAGGACAGTACCACGATGGCAGAAAGGATGTTCGATGAGGACTCGTCCACCGAGGTAGTATGGGCCGAGGTTAGAAACAGGAAAGGAGAGGTCACCCTGTTAGGGGTTCTCTACAGGCCTCCGAAAGCCCCAGAGATGTAGAGGAAAGGATCGGAAAGATGATTCTGGATAGGAACGGAAACAACAGGGTAGTTGTTATGGGGGACCTCAACTTTCCAAATATTGACTGGAAACGCTACAGTTTGAGTACTTTAGATGGGTCTGTTTTTGTCAATTTGTGCAGGAGGGTTTCCCGACACAGTATAAAGATAGGCCAACGAGAGGCGAGGCCACACTGGACTTGGCACTGGGCAATGAACCAGGACAGGTGCCAGACCCGGAGGTAGGTGAGCACCTTGGTGACAGTGACCACAATTCCATCACATCAACTCTAGTGATGGAAAGGGACAGGTATATACGGCAGGGCAACAGTTACATCTGGGGGAAAGGCAATCACAATGCGATGAGGTAAGACCTAGGATGCATCGGATGGAGAGGACGTAAATGCATCAGAAGGTTTACTGGACTAATACCAGTAATGGACGGGTTGTCTTACGAGGAAAGGTTGGTTAGATTAGGTTTGTAGCCATAGAGTTTAGAAGAGTAAGAGGCGAAGTGAATTTAAAATATAAGATCCTGACGGATATTGACAGGGTGGATGTGGAGACATAAGAACATAAGAACTAGGAGCAGGAGTAGGCCATCTGGCCCCTCGAGGCTACTCCACCATTCAATGAGATCATGGCTGATCTTTTGTGGACTCAGCTCCACTTTCCAGCCCGAACACCATAACCCTTAATCCCTTTATTCTTCAAAAAACTATCTATCTTTATCTTAAAAACATTTAATGAAGGAGCCTCTACTGCTTCACTGGGCAAGGAATTCCATAGAGTCACAACCCTTTGGGTGAAGAAGTTCCTCCTAAACTTAGTCCTAAATCTACTTCCCCTTATTTTGAGGCTATGCCCCCTAGTTCTGCTTTCACCCGCCAGTGGAAACAACCTGCCCGCATCTATCCTATCTATTCCCTTCATAATTTTATATGTTTCTATAAGATCCCCCCTCATCCTTCTAAATTCCAACGAGTACAGTCCCAGTCTACTCAACCTCTCCTCGTAATCCAACCCCTTCAGCTCTGGGATTAACCTAGTGAATCTCCTCTGCACACCCTCCAGTGCCAGTACATTCTTTCTCAAGTAAGGAGACCAAAACTGAACACAATACTCCAGGTGTGGCCTCACTAACACCTTATACAATTGCAGCATAACCTCCCTAGTCTTAAACTCCATCCCTCTAGCAATGAAGGACAAAATTCCATTTGCCTTCTTAATCACCTGTTGCACCTGTAAACCAACTTTTTGCGACTCATGCACTAGCACACCCAGTTCTCTCTGCACAGCAGCATGTTTTAATATTTTATCATTTAAATAATAATCCCTTTTGCTGTTATTCCTACCAAAATGGATAACCTCATATTTGTCAACATTGTATTCCATCTGCCAGACCCTAGCCCATTCACTTAGCCTATCCAAATCCCTCTGCAGACTTCCGGTATCCTCTGCACTTTTTGCTTTACCACTCATCTTAGTGTCGTCTGCAAACTTAGACACATTGCCCTTGGTCCCCAACTCCAAATCATCTATGTAAATTGTGAACAATTGTGGGCCCAACACTAATCCCTGAGGGACACCACTAGCTACTGATTGCCGACCAGAGAAACACCCATTAATCCCCACTCTTTGCTTTCGATTAATTAACAATCCTCTATCCATGTTACTACTTTCCCCTTAATGCCATGCATCTTTATCTTATGCAGCAATCTTTTGTGTGGCACCTTGTCAAAGGCTTTCTGGAAATCCAGATATACCACATCCATTGGCTCCCCGTTATCTACCGCACTGGTAATATCCTCAAAAAATTCCACTAAATTAGTTAGGCACGACCTGCCCTTTATGAACCCATGCTGCGTCTGCCCAATGGGACAATTTCCATCCAGGTGCCTCGCTATTTCTTCCTTGATGGTAGATTCCAGCATCTTCCCTACTACAGAGGTTAGACTCACTGGCCTATAATTACCCGCTTTCTGCCTACCTCCTTTTTTAAACAGTGGTGTCACGTTCGGGACCACCCCAGAGTCTAGTGAATTTTGGTAAATTATCGCTAGTGCATTTGCAATTTCCCTAGCCATCTCTTTTAGCACTCTGGGATGCATTCCATCAGGGCCAGGAGACTTGTCTACCTTTACCCCCATTAGCTTGCCCATCACTACCTCCTTGGTGATAACAATCCTCTCAAGGTCCTCACCTGTCATAGCCTCATTTCCATCAGTCACTGGCATGTTATTTGTGTCTTCCACTGTGAAGACCGACCCAAAAAACCTGTTCAGTTCCTCCGCCACTTCCTCATCTCCCATTATTAAATCCCACTTCTCATCCTCTAAAGGACCAATATTTACCGTAGCCACTCTTTTTTGTTTTATATATTTGTAGAAACTTTTACTATCTGTTTTTATATTCTGAGCAAGTTTACTCTCATAATCTATCTTACTCTTCTTTATAGCTTTTTTAGTAGCTTTCTGTTGCCCCCTAAAGATTTCCCAGTCCTCTAGTCTCCCACTAATCTTTGCTGCTTTGTATGCTCTTTCCTTCAATTTGATACTCTCCCTTATTTCCTTAGGTATCAACGGTTGATTTTCCCTCTTTCTACCGTCCTTCCTTTTTGTTGGTATAAACCTTTGCTGAGCACTGTGAAAAATCGCTTGGAAGTTTCTCCACTGTTCCTCAACTGTTTCACCATAAAGTCTTTGCTCCCAGTGTACCTTAGCTAGTTCTTCTCTCATCCCATTGTAATCTCTTTTGTTTAAGCACAAAACACTAGTGCTTGATTTTACCTTCTCACCCTCCATCTGTATTTTAAATTCCACCATATTGTGATCGCTCCTTCCGAGAGGATCCCTAACTATGAGATCCTGAATCAATCCTGTCTCATTACACAGGACCAGATCTAGGACAGCTTGTTCCCTCGTAGGTTCCATTCCATACTGTTCTAGGAAACTATCGCGGATACATTCTATAAACTCCTCCTCAAGGCTGCCTTGACCAACCTGGTTAAACTAATCGACATGTAGATTAAAATCCCCCATGATAACTGCTGTACCATTTCTACATGCATCCATTATTTCTTTGTTTATTGCCTGCCCCACCATAATGTTACTATTTGGTGGCCTATAGACTACTTCTGTCAGTGACTTTTTCGCCTTACTATTCCTGATTTCCACCCAAATGGATTCAACCTTATCCTCCATAGCACCAATGTCATCCCTTACTGTTGCCCGGATGTCATCCTTAAATAACAGAGCTACTCCACCTCCCTTACCATCCACGCTGTCCTTCCGAATAGTTTGATACCCTCGGATATTTAACTCCCAGTCGTGACCATCCTTTAACCATGTTTTAGTAATGGCCACTAAATCATAGTCATTCACGATGATTTGCGCCATCAGCTCATTTACCTTATTCCGAATACTACGAGCATTCAGGTAAAGTACACTTATATTGGCTTTTTTACCTTTGTTCTGAATCTTAACACCTCGATCAGTAACCTCTCCTAAGTTATATTTCCTCTTAACCTTTCTCGTAATTTTCCTTGTCGTTGAACCCATATCTTCATGTAACAACCTGCCGCGTCGCTTACCATTAATGCTTTCACTTCCCGTTTTATTCCTTTTAGTATTCCTGGTCCTATTCACTGAGCTCCCCTCAGTCACTGTACCTTGTACTGTCGCCCTTTTTGATTTTTGACTATGGCTTCTCTGCCTTACACTTTCCCCCTTACTGCCTTTTGTATCTGTCCCTGTTTTACTACCTTCCAACTTCCTGCATCGGTTCCCATCCCCCTGCCACATTAGTTTAAACTCTCCCCAACAGCTCTAGCAAACACCCCCCCTAGGACATCGGTTCCAGTCCTGCCCAGTTGAAGACCGTCCGGTTTGTACTGGTCCCACCTCCCCCAGAACCGGTTCCAATGCCCCATGAATTTGAATCCCTCCCTCTTGTACCATCTCTTGAGCCACGCATACATCCTATCTATCCTGACATTCCTACTCTGACTAGCTCATGGCACTGGTAGCAATCCTGAGATTCTACCTTTGAGGTCCTGGATGGCTGGATTCTCTGTTTTTGGGTCTATGTCCTCACGCTGTCATAAAAACTGTGGACTTTCACGCCAGAAATACTGGCGTGAAAGGGCTATATATTCTTAGCACTGCAGGGGGCTAGCAGTGAACCATTGTAAAACTAGCTCCAGATACGGGCCCCCACACGTCCGGGTCAGAGGCCGCGTATGCGCAATGGCGGCGGCCTCCAGTGGCCGAGCCGTGTTCCATAGTGGACTCAGGCCGCAGAGCTGGACCTTAAACATAATGCCCCCAATCGGCCACACGACCGACCCGGTCCACCCGCCCAAAAACCCCCCTCCGATAGGCTCGCCCCCGACCAGGGCGGCCGCGGACTGAGTTCGCAGCCGCCACGCTCGTATCCCGACCGGCAGGACCATGTTCGATCGATGGCATTGGGACTTTGGCTGGTCAGGGGGGGAGAATGGCGGGGCGGGCCTCTAAAAATGGCCGCAGGTAGGCAATATGCGGCACGGCCGCTTTTCGGGGCCTGGAGAATCGGGGAACTAGCGCCGGTCCCGATCCCATGCGGGGAAATGGATTCTCTGCCCCGGCGTCGGCCGCCATTTGGGCGACGTGGTGTGGAGAATCCAGCCCAATGGTTCCTCTTGTGGGAGAATCTAGAACGAGGGGTCACTGTTCAAAAATAAGGGGTCGCCCATTCAAAACGGAGATGAGAAATCATTTCTCCTCAGAGGGCTGTGAGTTTCTGGAACTCTTTTTAAAAAGCGTGGAAGTAGAATCTTTGAATATTTTCAAGGTGGCGGAAGAGAAATTCTTGACGAACAAGGCGGGGTGAGAGGTTTCGGGGGTAGGCAGGAATGTAGCGTTGAGGTTGCAATCAGATGATTATTGATTGGCATAGCAAGCTCGAGGGGCCGAGTGGCCTACTCCTGCTCCTAATTCGTATGTTCGGAGGAGATTATTCTTTCCGTGTTTTGTTTTCTTCAGCTATTTACTGAAATGTCCTCTCCTGTTTTTGAGCCAATGCCCCTTTGAGAATGTCCACCATTAATATTTAATTTCTAGTCAATGTTGCACGATGATTGGATTTCTGGACAGTTTCCATCTCTGTTCTCACAGATTACATTATCCTTCTACAACCAGAGGAATTTCAAAACCTTCAGCTCAAAATAGCTCGGCTGACACTTTTTGTTTTCCTCACAGAGGTGTTTGATAAAATACCTCTTAAGAAAGCTTCAAAGGATAAAACTATAAATGCAAACGACATGTCTTGACTGAACTGATGAATGAGGATCAAGGTAATAAAAGTAAAATACTGTGGATGCTGGAAACTGAAATAAAAACAGAATACCCTGGAAAAACACAGCAGGTCTGGTGGCATCTGTGGAGGGAGTAACAGAGTTAACATTTCGAGTCCATGTAACTTCTTCAGGAATAAAGAGAGTGGAAAAGTGATGGAATTCATACTGTTTCAGAGGGGTGGAGCAGGTGGAGCAAAATAATAATAATCGCTTATTGTCACAAGTAGGCTTCAATGAAGTTACTGTGAAAAGCCACTAGTCGCCACATTCCGGCGCCTGTTCAGGGAGGCTGGAACGGGAATTGAACCCGCGCTGCTGACATTCTTCATTGAAAGCCAGCTATTTAGCCCACTGTGCTAAACCAGCCCCGGGGTAGGTGAGAGCTCAGGAGAGATTTGACAAGGATGTCATGGACACAAGACAAAGGGAATGTTAATGATTGTGTTAACGAATAATGTAGTGGCTCAAAGGCCAGATAGCAGAATACATTAAATGCAGACCAAGCGTTTCACAGGACTCTGTGAAAGCAGTACTCAAGAACAAGTGACGGATGCCCATGGGAGGGGGGGAGGGGGGGGAGGGGGGGGAGGGGGGGGGGGGAGTTGGGAAAACAATATTTGATTTAAAAAAGGGTTCAAGATGAGCAGAGATTGCATGGTCTGAAGTTGTTGAACTCAATTTTGAATCCAGAACCTAATGGAAAGATGTGGTGCTGTATCTCCAGTTTGTACTGGGCCAATGTAACACCCTTATTCAAAAAGGGAGACAAAAAAACAGGGGTGAAATTCTCCGGTATCGGCGCGATGTCCGCCGACCGGCGGCAAAAACGGCGCAAATCAGTCGGTCATCGCGCCGCCCCAAAGGTGCGGAATCCTCTGCATCTTGGGGCCGAGCCCTAACCTTGAGGGGCTAGGCCCGCGTCGGACTGATTTCCACCCCGCCAGCTGGCGAAAGTGCCCCGCCAGCTGGCGCGGAAATGACATTGCCGGGCGGCGCATGCGCGGGAGCGTTAGCGGCCGCTCAGGGCATCCCCGCGCATGCGCAGTGGAGGGAGTCTCTTCCGCCTCCGCCATGGTGGAGACCGTGGCGACGGCGGAAGGAAAAGAGTGCCCCCACGGCAGAGGCCCGCCCGCGGATCGGTGGGCTCCGATCGTGGGCCAGGCCACCGTGGGGGCACCCCCCCCCGGGGCCAGATCGCCCCACGCCCCCCCAGGACGGCGGAGCCCGCCCGCGCCGCCTTGTCCCGCCGGTAAGGTAGGTGGTTTAATCCATGCCGGCGGGACAGGCATTCTAGCAGTGGGACTTTGGCCCATCCGGGCCGGAGAATCGCGGGGGGGGGGGGGGCCCGCCAACCGGCGCGGCGCGATTCCCGCCCCCGACGAATCTCTGGTGCCGGAGAATTCGGCAACCGGCGGGGGCGGGATTCACGCCAGCCCACGGCGATTCTCCGACCCGGCGGGGGGTCGGGGAATCTCGCCCCTGCTAACTATAGGTCAGTTAGCTTAATGTCTGTCATTGGGAAAATGTGAGTGTCTATCATAAAGGGTGTAATAGAAGAGCAGTTAGAAATGCATGAGGCAGGGCAGCACGGTGGCGCAGTGGACAACACTGGGACTACGGCGCTGAGGACATTGGTTCGAATCCCGGCCCTTGGTCACTGTCCGTCTGGAGTTTGCACATTCTCCCCCATCTGCATGGGTTTCACCCGCAACCCAAAAGATGTGCAGGTTAGGTGGATTGGCCATGCTAAATTGTCCCTTAATTGGAATAAAATAATAATTGGGTGCTCTAAATTTATTTTAAAAAAGAAATGCATAAGGCTGGGTTCTCTATCGCCAAGATTCTCCGTTTTGCCGACAGAGGACTCATGCCCACAGATTTCCCAATGGTATGCGAGTGCCCACAATGGGAAAAGCCATTGGCTGGCTTCCGGGATAGGGAATCCACCTGCTGGCGGGGGCGCGGCGCATCCGAAAATGGGTGCGGAGGGATGGAGAATCCCCCCCCCATAATATAATCTAGCAGAGTTAGCATGGCTCCATGAAGGGGAAATCATGCCTGAGAAATTTATTAGAATTCTTTGAGGTGGTAACAAGCAGGATGGAATAAGAGGAAACAGTAGATGTAATATACTTAGATTTCCAAAAAGTGTTTGATAAGGTACTGAACAAAAGGCTACTTAATAAGATAAGATAGTACTGGGGGTAGTATATTAGCATGGATAGAGGTTGGCTAGCTAATAGAAGAGAAAGAGTTGAGTTAAGAGGGGCATTTTCAGAATGGCAACCTGCAACTGGTGGAGTGCCACATGGATCAGTGCTGGGCCACATTTATGTTCAATATATATTAATGACTTCGACAAGGGAAGTGAATATACTGTTGCCAAGTTTGTGGATGACACAAAAATAGGTGCAAAGTCAAGTGATGAGGGTGACACAAAGGGGGGGAGTTTCCGGCTATATTCTCCAGAGCAATCCTCCGGTCCCACTGACTCTGAACCCCCGCTGCAAGGGATGTGGAAAATCCACCCCAAAGAGTCTACAGAGGGATATAGACAGGTTAAGTGAGTGGGCTAAAACTTGTCAGGTGGAATATAATGTGGGAAAATGTGAAGTTATGGGGTGGGATTTTTCAACCTCCCATCCTTGTGTTTCTCGGTGGCTGGAGTGGTCGCACCATTCGCTGACGGTAGGATTCTCTGTTCCCATTGCTGTCAATGGGAATTCCCATTGAATCTACCCCGCACCACCGTGAAACCCACGGGAGGCGGTGCGCTGCCTGTGGGACCGGAGAATCCCGTCATGTGAAAGGCCGGAGAATTTCAGCCTTTGGCAGGAAGAATAAAGGAGTTGAACATTGTTTAAATGGAGAAAGACTGCAGAAAGCTGCAGCACAGAGGGATTTGAAAAGTCCTCAGACATAAATCACAAAAGGTTTGCATGCAACTTCAGCAGATAATAGGGAAGGCAAATTAAAGGTTGGCCTTTATTTCAAAGGGAATGGATTATACAAATAGGAAAGTCTTCCTAAAACTATACAAGGCACTAGTTAGATCGCACCTGGAATACTGTGAGCAGATTTATCCCTTATCTAAGGAAATATATACTTACATTGGAAGCAGTCCAGAGAAGGTTCACTAGGTTGATCCTGGCTATGGAGGAATTTCCTTATGAGTAGGTTGGGCCTGTACTCATTGGCGTTTAAAAGAATGAAAGGTGACCTTATTGGGATATATATGGGTGGCACAGTGGTTAGCACTGCTGCCTTACAGCTCCAGGGACCTGGCTTCGATTCTGGCCTTGGGTGACTGTGTGGGCTTTGTACTTTCCCCCCATGTCTGCGTGGGTTTCCTTCGGGTGCTCTGGTTTCCTCTCACAGTCCAAAAATGTGCAGGTTAGGTGAGGTTATTGGGATGGGGAAGGGGGCGTGGGCTTAGATAGGATGGTCTTTCATCGGGCCAATGCAGATTCGATGGGCTGAATGGCCTCCTTCTGCACTGTCAGGATTCTATGGTCGGGATTCTATATTGTGTCAATATTGAGAATACCAACTTTATCTTCAAGAAGGCTAGCTGGTGTTGGTTTTTAATTAGAAAACTGAAAGGGTTTGGAGTGAGTCACAATGTCTTAGAGATGTTAAATCATAGTCCGGAAGAGTGTTTTAATATTCAACAAGGCAGTCTGGTATGGTAACCTGGGTTAACTGGCCTGAATTGGCAACACTGCAGGTAAAATCACTGGTAGACAGCAAACACAACAGCTCTCGATTTATTTAACAACACAGTTAAGAGAAATGCTTCGGGCATGATCGGTGATCCCTGAGCTCTTTATATCATCAATTTGAAAGTCTCCCTTTGGGCCGATGCTTTAGAATGCCTGTTGCTAGGAGAAATCTGTTCAGGTGGTCTTTTGTTCCCAGTACCATAGGCTTACTAAATAACATCATGTAAATTTAACTTGTTTTTATTTATTTTAACTGCAGTAGTGCTTTAATGGCAGTGTGCAGTATGTTAATTTTGTATGGAATGGATCATAGAATTTACAGTGCAGAAGGAGGCTATTCGGCCATCGAGTCTGCACCAGCCCTTGGAAAGAGCTGCCCTACTTAAGCCTCCACCCTATCCCCGTAACCCCACCTAATCTTTTTGAATGCTAAGGGCAATTTATCATGGCCAATCCGCCTAACCTGCACATCTTTGGACTGTGGGAGGAAACCGGAGCATCCGGAGGAAACCCACGCACACACGGGGAGAACATGCAGACTCCGCACAGACAGTAACCCAAGCCGGGAGTCGAACCTGGGACCCTGGAGCTGTGAACCAACTGTGCTGCCAACTGTGCTACCATGCTATGTCACATATGCACAAAAGTATGAATGTAGCGATAGATGAAATATTTACTGTTTTGAACTAATGACTATGATTATATGTTATATTGGAGGTGAAGCTATCAACAGATTTTCACATCTGCGTGGATAAAAAAGTTCTAATCTAGTTTATATAGGGTTCTCAGGTGACTGGACGGGGTAGATGTTGAGAGGTTGTTTCCACTTGTGGGAGAATCTAGGACCAGAGTCCGTAAGATGGTCATCCGTTTAAGACAGATGAAGGGCAGCACGGTAGCGCAGTGGGTTAGCCCTGTTGCCTCACGGCGCTGAGGTCCCAGGTTCAATCCCGGCTCTGGGTCACTGTCCGTGTGGAGTTTGCACATTCTCCCCATGTCTGCGTGGGCTTTGCCCCCACAACCCAAAAGATGTGCAGAGTAGGTGGATTGGCCATGCTAAACTGCCCCTTAATTGGAAAAAAAAATGAATTGGGTAGTCTTAAATTTATTTTTTAAAAAGACCGAGATGAAGAGGAATTTCTTCTCTCAGAGGGCAGTGAATCTGTGGAATTCCTCTCCTCAGAGAGCTGTAGAGGCTGGGCTGAGATAGACAGATTTTTAATTAGTAAGGGAATCAAGGGTTATGGGGATAAGGCAGGGAAAGTGGGGTTGAAGATGATCATATCAGATTAGCCATGAACTCATTGATTCACGGCGCAGACACGATGGGCTGAATGGCTTACTGCTGCTCCTACATCTTATAGTCTAACAATGCAGCACGCCAAGGAGAGACATGTGAGCGTGAGAACATAGAACATAGAAAATACAGCACAGAACAGGCCCTTCGGCCCATGATGTTGTGCCGAACCTTTGTCCTAGATTAATCACAGATTATCATTGAATTTACAGTGCAGAAGGAGGCCATTCGGACCATTGAGTCTGTACCGGCTCTTGGAAAGAGCACCCTACCCAAGGTCAACACCTCCACCCAACACCAAGGGCAATTTGGACACTAAGGGCAATTTATCATTGGCCACTTCACCTAACCCGCACATCTTTGGACTGTGGGAGGAAACCGGAGCACCCGGAGGAAACCCACGCAGACACGGGGAGGATGTGCAGACTCCGCACAGACAATGACCCAAGCCGGAATCGAACCTGGGACCATGGAGCTGTGAAGCAATTGTGCTATCCACAATGCTACCGTGCTGCCCTTAAGAACAAATAAATCTACACTATATCATTTTACCGTAATCCATGTGCCTATCCAATAGCTGCTTGAAGGTCCCTAATGTTTCCGACTCAACTACTTCCACAGGCAGTGCATTCCATGCCCCCACTACTCTCTGGGTAAAGAACCTACCTCTGATATCCCTCCTATATCTTCCACCTTTCACCTTAAATTTATGTCCCCTTGTAATGGTTTGTTCCACCCGGGGAAAAAGTCTCTGACTGTCTACTCTATCTATTCCCCTGATCATCTTATAAACCTCTATCAAGTCGCCCCTCATCCTTCTCCGCTCTAATGAGAAAAGGCCTAGCACCCTCAACCTTTCCTCGTAAGACCTACTCTCCATTCCAGGCAACATCCTGGTAAATCTTCTTTGCACCTTTTCCAGAGCTTCCACATCCTTCCTAAAATGAGGCGACCAGAACTGTACACAGTACTCCAAACGTGGCCTTACCAAAGTTTTGTACAGCTGCATCATCACCTCACGGCTCTTAAATTCAATCCCTCTGTTAATGAACGTGAGCACACCATAGGCCTTCTTCACAGCTCTATCCACTTGAGTGGCAACTTTCAAAGATGTATGAACATAGACCCCAAGATCTCTCTGCTCCTCCACATTGCCAAGAACTCTACCGTTAACCCTGTATTCCGCATTCATATTTGTCCTTCCAAAATGGACAACCCCACACTTTTCAGGGTTAAACTCCATCTGCCACTTCTCAGCCCAGCTCTGCATCCTATCTATGTCTCTTTGCAGCCGACAACAGCCCTCCTTACTATCCACAACTCCACCAATCTTCGTATCGTCTGCAAATTTACTGACCCATCCTTCAACTCCCTCATCCAAGTCATTAATGAAAATCACAAACAGCAGTGGACCCAGAACTGATCCCTGCGGTACGCCACTGGTAACTGGGATCCAGGCTGAATATTTGCCATCCACCACCACTCTCTGACTTCTATCGGTTAGCCAGTTCGTTATCCAACTGGCCAAATTTCCCACTATCCCATGCCTCCTTACTTTCTGCATAAGCCTCCCATGGGGAACTTTATCAAATGCCTTACAAAAATCCATGTACACTACATCCACTGCTTTACCTTCATCCACATGCTTGGTCACCTCCTCAAAGAATTCAATAAGATTTGTAAGGCAAGACCTACCCCTCATAAATCCGTGCTGACTATCCCTAATCAAGCAGTGTCTTTCCAGATGCTCAGAAATCCTATCCTTCAGTACCCTTTCCATTACTTTGCCTACCACCGAAGTAAGACTAACTGGCCTGTAATTCCCAGGGTTATCCCTAGTTCCTTTTTTGAACAGGGGCACGACATTCGCCACTCTCCAATCCCCTGGTACCACCCCTGTTGACAGTGAGGACGAAAAGATCATTGCCAACGGCTCTGCAATTTCATCTCTTGCTTCCCATAGAATCCTTGGATATATCCCGTCAGGCCCGGGGGACTTGTCTATCCTCAAGTTTTTCAAAATGCCCAACACATCTTCCTTCCTAACAAGTATTTCCTCGAGCTTACCAATCTGTTTCACACTGTCCTCTCCAACAATATCGCCCCTCTCATTTGTAAATACAGAAGAAAAGTACTCGTTCAAGACCTCTCCTATCTCTTCAGACTCAATACACAATGAGGGCATGAGTTAAAATGGCAAGCAACAGGAAGGCCTGGATCATGCTTGTGGACTGAGTGAAGGTGTTCCTCAAAGCGATTACCGAGTGTGTGTTTAATCTCCCCGGTGTAGAAAACATAGAACATACAGCGCAGAAGGAGGCCATTCGGCCCATCGAGTCTGCACCGACCCACTTAAGCCACTTCCACCCTATCACCGTAACCCAATAACCCTTCCTAACCTTTTTGGTCACTAAGGGCAATTTATCATGGCCAATCCACCTAACCTGCACGTCTTTGGACTGTCGGAGGAAACCAGAGCACCCGGAGGAAACCCACGCACACACGGGGAGAACGTGCAGACTCCGCACAGACAGTGACCCAGCGGGGAATCAAACCTGGGACCCTGGCGCTGTGAAGCCACAGTGCTATCCACTTGTGCTACCATGCTGCCCAATGAGAAGACCTCATTGGGAGCAGTGAATGCAGTAGACTAAATATGGGCAGCACGGTAGCATAGTGGTTAGCACTATGGCTTCACAGGGCCAGGGTCCCAGGTTCGATTCCCGGCTTGGGTCACTGTCTGTGCGGAGTCTGCACGTTCTCCCCGTGTCTGTGTGGGTTTCCTCCGGTTTCCCCCCACAAGTCCTGAAAGCCATGCTGTTAGGTAATTTGGACATTCTCCCTCCGTGTACCCAAACAGGCGCCGGAATGTGGCGACTAGGGGCTTTTCACAGTAACTTCATTGCAGTGTTAATGTAAGCCTACTTGTGACTATAAAGGTTATTATTATTAAATTGAAAGAAGTGTAAGTGAATCGCTGCTTCACGAGTGTTTGGGGCTTTGGATGGTGAGGAGGTAAAGGGGCAGGTCTTTCACATTCTGCGACTGTATGGAGATTGCATGGGGAGGTACCATGCGAAGGGGGATGAGGAGTTGGGTGTTGGAGGAGTGGAACCAGGTGTCATGGAGGGAATGGTCCCTGCGGAATGCTGACAGGGTGAGGGAAAGAAATAGAGACAGTGAGTTCAAGGAAAGGAAGTGTCGGAGAGGAGTGGAAATTGGAAGCAAAATCGATAAGTTCTTCCAGGTCCAGACGAGAGCATGAAGCGGAGCCAATACCATCATCGCTGTAACAGAGAAAGAGTTGTGGGGAGGGAACCTGAGTAAAACTGGAGAAAGGAATGTTCCACATACCCCACAAAAAAACAGACATTGCTGGGGTCCATGTGGGTACCCATAATCGCATCTTTTATTTGCAGGAAGTGAGACAAGTTAAAGGAGAAATTGTTGAGTGACAGAACGAGTTGAGCTAGGCAGCAATGATCAATGATTGTGTTGTTCTATGAGTTACATCCTGAGTGATCAAATGGGAGAATTTCACTGACAAGGATCTTAAAAAGGATAGATTGGTTTATCAATTGTTTACAGTGTGCTATTTTGCTGATTAAAGATGCTATATAAATGCATTTTATTGTTGTTGATATAGTCGGCATTTGACAATCAGGAGAAAAGTATTTAAGAAAAGGTTGCAAGCTATTAAAGCCAACGTATCCACAACCTGTGTATATTTCTTCCGCACCTTCAGATGGTCTCCTTTCACCAGGCAGTAACTCATTCCTGAGTGGCTATTGCAGATTTGAAGCTCTGATTCTGACTTTTGTCTGACCCGCATTATTTTTCTTTTGCAGCTTATTGCTTTTGTGTCCCTCTTTTTCATCCTCCTGTCAATCACCGCCTTTTGCCTTGAGACACACGAAGCATTCAACAAGATCATTAACTTGACGGAAAGTACAGGCGTTGGGAACAGCACTCAACTGGTGAATGTGTATGAAGTGGTGACAGAACCTGCGCTCATGTATGTGGAAGGCGTGTGTGTCGTGTGGTTCACTCTAGAGTTCTTGGTCCGTATTTCCTTCTGCCCCAATAAACTGCTGTTTATTAAGAATATGCTGAATCTCATTGACTTTGTGGCCATTCTGCCCTTCTACCTGGAACTGGCACTTCGTGGGTTGACCTCCAAGGCAGCAAGGGATGTTCTGGGCTTCCTTCGGGTTGTCAGGTTTGTACGGATTCTACGGATCTTCAAGCTGACTCGGCACTTTGTGGGATTGAGGGTGTTGGGACACACCTTAAGAGCCAGCACCAATGAGTTCCTCTTACTTATCATCTTCCTCGCTCTGGGAATCCTCATCTTTGCCACAATGATCTACTATGCAGAGAGGCTGGGGGAAAACCCCAACAGTGGGAGTCCCACTCACTTCAAAAATATCCCCATTGGCTTCTGGTGGGCAGTCGTCACCATGACTACCCTTGGTTATGGTGACATGTACCCCCAGACATGGTCAGGTATGCTAGTGGGAGCACTGTGTGCCCTGGCTGGTGTGCTTACCATTGCGATGCCTGTGCCAGTCATTGTCAATAACTTTGGAATGTATTATTCCCTGGCAATGGCCAAGCAAAAACTCCCCAAGAAACGGAGGAAACACATCCCCAGTGGGCCACATGCCAAGTCTTCGGGCCATTGCAAGTCAGCCCTGAGCTCTCCACTCAACAACACCCAGGGTGACAGCAATGCAAGTACTGCCGAAGAAATCAAAGAGAGAAAGAACTCAGGTAGGACCTGAATTCTGTTACATTTCAGAGCTTGTGTGTGAGCGTTGCTGTCCTGTCTTTGTGTCATTCCAGAAGATGTATTTCTCATTCCTATTCAGTTGCTGAGGCTATGTGGCGTCTTCTGCGCAGCGTCATGTTAGCACAGAAACTCTTTAAAGTTACATTCCAGGTCCTGATTTAATGCTCAGGGTCACATTGCCACAAGGCCAACAGGTGTCTGAAACTGAGGCCCTTAACCAATCAAAAGAAGACAAAGGAAATGAAAGGAAAGACCCATAAAATTCCTACAGTGCAGAAGGAGGCCATTCGGCCCATTGAGTCTGCTCCGACCCTCTGAAAGAGCACCCTACCTAGGCCCACTCCCCCACCCTGTAAACCCATAACCCCACCTAATGGGCAATTTAGCACCGCCAATCCACCTAAGCTGCACATCTTTGGACTGTGGGAGGAAACCGGAGCACCCGGAGGAAACCCATGCAGACACGGGGAGAACGTGCAAACCTCACAAAGACAGAATCAACCCAGATCCCTGGCACTGTGAGGCGGCAGGTCTAACCACGGTGCCTCCCATAGAGACAGAAGAGAGAAGGAGAGTAGCGACAGAATGAGAAATGAAGATAGGAAGAGAAGATTAAGGGAGTAAAAAGAGAAAAGCAAGAAATACTTTGAAAGGAACAAACAGCAAAGATTTATCAGATTGTTCCAGGGATAAAGATTTTCAGTTTTTACAGAGAGTTTGACAAAGCTGGGATTGTTAGAGCAGAGAAGGTTAAGGAGAGATGTGATAGAGGAAGGCAAATTTAAGACAAATCCCAAAAGAAACATAGCTGGGACAGAGTGTAGCAGAGTAAAATTTGTGGATGATACTAAAATAGGTGGGAAAGTAGACAGTGAAGAGGAGATAAAGAGTTTACAGACGGACATAGGTAGGCTCGGAGAATGGGCCAAAATTTGGCAGACGGAGTTTAATGTGGATAAGTGCGAGGTTATCCATTTTGGCTGAAAAAAAATAGAAAGGCAAATTATTATCTAAATGGAAAGCAGGTTCAAAATGTGTCTGTGCAGGGGATCTGGGTATCTTTGTTCATGAATCGCAGAAAGTCAGTATGCAGGTACAGCCTGTAATAAAAAAATCAAATGGACTGGTGTATACGAGTAGAGAAGTGTTGTTGCAATTGTATGGTTGGTAAGACCGTGGGCGCTATTCTCCGAAATGGAGACAAAGGGCGGAATTCTCCGCAATCGGCGTGATGTCCGCCGACCGGCGCCAAAAATGGCGGGAATCAGTCTGGCATCACGCCGCCCCAAAGGTGCGGAATCCTCCTCATCTTGAGTGGCCGAGCCTTATCCTTGAGGGGCCAGGCCCGCGCCAGACTGATTTCCGCCCCGCCAGCTAGCGGGAAAGGCCTTTGGTGCCCCGCCAGCTGGCGCGGAAATGACTTTGCCAGGCGGCGCATGCATGGGAGCGTCAGCGGCCGCTCACGGCATCCCCGCGCATGCGCAGTGGAGGGGGTCTCTTCCGCCTCCGCCATGGTGGAGACCGTGGCGAAGGTGGATGGAAAAGAGTGCCCCCACGGCACAGGCCCGCCCGCGGATCGGTGGGCCCCGATCGCGGGCCAGTCCACCGTTGGGGCACCCCCCGGGGCCAGATCGCCCCGCACCCCCCCAGGACCCCCGGAGCCCGCCCGCGCCGCCTTGTCCCGCCGGTAAGAGAGGTGGTTTAATCCACGCCGGCGGGACAGGCATTCCAGCAGCGGGACTTCGCCCATCCGGGCCGGAGAATCACCGGGGGGGGGGGGGGGGCCGCCAACCGGCACGGCACGATTCCCGCCCCCGCTGAATATCCGGTGCCGGAGAATTCGGCAACCGGCAGGCGCTGGATTCACGCCAGCCCCCGTCGATTCTCCGACCCGGCGGGGGGTCGGAGAATCCAGTCCATTGTGTCTAGTTTTGGTCTCCTTATTTGAGGAAGGATGTGGTGCCATTGAATGCTGGTCAGAGGAGATTCACCGGATTGATTCCGGGGATGAAGGGGTTGACGTATGAGGAGAGATTGAACAATTTGGGCTTATACTCTCTGGAGTTTAGAAGGATGAGAGGGGATCTGATCGAGGTATATAAAATATTAAAAGAGATTGATAAAGTAAATGTAGACAAAATGTTCCCCCTTGTGGAGCAATCTCGAACAAGAGGTCACAGGTATCCGCTGTGAGACAGGATCCTGACACCTTGCAAAGGGTGGTGAACTTCTAGAACTTCTGCCTCATGCTGCGTGGAGTCTGATTCATTAAATCAAGAAGGAGATAAATCTATTTCTGTTTAAAAATGGGTTAATGGGAAATGGGGAACAGTTAGGGAGGTAGATTTGAGACCAAAAGGAGGTCAGCTATGATCTGATTGAATAGTGGAGCAAGCTCGAGGGGCTGAATTGCCTAATTGTGCATCTAGGGCGGGATTCTCCCAACCCCCGCCAGGTCGGAGAATTGCTGGGGGCTGGCGTGAAACCCGCCCCCGCTGGTTGCCGAATTCTCCGGCACCGGATATTCGGCGGGGGCGGGTATCCCCCCCCCCCCCGGCAATTCTCCGGCCCGGATGGGCTGAAGTCCCGCTGCTGGAATGCCTGTCCCACCAGCGTGGATTAAACCACCTCTCTTACCGGCGGTCCAAGGTGGCGCGGGTGGGCTCTGGGGTCCTGGTGGGGGGGGAGGGGCGTGGGGCGATCTGGCCCCCGGGGGGTGCGCCCATGGTGGCCTGGCACGCGATCGGGGCCCACCGATCCGCGGGCGGTCCTGTTCTGTGGGGGCACTCTTTTCCTTCCGCCTTCGCCATGGTCTCCACCATGGTGGAGGCGGAAGAGACCCCCTCCACTGCGCATGCGTGGGGATGCCATGAGCAGCCGCTGACGCTCCCGCGCATGCGCCGCCCGGCAAAGTCAGTTTCGCGGCAGCTGAGGAGCACCAAAGGCCTTTCCCGCCAGCTGGTGAGCCGAAATCAGTCCGGCGCGGGCCTTGCCCCTCAAGGTTAGGGCTCGGCCGCTCAAGATACAGAGGATTCCGCACCTTTGGGGCGGCGCGATGCCGGACTGATTTGCGCCGTTTTTGGCATCGGTCGGCGGACATCGCGCCGATTGCGGAGAATTCCGCCCCTAATTCCTATGTTCCTATGTGGAAAACATTGATATTGACAGTGTGTTGTGATCTGGAATGTGCTGTTTGAAGGGCAGTGGAAGCAGACTCAGCGGGAACTTTCAGAAGTGAATGTGATGGTGAATGGGCAGGGTGATGGCGCAAGAGTAGGAGATTGGGACTACTTGGGTAACTCATTCAAGAGGTAGCACAGCCACAATGGGCAGAATAGTCTCCATTTATGCTGTTAGAATCATTATTTCTTTATTCATTTACGGGATGTGGGCATCACTGGTTAGGCCAGCATTTATTGCCTATCCCAAATTGCCCTTCAGAAGGTGGTGGTGAGCTGCCTTCTTGAATCACTGCATTTCCCTGAAGTATACATAAACCTAGAGTGCTGTAAGGGAAGGAGTTCCAGGATTTTGACGCAGTGACAGCGAAGGAATGGCGATATATTTCCAAGTCAGGATGGTGAGTGACTTGGAGTGGAACCTCCAGGTGGTGGGATTTCCATGTGTCTGCTACCCTTGTCCTTCCTGATGGCTGTGCAGTCGGATCCTGACACATGCGTGGCTGTACAAGCGGATCCTGACACATGCGTGGCTGTGCACGTGGATCCTGACACATGCGAGGCTGTGCACGTGGATCCTGACACATGCGTGGCTGTGCACGCGGATACTGACACATGCGTGGCTGTACAAACTGATCCTGACACATGCGTGGCTGTGCATTCGGATCCTGACACATGCGTGGCTGTGCACGCGGATCCTGACACATGCGTGGCTGTGCACGTGGATCCTGACACATGCGTGGCTATGCATTCGGATCCTGACACATGCGTGGCTGTGCACGCGGATCCTGACACATGCGTGGCTGTGAACTCGGATCCTGGCACGTGTGGCAGTGCACCTGACTCATGGTACATGTGTGACAGTGCACCTGACTCGTGGTACATGTGTGACAGTGCACCTGACTCCCGGCACATATGTGACAGTGCACCTGACTCCTGGTACATGTGTGGCAGTGCACCTGACTCATGGTACATGTGTGACAGCACAACTGACTTGTGGTACATGTGTGACAGTGCACCTGACTCGTGGTACATATGTGACAGTGCACCTGACTCCTGGCACATGTGTGGCACTGCATTTAGCTCCTGGCGCATGTGTAAGAGTGCATCTGGATCTTGGCATGCGTGCGGCAGGGATCCCAGCTCTGGGCACACGTGTGACAGTGCAGTCTGCTCCTGGCACGCGTGTGGCAGTGAAATCGGCTCCACCTGCTGTTATTTCTCCAGCAGTTTCTGAGAAGCAATTGCATTGTAAACTGTTCTTTCCTGCTTCAATTTGTGGCTTGCCTTGTCTGGGAAAAGATAAAGTATTGTTGCAGTGATGTATACAAGATACTGAGCAGAAATTCTGTATATATTCCAAGACTCAAAACAGAATGGTGAAGCGAACATGGCCTTATCAGATGAGGAGAGTGCTGCACTGAATCAACCGCTAACACCTGATGAGAATAGGATGCACAAATATTCCAGTTCCAGGGACAGGTGCAAGAAAGGGTCAGCCTGCTTCTTACTGACACCTGGTGAGTTCACCGATGGAGGACAGAACAGGAGGGGTAATTAATAATCTCCTTCGAGGTGCATTGGGTGGCAGGGGACATTTAGTTGGGCAAGTTGGTGCTGGGTAGTGACTCTGCCTTCTTCCCATCTCTGCCAGAAGTACATCCATTGCAGGCAGGCCCATTGAAGTTTCCAGAATAATTCAATGCCCACTTCAGGGCCTCTCCCTGGCTCACAATGGTGGGCAGCGGACTCGCCCTGCGCACAGCTTGACCAGCATACTGGCATATGGTGTCAGCTTCTCTGTGTGACCGGGCAGTGGGAAGATGTGAGGGGTGCTCCATTGTCACTCAGCGCCTGATCAAGGGACCTGGCATCAGGGAATCTGACATTCAGGGAGGCGCAACCAGGGCCAGCCTCGTGCCTCAGGGTTCACCCCAGGACCCTAATCGAGCTATCACTCGCCTGTGGCCTCGGGCCCACCATGATCCTGGCTCCTGAGTGGGTGCAATGTCAGAAACTGCCACTGATCCCACTGGCACTGACAGGCAGTGCACAGCTTAGCCTGTGATTGGCTGGCAGCACCCATGTCTGTGGGGGGATGGGAAATTACAGGGCAGTCCCCCTCTTGCCCAGTTAAGTACCTCGTTGGCCATCGCAATGGGAGTCAACAAGAGGCTCTCACCAGCTCCCCATCACCTTCATTAAATCGCACCACCCCACCCTTACCACACTCACACTCGCTCAGTCCTACACATACTAACCTTCACACATACTCACGCTCACTCATATAAACAATAACCCTCACACACACTCACTCATACAAAAACTAGCCCTCACACACATACTCACACACACACTCACTCATACAGACACTGACCCTCACACACACAAACTCACACACCACACTCATACAAACACTAACACTCACGCACACATACTCCCACACACACTCACTCATACAAACACGAACCCTCACACACACATACTCCCACACACACTCACTCATACAAACACTAACACTCACGCACACATACTCCCACACACACTCACTCATACAAACACTAACACTCACGCACACATACTCCCACACACACTCACTCATACAAACACGAACCCTCATGCACACATACTCACACATACTCACACACACTCGCTCATACATACACTAACCCTTGCACACATACTCACACACACTCACTCACACAAACGCTAACCTTCCGCACACATACTCAAACACACACTCATATAAAACTTAACCCTCACGCACACATACTCGCACACACACTCACTCATACAATCACTAACTCTCACGCACACATACTCGTACACACACTCACTCATATAAACACTAACCCTCACACATAAACTCAAACACACACTCATACAAACCTTAATGCTCCGCACACATACTCAAACACACACGCACTCAAAGAAACACTAACCCTCATGCACACACACTCACACACACACTGACTCATAAACAAACACTGACGTTCACGCACACATGTTCACACACACGCTCACTCATACAAACACTAACCTTGACGCACACATACTCGCACACACACTCACATAAACACGAACGTTCACGCACACATACTCACACACACTCACTCATGTAAACACTAACCCTCAGGCACACATGCTCACACACACCCTCACTCATACAAACACTCACCCTCTGCACACATACTCACACACACTCACTCATACAAACACTAACCCTCACGCACACATACTCACACACACACTCACTCAAACAAACACTAAGCCTCATTCATATATACTGACACACACTCACTCATACAAACGCTAACCCTCACACACACATACACATGCACACTCACTCACATAAGCACAAACCTTCACGCACACATAGGCACACACACACACACACACTCATATTAGATTGGATTGGATTGGATTTGTTTATTGTCACGTGTACCGAGGCACAGTGAAAAGTATTTTTCTGCGAGACGCTCAACAGGTCATTAAGTACATGAAAAGAAAAGGGAATAAAAGAAAATACATAATAGGGCAACACAACATATACAATGTAACTACATAAGCACCGGCATCGGATGAAGCATACAGGGTGTAGTGTTAATGAGGTCAGTCCATTAGAGGGTCATTTAGGAGTCTGGTGACAGCAGGGAAGAAGCTGTTTTTGAGTCTGTTCGTACGTGTTCTCAGACTTCTGTATCTCCTGCCCGATGGAAGAAGTTGGAAGAGTATAAACGCAAACCCTCAAGCACACATACTCACACACACACTCATTCATACAAACACTAACGCTCCGCACACATACTCACACACACTCACTCACTCATACAAACACTAACCCTCACGCTCACATACTCACACACACACACTCACTCATACAAACACGAACCCTCACACGCAAACCCAATCACACACTCACTCATGCAAACACTAATTCTCACGCACAGACTGAACTCACACTCACTCATACAAACACTAATGCTCCGCACATGAACTCAAACACATACTCACTCATACATACTTTAACCCTCATGCACACATACTCACACACACACACACACACTCACTCATACAAACACTAACCGATCGCACACATACTCACAGACACTCACTTATGCAAACACTAATCCTCATGCACACATACTCGCACACACTCACATGAACACTAACCTTCACACACACATACTCACACACACAGTCACTCATAGAAACACTAACAATTAGCACATACACACACTCACTCATACAAACACTAACCTTCATGTACACATACTCACACACACGCTCACTCATAGAAACACTAATGCTCCGCACACGTACTCAAACACATACTCACTCATGCAAACACTAACCCTCATGCCCACATACTCACACACACATACATAAACACTAAGCTTCATGCACACATACACACACACGCACTCACTCATACAAACCGTAACACTTCGCACACATACACACACTCACTCATACAAACACCAACACTCACGCACACATATTCAAACACGCACTCACTCATACAAACACTAATGCTCCGCACACATACTCAATCACATACTCACTCACACAAACACTAGCCTTCACGCACACATACTTACACACACTCACTCATACAAACACTAACCCTCACGCACACATACTCACACGCATTAACTCTTACAAACATTAACCTTCACGCACAAATACTCACACAAACACTAACCTTCATGCACACATACTCTCACACACGCTCACGCATACAAACACTAATCCTCGGCACACATACACACACACTCACTCATACAAACACTAACCTTCACGCACACATCCTCACACACACTCACTCATACAAACACTAATCCTCACGCACACACACTCACACGCAATGGCTCATACAAACAATAACCCTCACGCACACATAATCACACACACTCACTCATACAAACACTAACCCTCACACACAAACTCAAACACACAGTCACTCATACTAACACTTATGCTCCCCATACATACTCAAACACATACTTACTCAGCCAAACACTAACCCTCACGCACACATACTCACACACACTCACTCAGACAAACACTAACCTTAACGCACACATACTCAAACACACATGCACTCATACAAACACTAACCCTCAAGCACACATACTCACACACCGCTCACTCATAAAAAGACTAACCTTGACGCACACATACTCACACACACACTCACTCATACAAACACTAACCCTCCACACACATACTCACACGCACTCACTCATACAAACACTAACCCTCATGCACCCATACTCACACGCATTGACTCATTCAAACATTAACCCTCACGCACACATACTCACACACACACTCACTCATACAAACACTAACCCTCACACACAAACTCAAACACACACTCACTCATACAAACACTAATGCTCCGCACACATACTCAAACATATATTTACTCATACAAACACTAACCCTCACGCACGTATACTCACACACACTCACTCATACAAACACTAACCTTAACACACACATACTCAAACACACATGCACTCCTACAAACACTAACCGTCACGCACACATTTTCACACACACCCACATAAACACTAACATTCACGCTCACTCTTACAAACACTAACCCTCACACACAAACTCAAACACACACTCATTCATACAAACACTAATGTTCCGCACACATACTCAATCACAAACACACTCATACAAACACTAACCTTCACGCACACATACTCAGACGCATTGACTCATACAAACATTAACCCTCACGCACACATACTCACACACACTCATTCATACAAACATTAACCCTCACGCACACATACTCACACACACTCACTCATATAAACACTAACCCTCACACACATACTCACACACAGACTCACTCATACAAACACTAACCCTCCGCACACATACTCACACACACACACTCATACCAACACTAACCTTCATGCACACACACACAAATATACACACTCACTCATGCAAACACTAACACTCATTGACATGTATTCAAACACACACACTCACTCATACAAACACGAACCCTCACGCACACATACTCATACAAACTCACTCATACAAATACTAATCCTCCGCACACATACTCACACACACGCTCACTCATATAACTCTCACGCACACATACTCACACACACACTCACTCATACAAACACTAATGCTCCGCACACATACACAAACACATACTTACTCAGACAAACACTAACCTTCACGCACGTATACTCACACACACTCACTCATACAAACACTAACCTTAAAGCACACATACTCAAACACACATGCACTCATACAAACACTAACCTTCATACTCACACATACAAACACACACACTCACTCATGCAAACACTAACCCTCATGCACACATATTCACACACACATTGACTCATACAAACACTAACCCTCCGCACACATACTCACACGCTCCCACTCATACAAACACCAACCCTCACATACTCACACACATACACTCATTCATACAAACACTAACCCTCACGTACTCACACACATGCTTACTCATACAAAGACTAACTTTGACGCACACATACTCACACACACACTCACTCATACAAAAACTGTCCCTCACACACAAACTCAAACACACACTTTCATATAAGTGCTCCACTCACAGACTCAAAAATATACTCACTCATGTAAACACGAACCCTCATGCACACACATACTAACACACACACTCACACATACAAATAATAACCTTCCACATACATACTCACACACCTCACTCATACAAACATTAACCCTCACGCACACATGCACACACAGACCCTCGCTCATACAAACACTCACCCTCCGCACACATACTCATACACACACTAACCCTCACACACAAACTCAAACACACACTCAATCATGCAACACTAACCTTCACACACATACTCACACACACACTCACTCATACAAACACTAACCCTCCGCACACATACTCACACACACTCACTCATACAAATCACTGACCCTCAAGCACACATACTCACACACTCATACAAACACTAACCTTCATGCACACACTTACAAACACGCACTCACTCATGCAAACAGTAACACTCATGCACACATACTCACACACACACTCACTCACATAAGCACTAAACTTCACGCACACATACGCACACACACATTCACTCATACAAACACTAACCCTCCACACACATACTCACACGTACTCACTCATACAAACACTAACCCTCACGCACCCATACTCACACGCATTGCCTCATTCAAACATTAACCCTCATGCACACATACTCACACACACACTCACTCATAAAAACACTAACCTTGACGCACACATACTCGCACATACACTCACTCATACAAACACTAACCCTCCACACACATACTCACACACACTCACTCATACAAACACTACCCCTCCGCACACATACTCACACACACACTCACTCATACAAACACTAACCCTCACACACAAACTCAAACACACACTCACTCATACAAACACTAATGCTCCGCACACATACACAAGCACATACTTACTCAGACAAACACTAACCTTCACGCACGTATACTCACACACACACTCATACAAACACTAACCTTAAAGCACACATACTCAAACACACATGCACTCATACAAACACTAACCTTCATGCTCACATTTTCACACACACACACATACAAACACACACACTCACTCATGCAAACACTAACCCTCATGCACACATATTCACACACACATTGACTCATACAAACACTAACCCTCCGCACACATACTCACACGCTCCCACTCATACAAACACCAACCCTCACATACTCACACACATGCTTACTCATACAAAGACTAACTTTGACGCACACATACTCACACACACACTCACTCATACAAAAACTGTCCCTCACACACAAACTCAAACACACACTTTCATATAAGTGCTCCACTCACAGACTCAAAAATATACTCACTCATGCAAACACGAACCCTCATGCACACACATACTAACACACACACTCACACATACAAATAATAACCTTCCGCACACATACTCACACACCTCACTCATACAAACATTAACCCTCACGCACACATGCACACACAGACCCTCGCTCATACAAACACTCACCCTCCGCACACATACTCATACACACACTAACCCTCACACACAAACTCAAACACACACTCAATCATGCAACACTAACCTTCACACACATACTCACACACACACTCACTCATACAAACACTAACCCTCCGCACACATACTCACACACACTCATTCATACAAATCACTGACCCTCAAGCACACATACTCACACACTCATACAAACACTAACCTTCATGCACACACTTACAAACACGCACTCACTCATGCAAACAGTAACACTCATGCACACATACTCACACACACACTCACTCACATAAGCACTAAACTTCACGCACACATACGCACACACACATTCACTCATACAAACACTAACCCTCCACACACATACTCACACGTACTCACTCATACAAACACTAACCCTCACGCACCCATACTCACACGCATTGCCTCATTCAAACATTAACCCTCACGCACACATACTCACACACACACTCACTCATAAAAACACTAACCTTGACGCACACATACTCGCACATACACTCACTCATACAAACACTAACCCTCCACACACATACTCACACACACTCACTCATACAAACACTACCCCTCCGCACACATACTCACACACACACTCACTCATACAAACACTAACCCTCACACACATACTCATACACACACTAACCCTCACACACAAACTCAAACACACACTCAATCATGCAACACTAACCTTCACACACAAACTCAAACACACACTCAGTCATACAAACACTAATGCGCCGCACACATACTCAAACACACACTCACTCATAAAAACAATAACCCTCACACACACATACTCACACACACTCACTAATGCAAACGCTAACCCTCATTCACATATAGTCACACACACACTCAGTCATACAAACACTAACCCTCACGCACGCATACTCACACACACACTCACTCCTTCAAACACTAACCCTTACACACAATCTCAAACACACAATCTCTCATACAAATACTAACCCTCACGCACACATACTCACACACACACTCACTTCTTCAAACTCCTTACAGACAATCTCAAGCACACAATCTCTCATACAAACACTAACCCTCACACACACATACGCAAACGCGCTCACATAGACAAACACTAAAACTCACAGACTCCTACTCACACACACACACTCATTAAAACACAAACCCTCATGCACATATCCTCACACACACTCAGTCATACAAACTCTAACTCTCATGCACACATACTGCCACACACACACTTGTATCAACCCAACCCTCACGCGCACACACTCACACACACACTCATTCATACAAACACTAACACTCCGCACACATACTCACACGCACTCACTCATACAAACACCAACCCTCATATACTCACACACACATACTCACTCATACAAACACTACCCTTCACACACAAACTCAAACACACACACTCACTCACACAAACACTAATGCTCCGCACACATACTCAAACACATATTCACTCATACAAACACTTACCCTCACGGACACACACTCACACACACACTCACCAGTATAAACACTAACCCTCCGCACACATACTCACACACACTCACTCATACAAACACGAACCCTCATGCACACATACTCACACAAAACTCAATCATATAAACACTAACCAGCACGCACACATACTCACACACACTCACTCATACAAACACTAACCTTCCCGCACACATACTCACACACACACTCATTCATACAAACACTAACCGTCATGCACAAATACTCACAAACTCACTCATACAAACACTAACCCTCATGCTCACATATTCGCACACACACACTCACTCATGCAAACACTAACCCTCACGCACAAACTCAAACACACACTCACTCATACAAACACTAACCCTCACGCACACATACTTACACACACTCAGTCGTACAAACACTAACCCTCTGCACACATACTCACACACACTCACTCATACAAACACTAACCCTCTGCACACATACACACTCACTCATACAAACACTAACCCTCACGCACATACTTACACACACTCACCAATACAAACACTAACCCTCTGCACACATACACACTCACTCATACAAACACTAACCCTCACGCACACATACTTACACACACTCACTCATACAAACACTAACCCTCTGCACACATACACACACATTCATATAAACACTAACCATCAAGCAAACATAGGCTAATGTGCTCACTCAGACAAACACTAAAACTCACAGACTCATACTCACACACACTCAGTCATACAAACACTAACCGTCATGCACACATACTCACACACAAACTCACTCACATAAACACTAACCTTCACGCACACATACACACACACACACACACTCATACAAACACTAACCCTCACACACAAACTCAAATACACACTCACTCATGCAAACACTAACACTCACGCACAAACTCAAACACACACTCACTCAAACAAACACTTACCCTCACGCACACATACTTACACACACTCACCCATACAAACACTAACCTTCACGCACACATACTCACACACACACTCACTCACACAAACATTAACACTCCGCACACATACTCACACACACTCATACAAACACTAACCGTCCCCCACACATACTCACATACACACTCATTCATACAAACACTAACCATCGGCACACATACTCGCTCAGACAAACACTAACCTTCACGCACACACTCAAACACACACTCACTCATACAAACACAAACCCTCATGCACACATACTCACACACACACTCAGTCATACAAGCACTAACCCTCATGCACACATACTCACACACACACTCATATATACCCAACCCTCACGCGCACACACTCACACACACACTCATTCATACAAACACTAACACTCCGCACACATACTCACACGCACTCACTCATACAAACACCAACCCTCATATACTCACACACAAACTCACTCACATAAACACTAACCTGCACACACACATACTCATACACACAATCACTCACACAAACACTAACCCTCCGCACACATACGCAAACACTCTCTCATACAAACACTAACCTTCAGACACACACTCATTGATACAAACACTAACCTTCCCGCACAAATACTCACACACAAACTCACTCATACAACATTAATCCTCACGCTCACATACTCACACACACACTCATTCATGCAAACACTAACCCTCACGCACAAACTCAAACACAGACTCCCCCATACAGACATTAGCCCTCACACACAAACTGAAACACACACTCAGTCACACACTAATGCACCGCACACATATTCAAACACATATTTTCTCATACAAACAGTCACACTCACGGACTCATACTCACACACAAACTCACTCACATTAACACTAACCTGCACGCACACATACTCACACACACAATCACTCAGACAAACATTAAACCCCCGCACACATACTCTCACACACTCACACTCACAAACACTAACCCTCCACACACATACTCACTCACATACTCCTATAAGCACTAACCCTCACGCACACATACTCACACACACACTCACTCAGACAAACACTAACCTTAACGCACACATACTTACACACACTCGCTCATACATACACTAACCCTTGCACACATACTCACACACACTCACTCATACAAACACTAACCTCAACACACACTCACACACACACACACTCATATAAACACTAACCCTCACACACACATACACACACAGTCACTCATACAAACACTAACCCTCACGCACACATACTTACACACATTCACTCATTCAAACACTAAACCTCACACACAAAATCAAACGCACACTCACTCATACAAACACTAACCCTCACACACAATCTCAAAGACACACTCACTCATACAAACACTAATGCTCCGCACACATACTCAAACACATACTCGCTCATATTAACACTAACCCTCACACACAAATTCAAACTCACCCTCACTCATACAAACACTAACCCTCACACACAAATTCAAACACACATTCACATATACAAACACTAACCCACATGCACACATATCACACACATTCCCTCATACAAACACTAACCCTCACACACAAATTGAAACACACCCTCACTCATACAAACACTAACCCTCACACATAAATTCAAACACACACTCACTCATACAAACACTAACCCTCACACATAAACTCAAAGACACACTCAGTCATACAAACACTAATGCTCCGCACACATACTCAAACACATACTCACTCATACAAACACTAACCCTGACACACACAAACTCAAACACACACTCACTCATACAAACACTAACCCTCACACACAAACTCAAACACACACTCTCTCATGCAAACACTAATCCCCACACACAAACTCAAACACACACTCTCTCATACAAATACTAACCCTCACACACAAACTGAAACACACACTCAGTCACACACTAATGCACCACACACATATTTTCTCATACAAACAGTAACACTCACGGACTCATACTCACACACAAACTCACTCACATAAACATTAACCTTCACTCACACATACTCACACACACTCATACAAACACTAACCCTCTGCACACATACATGCACACTCATATAAACACTAACCCTCAAGCAAACATACGCAAATGCGCTCACTCAGACAAACACTAAAACTCACAGACTCATACCCACACACACACACTCATACAAACACTAACCCTCACGCACACATACTCACACACACACACTCACACAAACATTAACACTCTGCACACATACTCACACACACTCACTCATACAAACACCAACCTTCCCGCACACATAATCACAGACACACTCATTCATACAAACACTCGCCCTCCGTTCACATACTCACCCGCACTCACTCAGACAAACACTAACCCTCACGCTCACATATTCACAGACACACAGTCACTCATACAACCATTAACCCTCACGCACAAACTCAAACACACACTCATTCATGCAAACACTAACCCTCACGCACAAACTCAAACACAGACTCTCTCATACAGACACTAACCCTCACACAAAAACTGAAACACACACTCAGTCACACACTAATGCTCCGCACACATATTCAAACAGATATTTTCTCATTCAAACAGTAACCCTCACGCACACATACTCACACACACACACTCACTCATACAGTCACTAACCCTCACACACGCAAACTCAAACACACTCACTCAAACAAACACTACCCCTCCGCACACCTCCTCACACATACACTTACTCATAAAAACACTAACCCTCACACACAAACTCAAACACACTCACTCATACAAACACTCCCCCTCCGCACACATACTCACACACACACTCACTCTTGCAATCACTAATGTTCCGCACACATACTGAAACACATACTCACTCATACAAACACTAACTCTCATGCACATATACTCACACACTCATACAAACACTAACCCTCACACACACAAACCCAAACACACTCACTCATACAAACACTAACCCTCATGCACACATACTCACACACACACTCACTCATACATACACTAATCCTCTGCACACATACTGACACACACAATCACTCTTAAACACACTAACCCTCATGCACACATACTCACACACACTCATATAAACACTAACCCTCACGCACACATACACACAGACACACTCCTATAAACACTAACCCTCATGCACACATACGCACACAAACACGCACTCATACATACACTAATCCTCCGCACACATCCTCACACACACTGACTCATAATAAAACACTATGATTCACGCACACATAGTCACACACACGCTCACTCATACAAACACTAACCCTCCGCACACGTACTCACACACACATTCACTCATACAAACACTAACCTTCACGCACACATATACACACACACACTCACTCATACAAACACTAGCCTTCACACACACATACTCTCACACACACTCACTCATACAAACACTAACCCTCATGCACAGATACTAACACACACACTCACTCATACAAACACTAACCCTCATGCCCAGATACTTACACACACTCACTCACTCATACAAATACTAACCTTCACACACACATACTCACACACACATTCACTCATTCAAACACTAAACTACACGCACACATACTCACACACACACTCATATAACCACTAACCCTCATGCACACATACTCACACTCACACTCACTCATACAAACACTAACTGTCCGCACACATACTCTCACACACTCACACTCATATAAACACTAACCCTCACGCACACACACTCACACTCATACAAACACTAACCCTCATGCACAAACACTCACACACACACTCACTCATACAAATACTAACCCTCATGCACACATACTCACACACACGCTCACTCATACAAACACTAACCCTCACGCACACACACTCACACACACACTCACTCATACAAACACTAACCCTCACGCACACACACTCACACACACACTCACTCATACAAATATTAACCCTCACGCACATGTACTCACACACACACTCACTCATACAAACACTAACTGTCCGCACACATACTCACACACACGCTCATTCATGCACACACTAACCCTCTTGCACACATACTCACACACACACTGACTCATAATAAAACACTAAGCTTCACGCACACATACTCACACACACACTCACTCATACAAACACTAACTGTCCGCACACATACTCTCACACACTCACACTCATATAAACACTAACCCTCACGCACACATATGCACACTCACACTCATATAAACACTAACCCTCATGCACACACACTCACACGCACACTCACTCATACAAACACTAACCTTCACGCACACATACTCACACACACACTCACGCATTCAAACACTAATAATCTGCACACATACTCACACACGTACTCATTCATGCATACACTAACCCTCTTGCACACATACTCACACACACACTGACTCATAATAAAACACTAAGCTTTACGCACACATACTCACACACAATCACTCATACAAACACTAACCCTTCGCACACATACTCACATGCACTCACGCATACAAACACTAACCCTCACGCACAAACTCAGACACACACTCACTCATATAATCACTAATGTTCTGCACACATACCGAAACACATACTCACTCATACAAACACTAACCCTCACGCACACATACTCACACACACACTCACTCATACAAACACTAACCTTCACGCACACATACTCACACACACACACTCACTCATACAGTCACTAACCCATACTCACACAAACTCAAACACACTCACTCATACAAACACTCCCCCTCCTCACACATACTCACACACACACTCACTCATACAATCACTAATGTTCCGCACACATACTGAAACACATACTCACTCATACAAACACTAACCCTCATGCACATCTTCTCACACACTCATACAAACACTAACCCTCACACACACAAACCCAAACACACTCACTCATACAAACACTTACCCTACGCACACATACTCACACACACACTCACTCATATAATCACTAACCCTCCGCACACATACTCACACACACTCACTCATACAAACATTAATCTTCACGCACACATACTCACACACACTCACTCATACAAACACTAACCCTCACGCACAAACTCAGACACACACTCACTCATATAATCACTAATGTTCTGCATACATACCGAAACACATACTCACTCATACAAACACTAACCCTCACGCACACATACTCACACACACACTCACTCATACAAACACTAACCCTCACGCACACATACTCACACACACACACTCACTCATACAGTCACTAACCCTCACTCACACAAACTCAAACACACTCACTCATACAAACACTCCCCCTTCTCACACATACTCACACACACACTCACTCATACAATCACTAATGTTCCGCACACATACTGAAACACATGCTCACTCATACAAACACTAACCCTCATGCACATCTTCTCACACACTCATACAAACACTAACCCTCACACACACAAACCCAAACACACTCACTCATACAAACACTTACCCTACGCACACATACTCACACACACACTCACTCATATAATCACTAACCCTCCGCACACATACTCACACACACTCACTCATACAAACATTAATCTTCACGCACACATACTCACACACACTCACTCATACAAACACTAACCCACATGCACACATGCTCACACACAAACTCACTCACATAAACAGTAACCGTCAATTTTTTTTAGTGTACCCAATTCATTTTTTTGCAATTAAGGGGCAATTTAGAGTGTTCAGTCCACCTATCCGGCACATCTTTTGGTTGTGGGGGCGAAATCCACGCAAACACGGAACACTAACCTTCACGCACACATACACACACACACACTCAAAAAAACACTAACCCTCACGCACACATACACACACACTCACTCATACAAACACTAACCCTCACACACACATAATCACACCCAAACTCAAACATGCAAACACATATTCATACACACTCAGACCGACACACACTCACACACACATTCCTGCTCACACGCACTCATATACACTCAGAATCTCACACACACAAACACTCACAATTGCACTCACATGCACACTCATCCACACAAACTAACTCACACACAAATCACACACACCTCACTCATACACATTCACAATCACACTCACTCATACATGTACACTCACTCACTCTCAGGCACCCTCACTTATGCACACTGACTTACACACACTTATCTCTGCACACACACATTTACACACACACTCACTCAAACACGCATTCACCCTGACACACAGAAACACACAGCCACATATTCATATTCACACAGGCACACGTATACCTTCTCTCACACACTCATACAGAGTCAGTCTCTCTCACACACACTCAGACTCACACACTCATGCAAACATCTTCACATGTACCCACTTACACACACACAGTTACAGGCACACTCATATATATACTTACTATCTCTCTCACACACGCACACATATATACACACACCTACACATACATTCACGCATTTACTCATACACACACTCATACATTCACACTCTATCTCACACACATATTCAGACTCACACACACTGCTACTCAAGCATATACCCACACACATGCTCGCACTCACTCACACACATGCTCATGCACACACTCACTCACACATACACGCAGTTACTTAAATACAGACACTCACATTTACACTCTCTCTCTCACACACACACTCACATTCACCATTATATTCACACACACTCATACTTGTGTGCACACACACACTCACACACTTACATTTAAACACATGCCACACACGCACAAACTCACACTCACACCCACACTCACTCACACACACCTACTCACAAACATACTCAAACACACACACACAACTACTCAAACACACACACACACTTTCATACAGACGCACACTCTCACCCACACACATACGTATTCACACACAGACACAGCTACTGAACCACACGTAGACTGACACACACTCATTCATTCACGTTCTCTCTCTAACGCACACATACATTCACTCTCACACACACACTCACATTTGCATTCACCATTATACTCACACACGCTCTCATATGCTTGCATGCACACATATTCACACACAATCACACACACAGTCACACTCACACACGCTCATACCCACACACTCTCAATCACACACCTACTCATACACACATATTCACTCACACACGCACTAACAGACACGCACACACATTCTCACACCCACACACACAACACCCATACGTTCACACTCCCTCTCTCACACACACTCACTCCCACACACACACGCATCTACTCACACACATGCATGCACAAACACTCACACCCACTCACATCCATATGCACTCACTCACACGCGTCCACATCCATACACTCACTCATAACTACACCAACCCCCACACATTCTCTCACACACATTCACGCTCTCACAAACACTCATCCTCACATACGTACAAACACACACACGGACAATCTCAAACACACTCACACCGACACTCACACATGCTCTTTCTTTCATGCCGTCTTTCTCTCACACTCTCTCTCTTACACTTACTCACTAAATCCTACACATGCATACAGGGGCTGGTTTAGCACAGTGGGTTAAGACAGCTGGCTTGTAATGCAGAACAATGCCAGCAGCGTTGGTTCAATTCCCGTACCGGCCTCCTGAACAGGTGCCGGAATGTGGCGACTGGGGCTTTTCGCAGTAACGTCATTGAAGCCTACTTGTGACAATAAGCTATTATTATTTCAGACTTGCCTTGTCCTGTCAAATGATCCACCATGCCAAGCCTGGTTGGGGAGTTCTCTCTCTTTTTATCTTTGTTGTATTTTCTGCTGTTTTATTCTTGGCCCACAGAGAACTGCAAAGATGTGCTCAAAGTTAATTACACTCAAGCAGAAGTGATCACCCTCTCATAATGGCAAACAGCAGAGGTCAGAGGGAAAAGGTCGAGCTTCCATGCTTTATCCAAAGTCCTGTCCTGGAGGGAAGCAATGGATGGTTCCAGGCTGCCTCAATCTGGGTTGAAGATCAGGAACTCAGAATTATTGGACACTCATAATAATTAAATGTGTTGTAATATATCTATATAATCCTGTAAAAGCATGAGTGCATGGTGGTTCTGTAAAATATGTAAAATGAAGAAAATAAATATATATATATATATAAAGACATTTCTATACATAAACTATAGGCATTTGTTAACATTCTCGATCATAATGTGCAAAGATCTTGGAATTCCAGCAATAGATTAACGACCTTTATTTTATCATTATTGTTGAACATTTTATACTTGTCTATTACTGTCTATTGTTGAATTAGAAGGGAGGTGTGTGAATTTTATCTCCATAAGTGCTTTATTGTGAAGACTGGTATGTTTGAGTTGTATCCTAGCAACAAAGTTAAAATATCAAAAGTTCTTTGAAGTAAACAATGTCCTCTCGTGTTGCAAGTCGCTTCTCCGCACTGAACTAAGTCAGGCCCCTGTTTCGTGACATGAATTTAATTCTTGCCAGTTTGCAGTGAAATCAATAACCCAGCAAGAACGAGCAGTAAACCTGAAATAAATACAAAAAAATACTGGATTTAAACAGCGCCGTCGGAGTAAAGAGAGCAACAGAGAACCACAGCCTGCACCTGAAACATTAGCCTGACTGATCAGTTGTGTATTTCCAGAATATTCTTGATATTCTAAACCAGAATGGGCGTCAGTGGGGAACTGTGACGTGGGTAAGTTTGATGGTTACGTTTCTGTGCCTGCTCCATGTGCTGTAGTGTTCCATGTTCTGTGTCTCTGGCAATAACACTTGTTTGTATGTTGTTAAGCATGAAATTGTTCAAGCATATTTGTGTGGAAATAAAGAGTTATTCCTTTTCGAGTTAACACTACTGTTTTATGTCTCAAAATGGAGCTGGCTGTAAACACCCACAAGCAAGGATCGAGAGAGCGCAGGTGGAGGACATTCAACCCATCATATCTGGGCTGGCTTTTATGAAAAGATCTGTCCAATTAACCCGACTGTCCTGTTCTTTCCCCACAACCGTGCCAAATGTTATTTTTCAAATATTTATCCAATGGCCTTTTGAAACTTGCTACTGAATCTGCTTCTCGTGCCCTTTCAGGCAATACAGTGCAACGTGACCTACCTCCTTCAGAGGTTTGTGTATCAGCAGCCCTACAGGGCGGCACGGTAGCACAGTGGTTAGCACTGTTGCCTCACAGCGCCAGAGTCCCAGGTTTGATTCCCGCCTATCTGTGAGGAGCATGTTCTCCCCTTGTCTGCGTGGGTTTCCTCCGGGTGCTCCGATTTCCTCCCACAAGTCCCAAGAGATGTGCTGTTAGATAATTTGGGCATTCTGAATTCTCCCTCAGTGTACCCGAACAGGCGCCGGAATGTGGTGACTAGGGGCTTTTCGCAGTAACTTCATTGCAGTGTTAATGTAAGCCTACTTGTGACACTAATAAAGATTATTATTATTCCCCTTTCAAATTGTACCATTTAGTTTATGTTGCGTCGCCTCATTCTACCTTCCAAAATGTATAATTTCATCCTTCTCTGCAATAAATTTCATCTGTCACGTGTCTGCCTACATATAACTTTCTCTGCCATCCTGAAATGTGTTCCTGTCCCTTTTTTTCCCCAACCACTTTTCCAATTTTGTGGCAGCTGCAAACTTTGAAATTCTGCCCTGTGTATTTAGGTTGTGGCCATTGATATATTTCAGAAAGAGCAGTGGTCTCGTCCCTGGGCGAACATCACCATATACCTGCGCCCAGTCTGAAATACAGTCCTGTGACACTGGTCTCCTACTGCTCCTGTTCCATTGACTACAACAAGTTTTGTCTGCGGTACTTTATTAAACACCCTTTGGAATTCCACATCAAACATACGACACAACTCAAACTTTCGGCTAATTCAACAGAGACCTCGATCAAGTTCGTCAAACTTTGCCTTTAACTCCTTCACATTGAATGTCAAAGCTGAAATGGGTGCAATGGCACTCCCGACAACATCTCAGGGCTGTGATTGACTAGTATGAGGGTCACGTCTTTATCACTGAATGGCAAGCAACTGTCGGAAACGGAGATATAATTAATTAATTTTTTTTTAAAGGTAAAGGTTGTGCAAATATGAAGGCTGTGGAGGATTGCCGGTCAGCTGTTTCCCTGTGCTTACTCCACTTGACCACTATTCAATAAGGTACTGCCTCTCACCTCCATGTGGAGGCTTTGCTGAGAGATGAACGGATGTCATCTCTCCAGGAATGATAGATTTCCTCATTGCAAGGCCTTGCTGGGGATGCTTGACGACAAACTCCGGGATCGGCGATGTTCAGTTTGGTTCTTGGTGTATCAATATTTTCAAGAGACCAATAACTTCAAAAGTGCTGGGAAAATTCTGCAGGTCTTACAGCATCTGTGGAACATGAGCCAGAATTAATATTTCCAGTCCAATTTGATTCTTCTTTGGGTCACTTTTTGTTCAAAATAAATGAATTTCTTAAATGACCAATGCAAATAACAGAAGAACAACATTTCACAGCTTGAGACTTTTACTGAAGCAAACAAACTAAAATCAACATAAATCAAACAATATACAAGCAGTTTAAATATCAGACTAAAGAAAGGGTACTTTTGTATGAATTGAGCTCTGTCTTACGTACCCTTTAGCTGTGCATCGTACCATTGTCTGCTACATAGCGTAATTTTCAGCTTTCCAGCAGGCTCACTGCTCCCTTCCACACAAGTTGAATTTTGCAGTGACCTTCAGAAATCATTTCACGCAGCCTGAATATTCCAATACCAACTTCCACGAGCAAGTCCCACCTTTGCGACTCCGAGTTCCTTACATCTCCAGTACAATTTAGTTTCTGCTTCTTTTTCAACAGAGGACCAGCTCTCAGCAGCACCCGGATTGGTTGCTAACACAAAATTAGAATTTTTTTGGCTCTCATAGCAGAAGCTGCATTGTCTCACTCTCAATGTCCCTGCATCTGTTTCTGAAAAACAGCTGTCCCTTTTCTGTTCCAATGTGTGAAAATTGTCACTTTATTTTCGATAGGTTTCAGTTTGGATTTCTTTCCTCTTGACAACCAGATCACACATGGGCCTATCTCTGGACAGAGATGTAGTTTGACCACAATGCCCCTCTATCCAGGATATCACGTTAAGTTAAAGGAGACATTTTAAAACATAACCATCGAGCAAAGCCCTACATTTTGGAACAGCTTAATCAGTAAGACATAATACCCATACTCGCAGATCATATTCTTCTCATCAGAATCAGCGAACAATAAATTGAACATAATACATAGAAAATAAAAGCAGGAGAGGCCATTCAGCCCTTCACATTCATTCTGAGAAGCAAGTATTAGCAAAACTTAAATGAGCGAAATCCAGCAAATCCCTTGACTTGATGGCCTGTACCCTAGGATTCTAAAATAGATTGCTGCAGAGATAGTGGATGCACTACCTATTTCCCAAAATTTCTTACATTTGGAAACGGTCCCATTGGATTGGAAATTGGCGAATGCTACACTACATTTCAAGAAAGGAGAAAGAAAAAACAGGGAACGCCCTGAGGGAGCACATTGGAAGCGGCAGTCCACACTGTCCTCTTTCTCAGCCCACTCTCCTCCCGTTTTCCCCTGCAGCGCTCACCCTTTGACAGAGTACATTTCCCGCTAGGTAGCCGTTAGTTGGCCAGTCATGGTAATATCACATTAACAACATGGGGCGGGACTCGCTAACCCCCCGCCAGCTCGGAGAATCGCCGGGGGGGGCGGCGTGAATCCAGACCCCGCCGGCCGCCGAATTCTCCGGCCTCAAATACAAAATTCAGGCCAATGTCACATTACACAACACCAACCTGCTCTCTGATTGGTTCCAGAACATGCTGCTCTAAGGAACCATCTCAAAAACCCTTCATCCAGGCTACTGCCAATCTGATTTTTCCAGCTTATAAGTAGATTGAAGTCACACATGATTATTGCTGTTCCTTAATCAAAACCACCCACTATTTCTTCTTGTATATTTTGTTCTACATTGTGGTTACCATTAGGGGGCCTGTAGACCACGCCCACTGGTGACTTCTTTCCCCTACAATTCGTCATCTCCACCCAAACTGATTCTACATCCTCATCTCCTGGATTAAGAACATCTCTAACTTCCCCACCAATGCCGTCCTTGATTAACACTGCCAACCCTCCACCTTTCCTAGCTTCCTATTCTTCTTGGAAGTCTTAACAATGCACTTAGCAATGCCTAGAATGATTAGAACAAGTCAACATGGTTTTACAAAACAGAAATCCTGTTTGACAAATTTACGAGAGTGTGGTAGATAAAGTAGGTGTAGTGTATGTGGATTTCCAAAAGGTATTTGATAAGGTGTCGCACTAAAAGCAAGGTAAGGGCTCATGGAGTTCAGGTGATATTTTATTGTGGATAGTGAATTGGTTAACAGATGATTATACCAAGCTTGGTGCGAAGGTAAACTGCGGGGAGGACACGGGTGGTTGCAAAGAGCTATAGACAGGTTAAGTGAGTGAGTAACATGATGGCAGATGATGTGTAACATGAAGTGTGCAGCTATTCACTTTGGTCGTAAGAATAGAAAAGCAGGATATTTTTAAAAGGTGAGAGACTTGTAAGCGTTCATCTTCAAGGAGAGTTGAACGCGTTTGTACAAGGAATGCAGAAGGTTAGCATGCAGGTGCAGCAAGCAATTCGGAAGGCAAATGGCATGTTGGCCTTTATCACAAGGAGATTGGAATACAGGGATAAATAGGTTCTGCTGCAGTTATATAGGGTTTTGGTGTGGCCATATCTGAAATAGTGGGCTGGACTTACTGGCCAAGCCACCGTGTATTTTTCTGCAGAGGAGGTTTCCCGCCAATGGGATTTACCGACCCCCCCGTTGCCAATCGTCACCGGGAAACCGGTGCGTTGACATGGACTGGAATATCCCACTGGCGTGAACAACCAGTAGATCGTGCCCAGTGTGTGCAGTGGTGGTCTCCACGAAAGGGACAACCAGCAAATGTAGATACATTGCTGTCTATCTCTTCACTTCAGTGATCAAGATAGGTTGTAAATAGCTGAGGCCCAGCACTGATCCTTGTAGCACTCCACGATTCACTGCCTATCAACATGAAAAACCCCTGTTCAAGAAAGGAAATACTTGCACTGAAGGTGGGACAGCGAAGGTTCACTAGATTGGTCCATGGGGTGAGGGGGTTGTCCCATGATGGGAGGCTGAGTAAATTGGGTTGATATTCTCTGGAGTTTATAAGAATGAGAGGTAACCTCATTGAAATCTACAACATTCTGAGGCGGCTTGATAAGGTGGATGCTGAGAGATTGTCCCCGTTTATCAGGGACCTGAAACACGGACGCGGTCTTGGATAAGGGGCGGATCATTCAGGACTGAGGTGAGGAAATATTTCTTTACTCCAAGGGTAATGAATGTTTGAAATTCTCTACCCCAGAGTGTTGTGGGTGCTCCATTATTGGGAGAGACAGAATTCTGGTCTCATGGGAAATTAAGGGCTGTGGAAAACAAGTGGAAAAATGGAGTTGAAGCTGAAGATCAGCCATGATTGTATCGAATGGTGGAGCAGGCGAGAGAGGCCGATGGTTTGCCCCTGCCACAATTTCTTGTGTTCTTGTGAATGGTTAGTTCCTGATTTGATCAGGCTTTTTCATTATCTCTGGCAATAACAGAGCCAACATGAAGAAGTAGATCCCTAAAGATTCTGGGCTGTGCTGACGCCAATGGAGGATCTGTGGAGTTCCACGATGGAAGGATTCGCGCCACACCCGCACTGATTCCACTACCGCTGAGGGGCTAGCACCGGCGATGCGTGAAACATCTGCAGAACGCGTGAAAAATGGTGGGAGAATCGCTGGGTCCGTGATGGGCACGCACTGCCGCACATACAGTTACACCCCCACTCACACCGAACGCGCCCAAAAAGATGGTGCCATGTGCTGGACCACGTACCCATCAGCCCCGGCCCCACAGACCACCTCCCAACCACCCCCAATTCTCCCCCAGCCCTAGCAGAAGCCCCCTGGCCACCGGCACGACTGTCGGTAACGTATGGCAGTGGTGGACACCGTCCGTACGCCCTCTCTCTCTCTCAGCAGCCACCACGTCAGGCTCACGACTGTTGAGAGCACACGTGGACCACACCGTTGGAAACACGGCCCATCGGAGGTGGAGCATCGCGGGTGGGCCCGATAATTAGATGCGAACGGGTTGGCTACTTCGAGCGTCGCAATGATGCCGAATTGGAGGGGGCGGAGCATCGCGACCCGGTATCTTGCCGCGATTTTGCCATGGGGAGCCGTTCTCCGCTTGATCGGCGTTCCCGATTTCGGCATTGGGCTACGGAGAATCCCACCCTTTGTTTATACCACTTCCATTGGACTTTGACCAATTGAACCATTTGGGAATGGGAAAGAGCAAATCAAATTTAAAGGCAATTCCAGTGACATCAGCAAACGTCAAACTAAACTGAACCCTCAGGGATCCAATGGTCATTGTTTTGGCCACCATGAATCTGTAGATTCGACACAGTCATCTCTGAACTGTTAGTTTTTAGCTGCTTTCTGCTGTTTATTTCTAATTGGCGTGACGCCGCAGCACAAACAACTTCCATAAGACCTGCATTTCTAGCAGTATTTCTATTCAATGGAGCATGAAGAACAATTTACTTTTAAATGGTGAATATCCCAGAGCCTGAGGACAAAGAGACAGTGAAATAATGTGGGGGAGGGCGAGTGGAATCAAAGGTAAGGGTTGGAAGAAGGATTTGCATCCCTCTCACAGCTCAGCAGACATTGGCGCAGGAGCATTCAGAACTCAAAGTATTGCTTTTGGAAACCTGATGGGTGGTGTTTAATGCCCTTGGGGCAGCACTGTAGCACAGTGGTTATCACAGTTTCTTCACGGCTCCAGGGTCCCAGGTGCGATACCCGGCTTGGGTCACTGTCTGTGCAGAGTCTGCACGCTCTCCCCGAGTCTGCATGCGTTTCCTCCGGCTGCTCCGGTTTCCTCCCACAGTCCAAAGAGGTGCAGGTTAGGTGGATTGACGAAGCTAAATTGTCCCTTAGTGTCCAAAAAGGTGAGGTGGGTTAGGGGGATAGGATGGAGGCATGGGTTTAAGTGGGGTGCTCTTTCAACGGCCGGTGCAGACTCGATGGGCCGAGTGGCCTCCTTCTGCACTGTAAATTCTATGATTCTATGATCACCGCATGACAGGTAAGGCCTTTAATCAGGTGGGACGTTGGTGCTTGGCGAAGTATCTAATGAATAGGCTGCTCTGGGGATCACCATTCATTTAGGGAGGGCGGATGGGTTGGCAAATGATTAAGTGCATGACAGGAGGGGTCTTCAGTGTCTCTACAGAGAGGATGCTGCTGAGATGAAACGGCCCAGAGAGGGTAGATAAAATTAAGGAGTGAAATGGGGAAACAGTAGGAACTTCATTCCATCAGCACAGTCCGTGACATCAATCTCCAGGGGACAATTGCAAACCCCTGCCTGTACATGGCTTCAGCTTTACTAATTTGAATCTTTAACACGCAGATACCATTTTATTTTCATGAACTTCGTTCATCCTTCAGTACACTAGCCTCCTGTCAGTTCGCAAACACTGTGTGTGGCCCCGTATGCCGTCAGCAGGATTTGATTACCCTTAGAAAATATCAGCTAATTGCTTCATTACCAGCCTCAATTCACTTCCCATGGGTGCTGGGCAGGTTGCTGTCAACACTTACAATCTGCCTCCAGGAAAAGCAGCAGGAACATATGAAATAGAACCAAGAGTAGGCAATGCAACCATTGGACCTCTCCCGACGTCCAATAAGATCATGGCTGATTTTAGATATTAACGCCATTTCCTGCCCATTCCCCATATCCCTTGATTCTTTGAGTGACCAAAACTCTGTCTATCCCAGACTTCAAATATATCCCACGATGGAGCATCTATAACCCTCTGGGATGGAGAATTTCAAAGATTCACAACCCTTTGAATGAAGACATTTCTCCCAATCTCTGTCCAAAATGATCAGCCCCTTACCCTGAGGCAGCGCTCCCCGTGTTCTTGAGTTCCCAGCCAGAGGAAACAATCTCTCAGCATCCGTCAGATTGGCCGGCATCTCTCGCAGGAGAAACTTTTTCCCGAGTAAGGGACAGAAGTCCCACCTGCAGCTACTTAACACTCATTCGAGTATGAAACGGCTGTAGGGCAGTCAGTGCCACTCTTTGGATGGTGGGAGCCAGGAGTCAGCCATCCAAATAATTCATCCCAATGTTCCAGTAGTGGTCCAAAGCCCTGTACATCTGGAGAAATACTTTTTAACCCATGTATTCCAATCGCTTGCAATAAATGCTAAATATAATTTACCTCCCTAATTGCTTGCTGCATCTGCATGCTCACTGTCTGCATTCCTCATACAAATGCACCCGATAACAAAATATTTTGCTTTTCTAATCTTCTGACCCAAGTGAATAACTTCATACATCTCCGCATTATACTCCACCTGCCATCTTGTTCCCCACTAATTTAAGCTGCGTATATCCCTTTGCAGACTCTCAGTATCCTCCGCACAACTCACCTCCACACCTAGCTTTTTATCATCAGTAAATTAAACACTCCCATGACAGGGACAGCAGAGGGTTAGATACAGATTTAAACTCCATTAATACTGTCCCCAGTAAACACTCCAGGGTGGGTACATCATGGGATTAAAGAGCTACTTTACACTGCCCACATCAAACACTCACATTGCAGGTAAAGCATGCGGTCAGATACTAAACTAAAAGCTCCCACTACACTGTCCCCGTCACACACTCCCAGGACAGGTACTGCACAGGGTTAGATGCAGGGTAAAGCTCCCACTACACTGTTTCCGTCAATCACTCCCAGTACAGGTACAGCACAGGGTTGGATACGGAGTAAAGTCCCTTCTACACTGGCCCATCAAACACTCCCAGGGCAGGTACGGCATGGGCTAGAAACTAAGGAAAGCTCCCTCTACACTACCATAAAACAGTCGCAGCACAGTTGGAGCACAGGGTTAGGTATAGACTGAAACTCTCTCTACGCTGTACCCATCAAATAGTCCTAGCACAGGTGGAGCACTGGGTTAGGTACAGACTAAAGCTCCCTCTACACTCTCCCCATCAAACGATCCCAAGGAAGTTACAGCATGGCATTAGATACAAAATAAAGTTTCAACAAAGAACAAAGAACAAAGAAATGTACAGCACAGGAACAGGCCCTTCGGCCCTCCAAGCCCGTGCCGACCATGCTGCCCGACTAAACTACAATCTTCTACACTTCCTGGGTCCGTATCCTTCTATTCCCATCCTATTCATATATTTGTCAAGATGCCCCTTAAATGTCCCTATCGTCCCTGCTTCCACTACCTCCTCCAGTAGTGAGTTCCAGGCACCCACTACCCTCTGCGTAAAAAACTTGCCTCGTACATCTACTCTAAACCTTGCCCCTCTCACCTTAAACCTATGCCCCCTAGTAATTGACCCCTCTACCCTGGGGAAAAGCCTCTGACTATCCACTCTGTCTATGCCCCTCATGATTTTGTATACCTCTATCAGGTCTCCCCTCAACCTCCTTCGTTCCAGTGAGAACAAACCGAGTTTATTCAATCGCTCCTCATAGCTAATGCCCTCCATACCAGGCAACATTCTGGTAAATCTCTTCTGCACCCTCTCTAAAGCCTCCACATCCTTCTGGTAGTGTGGCGACCAGAATTGAACACTATACTCCAAGTGTGGCCTAACTAAGGTTCTATACAGCTGCAACATGACTTGCCAATTTTTATACTCAATGCCCCGGCCAATGAAGGCAAGCATGCCGTATGCCTTCTTGACTACCTTCTCCACCTGTGTTGCCCCTTTCAATGACCTGTGGACCTGTACTCCTAGATCTCTTTGACTTTCAATACTCTTGAGGGTTCTACCATTCACTGTATATTCCCTACCTGCATTAGAAATTCCAAAATGCATTACCTCACATTTGTCCGGATTAAACTCCATCTGCCATCTCTCCGCCCATGTCTCCAGACAATCTAAATCCTGCTGTCTCCTCCGACAGTCCTCATCGCTATCCGCAATTCCACCAACCTTTGTGACGTCTGCAAACTTACTAATCAGACCAGTTACATTTTCCTCCAAATCATTTATATATACTACAAAGAGCAAAGGTCCCAGCACTGATCCCTGTGGTACACCACTGGTCACAGCCCTCCAATTAGAAAAGCATCCCTCCATTGCTACTCTCTGCCTTCTATGGCCTAGCCAGTTCTGTATCCACCTTGCCAGCTCACCCCTGATCCCGTGTGACTTCACCTTTTGTACTAGTCTACCATGAGGGACCTTGTCAAAGGCCTTACTGAAGTCCATATAGACAACATCTACTGCCCTACCTGCATCAATCATCTTAGTGACCTCCTCGAAAAACTCTATCAAGTTAGTGAGACACAACCTCCCCTTCACAAAACCGTGCTGCCTCTCACTAATACGTCCATTTGCTTCCAAATGGGAGTAGATCCTGTCTCGAAGAATTCTCTCCAGTAATTTCCCTACCACTGAAGTAAGGCTCACCGGCCTGTAGTTCCCGGGATTATCCTTGCTACCCTTCTTAAAGAGAGGAACAACATTGGCTATTCTCCAGTCCTCCGGGACATCCCCTGAAGACAGCGAGGATCCAAAGATTTCTGTCAAGGCCTCAGCAATTTCCTCTCCAGCCTCCTTCAGTATTCTGGGGTAGATCCCATCAGGCCCTGGGGACTTATCTACCTTAATATTTTTTAAGACACCCAACACCTCGTCTTTTTGGATCACAATGTGACCCAGGCTATCTACACACCCTTCTCCAGACTCAACATCTACCAATTCCTTCTCTTTGGTGAATACTGATGCAAAGTATTCATTTAGTACCTCGCCCATTTCCTCTGGCTCCACACATAGATTCCCTTGCCTATCCTTCAGTGGGCCAACCCTTTCCCTGGCTACCCTCTTGCTTTTTATGTACGTGTAAAAAGCCTTGGGATTTTCCTTAACCCTATTTGCCAATGACTTTTCGTGACCCCTTCTAGCCCTCCTGACTCCTTGCATAAGTTCCTTCCTACTTTCCTTATATTCCACGCAGGCTTCGTCTGTTCCCAGCCTTTTAGCCCTGACAAATGCCTCCTTTTTCTTTTTGACGAGGCCTACAATATCACTCATCATCCAAGGTTCCCGAAAATTGCTGTATTTATCTTTCTTCCTCACAGGAATATGCCGGTCCTGTATTCCTTTCAACTGACACTTGAAAGCCTCCCACATGTCAGATGTTGATTTGCCCTCAAACATCCGCCCCCAATCTATGTTCTTCAGTTCCCGCCTAATATTGTTATAATTAGCCTTCCCCCAATTTAGCACATTCATCCTCGGACCACTCTTATCCTTGTCCACCAGTACTTTAAAACTTACTGAATTGTGGTCACTGTTACCGAAATGCTCCCCTACTGAAACATCTACCACCTGGCCGGGCTCATTCCCCAATACCAGGTCCAGTACCGCCCCTTCCCTAGTTGGACTGTCTACATATTGTTTTAAGAAGCCCTCCTGGATGCTCCTGACAAACTCCGCCCCGTCTAAGCCCCTGGCACTAAGTGAGTCCCAGTCAATATTGGGGAAGTTGAAGTCTCCCATCACCACAACCCTGTTGTTTTTACTCTTTTCCAAAATCTGTCTACCTATCTGCTCCTCCATCTCCCGCCGGCTGTTGGGAGGCCTGTAGTATACCCCCAACATTGTGACTGCACCCTTCTTATTCCTGATCTCTACCCATATAGCCTCACTGCCCTCTGAGGCGTCCTCTCGCAGTACAGCTGTGATATTCTCCCGAACAAATAGCGCAACTCCGCCTCCCCTTTTACATCCCCCTCTATCCCGCCTGAAACGTCTAAATCCTGGAACGTTTAGCTGCCAATCCTGCCCTTCCCTCAACCAGGTCTCTGTAATGGCAACAACATCATAGTTCCAAGTACTAATCCAAGCTCTAAGTTCATCTGCCTTACCCGTAATGCTCCTTGCATTAAAACATATGCACTTCAGGCCACCAGACCCGCTGTGTTCAGCAACTTCTCCCCGTCTGCTCTGCCTCAGAGCCACACTGTCCCTATTCCCTAGTTCTCCCTCAATGCTCTCACCTTCTGACCTATTGCTCCTGTGCCCACCCCCCTGCCATACTAGTTTAAACCCTCCCGTGTGACACTAGCAAACCTCGCGGCCAGGATATTTATGCCTCTCCGGTTTAGATGCAACCCGTCCTTCTTATACAGGTCACACCTGCCCCGGAAGAGCTCCCAGTGGTCCAGATAATGGAAACCCTCCCTCCTACACCAGCTGTTTAGCCACGTGTTTATCTGCTCTATCTTCCTATTTCTAGCCTCACTGGCACGTGGCACAGGGAGTAATCCCGAGATGACAACCCTCGAGGTCCTGTCTTTTAACTTTCTGCCTAGCTCCCTGAACTCCTGCTGCAGGACCTCATGCCCCTTCCTGCCTACGTCGTTAGTACCAATATGTACAACGACCTCTGCCTGTTTGCCCTCCCCCTTCAGGATTCCCTCTACCCGTTCGGAGACATCCTGGACCCTGGCACCAGGGAGGCAACATACCATCCTGGAGTCTCTTTCACGTCCACAGAAGCGCCTATCTGTGCCCCTGACTATAGAGTCCCCTATTACTATTACTCTTCTGCGCTTTGACCCTCCCTTCTGAACATCAGAGCCAGCCGTGGTGCCACTGCTCTGGCTGCTGCTGTTTTCCCCTGATAGGCTATCCCCCCCGACAGTATCCAAAGGGGTATATCTGTTCGAGAGGGGGACAACCACAGGGGATTCCTGCACTGACTGCCTGCCCTTTCTGGTGGTCACCCATTTCTCTGCCTGCACCTTGGGTGTGACCACATTTACATAACTGCGATCTATGACGCTTTCCGCCACCTGCATGCTCCTAAGTGTATCCAATTGCTGCTCCAACCGAACCATGCGGTCTGTGAGGACCTGCACTTTCCTCTGCACTGTCCCCACCAAACACTCCCAGGACAGGTACAGGATTTTGATTGGTCTAATGCCTGATCTGCTTCACCAAGACTGGCAATATGTCTAAAGATTTAATGCTATATGATTTCTTGTGGTACTGGAGTAAAGGTGGTACTTCCTTGCAAGGGTAAATGGTTATGAGCAGCCACATTCGCTTTGTGAGTTCCAGGTCAGTGCTTGAAAGTTGATTCATAAGCAGACAGAATTAACGCTCACCGTAGGTACTGGTGGAATTTCTTGATGCCAAAGACTATTGATAGTTCTTCCTTCTCAGTTTGTGAGCAGGTGATTTTAGTCCTCAGAGAGTTTTTGACACAGACCCTATTGGCTTTTCAGAGCTATTGTCTATCTCATGGGACAACACGGCACCAACACCATATGGAGAAGCGTCGCAGGTCAATGTCAGTTCTTTAGATGGGTTGAAGTGTACTAACAGATTTGAGCAACAATGCCTTGACTCTGTTGAAAGCTTCCTCCTGGAGAGCTTTTCAAGACAATGATGGTGCTTCTTTAGCAGAATATGCAAGGGGGCCAATTCATTTGATAAGTTTGGTAAAAAATGTGCATCGTAGTTTACCGTCCCCCAAAACAATTTGTGTTCCATTGTGTTTGTGGGGCAGGCGCCTCCTTTATCGCCTTGACCTTTTCTTCCACTGGGTGTAATCCTTGTGCATCTACACGGTGACCCAGATAGGTTACCTCAGTGGCTTGAAAGGTGCACTTCTCTTTCTTGAAGCAAACTCAAGCCTCCTGAAATCTCTTTAACATCTTCTCTAAGTTTGTTGGATGCTCACCCTTTGTCGATCCAGTTGGAAGGAAGTCCCTGTAACAGACTCTCCATTGTCCTTTGAAATATTGCATATGCCAAAGACACACCAAAAGAAAGGCTTCTGTGCTGGAATAGGACTTTGTGTGTGTTTTATCATGACATATCACAGAAAGCGACATCTAATGCAAGTTGCTGGTACTCGTGACTCATATCCAGCTTTGTGTAAGATCGACCTTCTGCCAGCTTTGGATACGAGTCTTCAATTCTCGGCATTGGATGTTTGTCAAGCTTGGTGGCCTGATTAACAGTTAGCTTACAATCGCCGCAAATGCAGATGGCCCTGTTTCAATACGGGAACTATAGGTGCTGCCCATTCCAAGAACTGAACTGGCTGGATGATGCCTAGTTCTTCCAACTTGCTTAAATCAGTATCCACTTTCTCTCATAAGGCAGATGATGCTGGTTTTGTCCTCAAGAATCTGGATGTCGTCTCTAAATCCACATAACTAGTAGCTTGGAGCCCTTTGATTTTGCAGAATTCATCTCAGAAGAAGTTGTCGTATTTTCTTATCCGGCAGTCCCCCTTCCTGCTCTTGAAAACTCTCGGCCCAATTCAACTTAACATTTTTAAGCCGATTGCAACCGAGAAGGCTTTGTCCTTCACCGTCCGTCACTGTTATCACGGGGAGCTGGGTAGACTGTTGTCCATTGTTTACAGGTACCATTGTGGTGCCTTTTACTTCTATTATTTCTATTGTATTAATCTTCAGCGTAGCAGAAGTGCTCTTCAGGTTCAATGGTTGGACTCCCTCTCTTAGGTACTGAAATGTATGTTCGCCCATCACAATGGCTGATGCCCTTGTATCCACTTCCATCTTAAGAAGCTTCCCATTTACCTGGAGTGTTACAGTGACAGGGTCTATCTTGCCTGTTTTTCGATTAAACAGAGAGTGAATACCAGAATCACTGATGCTCAGCTCTTCCACATTGTATACTTGTAACAGCATGGTTGGTTGATTACTCGGCGATCTTGACTTAGCTCTGCACTGCTTTATCAAATGTCCTCTTCTGAGACAATAAAAACACTCAGCCTCCTTAAACCGATCTGATTCAGGAATGTGGTGACCGCCACATTGGTAACATTCCACTTTATGCATTACTGACGGATTGCTTATTCTGTATCTTTTGTTTTATTGGTGGCTGAAATTGTTTCCTGCCTTGCAGCTGCTTCAGAGGTTTTGGAGCCAGGGCTGGATGCAGGTTCCTGCCCTAAGTTTCTTTTAAAATTTAGAGTACCCAATTATTTTTTTTCCAATTAAAGGACAATTTAGCGTGGCCAATCCACCTAACCTGCACATAGATACATAGATACATAGAAGATAGGAGCAGGAGGAGGCCTTTTGGCTCTTCGAGCCTGCTCCACCATTCATCACGATCATGGCTAATTATTCCAACTCAATTGCCTAATCCTGCTTTCTCCCCAAAGCCTTTGATCCCATTCTCCCTTTTGAATATATTCAATGTTTTAGCATCAACTACTTCCTGTGGCAATGAATTCCACAAGCTCACCATTCTTTGGGTGAAGAAATGTCTCCTTATCTCTGTCCGAAATGGTTTACCCTGAATCCTCAGGCTGTGACCCCTGGTTCTGGACACACCCATCATTGGTAACAGCGTCCCTGCATCTATCCTGTCTAGTCCTGTTAGAATTTTATACGTTTCTATGAGCTTTCCCCCTCATTCTTCTGAACTCCAGCGAGAACAATCCCAACCTAGTCAATCTCTCCTCATATGACAGTCTTGCCATCCCTGGAATCAGTCTGGTAAACCTTCACTGCACTCTCCCTCGAGAGCAAGAACATCCTTCCTCATAGAAGGAGACCAAAACTGCACACAATACTCCACATGCCTCACCAAGGCCCTGTATAATGCAGCAACACATCCCTGCTTCTATACTCGAAACCTCTCGCAATGAAGGCCAACATACCATTAGCCTTTTTTTTACCGTCTACTGCACCTGCATGCTTACCTTCAGCGACTGGTGCACAAGGACACCCAGGTCCCACTGAACACTCCCTTCTCCCAATTTACACCATTCAGGTAGTAATCTTCCTTCCTGTTTTTGTTTCCAAAATGAATAACCTCACACTTATCCAAATTATACTGCATCTGCCATTGATTTGCCCACTCGTCCAACCTGTCCAGATCATGCTGTAGGATCCCTGGATCTTCGTTACAGTTCACCCTCCCACCCAACTTGGTATCGTCTGCAACTCTGAGATGTCACATTTTGTTCCCTCATCCAAATCATTAATATATATTGTGAATAGCTGGGGTCCCAGCACCAATCCCTGTGGTACCCCACTGGTTACTGCCTGCCAATTTGAAAAGGACCCATTAATCCCTATTCTTCGTTTCCTCTCTGCCAACCAGTTTTCTATCCACCTCAATACATTTCCCCCAATCCCATACACTTTAATTTTGCACAATAATCTCTTATGAGGGACTTTGTCAAACGCCTTCTGAAAGTCCAAATATACCTCATTGATTGGCTCCCCCTTGTCAACTGTACTGGTTACATCTTCAAAGAATTCCAACAGATTTGTCAAGCATGATTTTCCCTTCATAAATCCATGCTGACTCTGACTGATCCTGCCACTGCTTTCTAAATGTTCCGCTATAAAGTCCTTGATAATGGATTCAAGCATTTCCCCCACTACCGATGTTAGGCTTACTGGTCTATAATTCCCTGCTTTCTCTCTACCTCCCTTTTTGAATATTGGAGTGACATGAGCTACCTTCCAGTCTGCAGGATTGTGGGGGTGAAACCCATGCAGACATGGGGAGAATGTGCAAACTCCACACGGAGAGTGGCCCAGGGCCGGGATTCAAACCCGGGTCCTCAGCGCCGTAGTCCCAGTGCTAACCACTGCGCCACATGCCGCCCAGATTCCTGCCCTAAGTGATGAATGGCGCCATTCTGTGTGCCCTGCAGCCCTTGTGCACCTTTTGCAGTGCGTTCCATGGCCTGCGCTATCTCCATTGCTCCTTTACAATTTACATCAATCTCTGCAAGCAATCTATGTGGAAAAGGGTCATTGATTACACCACAGACTAAGCAATCCCGTACCCTGCCACAATACTCCAATAATTGCTTCAGTTTAGCAATATGTGTCATGATTTATTCATCTGGGCTCTCACCCTTGAATTAAATTTGAATCTTTAAAGAATGACTTATAATTGAGGATGCAATTGAACCTTGACTATATCTATGAGCTCACCAAATAATTTGGAGTCGGGTGCACTTGGGGCTATAAGACTGTGAATAAGATTAAAGGTCTGCGTTTCACAAAGACTTAGGAGAATTGCTTTGCAATTTGCCTCCTCCCCAATTTCATTTGCTTGATAATAATATCCAAGGAGCTCAATGTATTTTGGCCAGTCGTCTGTGGAGAAGTCAAATGGGTCTATATGTCCAAAGAGAGGCATTCTGGTGAGTACTTTTTTTTCAGATTTCAATTAAAACAGGATACTCACAGGTGTCGGGCCAGAGGCAGTGTCAGGATAATTTAACATTGTCGCCAGATGTAAACATGTACTTTCATAGACATTATTAGTAAACACAAAGGGTATTTATAAATAACAATTGTACAGTAGCCTCATGGCTGTAGCTAGCTCCCAAAATGTCTCTGCCCAGGAGCCTCTCTCACCATGGGTTAATCCTCACTCTGAGTCCCGAATGGTCACAAATCTCCCTCTACACTGTCCCCATCAAATACTCCCAGGGCAGGTACAGAATGGGGATAGATAGAGAGTTCAGCTTCCTTTTACACTGTCCCTGTCAAATGCTCCCAGGGCAGGTATGACACAGCATTAGATACAGAGTAAATCTCCCTCAACATTGTCTCCCTCAAACACTCACAGGGCAGGTACAGCATAGCGTTAGATGCAGAGTAAAGCTCCTCCCAGACTGTCACCTTCAAACATTCTCAGGACAGGTACAATGCAGGTTTGGGTACAGACGAAAGCTCCATCTACAATGTTGCCATCAACCACTCCTAGGCAGGAAGAACATGGAGATAAATGGAAAGTAAAGCTCCCCTCCACTGCCCCATGAAATATTCCCAGGACAGGACAGGTGTAGCATGGAGTTAGATACAGAGTAAAGCTCCCTCTACACTTTCCATCAAACACTCCCAGGAATGGTAAAGCATGGGTTAGGTACAAAATAAAGCTCCCTCTACACTGTCCCCTTCAAACACTCCAAGGGCAGGTAAAATGCAGAGTTAGGTACAGAGTAAAGCTCCTTCTACAATGTCCCCTCAAGTATTTCCAGGGCAGGTACAGCACAGGATTAAACACAAAGTAAAGCTCCCTCTACACTGTCCTATCAAACACCCCCAGGTGCAGCACAGTATTCGATACAGTGTTAATTTCGCTCCAAACTACCTCCATCAAACACTTTCAGAACAGATACAGCATAGGGTGACATACAGAGTGAAGCTCCCTCCACATTGTCCCATCAAACATTTCCAGGACAGGTACAGCACAGGTTAGATACAGAGTAAAGCTCCCTCTATACTGTTGCTATCAAACATTCCCAGGACAGGTACAACATGGGGTTAGATACAGCCCTCTTATTGTCTCTCATCATCACAAGCACCATCCCCAGTGTATTATCAAACCCAAATTGACTCTGAGCCATAAAAAGGGATATTTAGGTCAGATGACCAAGGGTTTGGAGAAAGTGTTTCCCTGTTTTAAGGAGCTTCTTAAAGGAGGGGTGGGAGGGAGATAGGGTTAGGGAAGGAATTCTACATATTCGAGTCCCGGCAGCAGAGATGCAACCAGCATTGATGGAGCCATTAAAACCAGGGACACTTAAGAGATCAGAATTAGAGGCGTTTAGGGATATTGGAGGTTGCAGAGCTTCAGGAGGTTACAGAGACTGGATGGAGTGTGACCATGGGAGAATATGAAAACATAATGAAATGAAGGCATTATTTAGCATTGAATCCAAATAGGATTTTCCTTATTAAAACAGTCAAATTATACCCATCACTGATCCATCACTTAGTTGGGATAAGGAAATAGAGTGATGAAGTTCACTTCAGTATATCATGTTGCTGTTTTCTTTCCCATGTCAACCAGAAAGGACTGAATAATAATGGCAAATAGTAATGTGGAGGGCAAAGGGCAGAGGGATGATGGGTGAATAGGGTTCGGTGCATGTTAGGACAAAAACAACAGGTTTTCCCAGGATAGAATAAGAGAGTCCAGGAGGATGTTGGAATGGATGGAGAGTACAAATTAATGCAAGCGTCTCGAATTGGAAGGATATGGCAAGTGGTGTTCCCCTGGGATTACAAGGGAATCAACTTTTCACCACATGTGTCACTGACTTGGATAAAGGAATATAAAGATGTCAAACCCAATTTGCAGAGGACACTTCATTAAGAATAACAGTTGTGTGTATGGAAAGAGAAAGGACTGGAGAGAATTGATTAAACTATGATGGATAAAGTCCAAAGTGGAGAAGGGTGAGGTCATCAACATTGGATCCAAGAATGACAAGTTGAAATATTTTCTGAATGGGGAGTGACCAGAATATTTGGAGAAGCAACAAAGGGCCCGATTCTCTGGAAACATTTCCAAGTGTTGTAGCGAGCGGGAATTGCCGCGGGATTCCCGGCGCACGGCCCAGCAAGGCCGGCAACGCTATTCAACGTTAACTGGTCCACTTAACAAGGCCCCATGGGCTTCTCGCCAGAAATGAAGGCTTGCCAGCCGATTCGCCGGCACCGGGCTCGCCAGTAACCGCCCCCCCTCAACCCCCCCCCCGCCAAACACACACACCCGCTAACAAGGTCGAGCAGCACTCGAGCAGCACTCTCAGTCAATCCCAGCCAGCACGCATCAATGGCGCTAAGGTGACAGGCCCCAAGACTCAGGGATGCAGACCTGGGGAGGCTGCTAGATGCAGTGGAGGCCAGGAGGGATGTCCTGATCCTCCGAGGGTCCGAGGGGGTGAGCCATAGGGCAAGGTGGCAGCAGCAGTGAGCGCCAGATATGTGACCAGGAGGTTTGGCCTCCAGTGCCGGTAAAAGGTCAACGACCTACACCGGGCAGCACGAGTCAGTAGACACCAATGCCCCCCCCCCCCCCCCCCCCCCGAGACCTTTCCGTCCCCACGAGGGTATCCACCCCCAACTCTCCATGTGACCCCAACCCATCCTCCACTCCCCCTCTCCCTTCAATCAACCCAAACCTTCCTTCACACCCTCCTCTCTCTCAACCAGCTCACCTCTTCCTTCACACCCCCTCTCCCTCAACCCCCCAACCCTTCCTTCACACCCCCTCTCCCTAAACCGCCCCACCTCTTCCTTCACACCCCCTCTCCCTCAATCCCCCAACCCTTCCTTCACACCCTCCTCTCTCTCAACCACCTCACCTCTTCCTTCACACCCCCTCTCACTCAACCCCCCAACCCTTCCTTCACACCCCCTCTCCCTCAACCACCCCACCTCTTCCTTCACACCCCCTCTCCCTCAATCCCCCAACCCTTCCTTCACACCCTCCTCTCTCTCAACCACCTCACCTCTTCCTTCACACCCCCTCTCTCTCAACCCCCCAACCCTTCCTTCACACCCCCTCTCCCTCAACCACCTCGCCTCTTCCTTCACACCCCTTCTCCCTCAACCCCCCAACCCTTCCTTCACACCCTCCTCTCTCTCAACCACCTCACCTCTTCCTTCACACCCCCTCTCCCTCAACCCCCCAACCCTTCCTTCACACCCCCTCTCCCTCAACCACCTCACCTCTTCCTTCACACCCCCTCTCCCTCAACCCCCCAACCCTTCCTTCACACCCCCTCTCCCTCAACCACCTCACCTCTTCCTTCACACCGCCCTCTCCCTCAACCCCCCCAATCCTTCCTTCACACCCTCCTCTCTCGCAACCATCTCACCTCTTCCTTCACACCCCCCCTCTCCCTCAACCCCCCAACCTGTCCTTCACACATCCTCTCCCTCAACCGCCCCACCTCTTCCCTCACACCCACCCCTCCCCCAAACCCTCCCAACCCTTCCTTCACACCCCCACTTCCAGCACTATGAATCAGGCGGTGGCTATCGATGCCCTCTCTGTGTCTCCTCAGGAAAAGCTCTCCCTCAATCGCCAGGAGAAGACCCAGACCAGCGGTCGTGTGCCAGACATAGTGGGCGGGATTCTCCGACCTTGCGCCGGGTCGGGGAATCGGCGGCGGGCTGCGCGAATCACGCCACGCCGCCCCGGCACCGGGACGCAATTCTCTGCAGAGAGGAAAATCGGCGTCATCGGGGCCAGCGTGGTCGGCGCAGCACCGGTCGGGGGCCGCTCTGTGCGGTCCCCCCATGATTCTCCGGCCCGGATGGGGCCGTAAAAAAAAAAACGAGACCCGCCGGCGCTGTTCTAACCTGCTCTGAGCCGGCCGGACCTCGTCGTTGAAGGGTCCGGGGGTGGCCTGTGGGGGGTGCAAGGGGGGTCCGACCCTGGGAGGTGCCTCCGATGTGGCCTGGCCCACGATCGTGACCCACGGATCGGCAGGCTGGCCTCGCTGTCTCCCGGCCTCCTTTCTTCCGCGCCGGCGCCAGTACTCCTGCGCCATGTTGGGTCGGGGCCGGCGCGGACCAGGGAGACACCGTGCGTGTGCAGAAATCGCGCCGGTGGAACTGCGCATGCGCGGGTTCGCGCCATTCCCACTGCGCATGCATGCATCCCCGCCGCCCATTCCACAGCCGGATCAGCAGCTGGAGCAGCTTAAACCGCTCCAGCGCCCTGCTGGCCCCCTGTAGGGGCCAAAATTGCTGTTCCTGGGACCGTGTTGACGCCGTCGGAAACCAAAACTTATCCTCAGGATCACAGAATCCCGCCCAATAATCCTTACCACCTTCGAGCAGCATGCCCTGGAGGTGATGGGGGTGACCAAAGACAGAACGGTCACCAACGCGGAGGCTGGTGGATGCCACAGAGGCGAGGAGTCACAAGGCCCCAGCCAAAGGACCTGTCAAACTTGAGTTGTTATAGCGTTACTGACTGACCCATCCCTCCCACTGACTACATGTCCATTCTCCCACAGGTCCTCCAGCCGACTGTGCTGGCCCATCCCGGGTGGCACCCTCTCCTGCCTCCCAGGGGAACACCTCAGAAAAGGGCTCCAAGAAAGACACGGTCAAGGAGTCACAACTGTCATCCCCACTGAAGTGTTGGGTACTCTGACACACAGACGAACCAACACATTTGCGAATGGTACAACACAGTTTTATTTCATTGAACTATAAACATAGCAAACTCTGGTATTCAGCACATGGTGAACCTCTGAGTGGCTGGCTGTGCTCTGAGCTCTCTCCTGCTCGAGTGCCCAGGAAGTGTCGTGTTCCCTGCTTTGTACTGTGTATGCTCTTGTCCGTGATTGGCTGTCGTGATGTGTGTGTTGATTGGTCCGTTGATCTGTCCATCATTATGTGTGTATGTATGTGCTGTGATGTTCACCTGAATATCATGACATCCCCCCCTTTTTACAGGATTGTGTGCCTACGTGGTTATAAATAAAGATGTGTACTGAGTGTAGCTAAATGTGTGCTTGTGCAATATTTACAGCATGTACATGGGGTTTAACTATATACAAGGGGCGATGGCAGGTGTGACATAACAATGAGGTTGTACCATGAACAAAGAACGGGGAAATGTTGAACGATAAAGCAAATTCCTGTAACGATAAGAACATAAACACATTAACAAAGTGGTTGCATGAGTTCAATGTATAAACAATCTCATAAGTCCAGTCTAGTAGGTGGGCGACGAATTCAGGTTGACCACCTGAAGGGTGGGTCTGGAACCACCGGCTGAGGAACGGGCCTGGCCACGGGCGACAATGGAAGGGGCATGGAAGCAGGCAGCTCCACAAAGTCGAAAACAGGAACAACAGGAGGGCACGGTGTCGGTGTAAGGTCTCGTAGCGAGCGTGGAAGCAGGCGAAGAGCCCGGCGATTGCGCCGACGAACGGATCCATCAGGCATGCGAACCAGGAACGAGCGGGGAGCCACGCGTCGGAGAACTTCGGCAGGTGCTGACCAGCCACATTCTGGTAGGTGGATGCGGACTTCGTCTCCAGGGCCAGGGCGGGAAGATCAGTTGCCCATGTGTCATATGCCCTCTTCTGGCGACCGCGCTGCAGTTGTTGCATCTTGTGCAGTACCGGAGCATGGTCGATCGTGGGCACCAGAATGGAAGGTACAGTAGTCCTGAGGGTGCGACCCATCAGCAGCTGGGCTGGTGAGGGACCAGTGGCTAGTGGGGCCGAGCGATAGGCCAGCAGGGCGAGGCAGAAATCCGATCCGGCAGCAGCAGCCTTGCAGAGGAGCCGCTTGACAATGTGAACGCCCTTCTCCGCCTTTCCATTTGACTGGGGGTGCAGAGGGCTAGACGTCATGTGTGTGAAGCCATACGAGGCAGCAAACGATGACCATTCCTGGCTGGCGAAACAGGGCCCATTGTCCGACATGACAGTTATCGGAATGCCGTGGCGAGCGAAGGTGTCTTTGCAGGCCCTTATGACAGCGGACGACGTCAAATCGGGCAGGCGTATGACCTCTTGGTAGTTGGAGAAGTAGTCTACGACGATGACATAGTCCCTGCCGAGCGCGTGAAAGAGGTCCACACCCACCTTCGCCCATGGGGACGTCACCAGCTCATGGGGCAGAAGCGTTTCAGGAGGTTGCGCCGGCTGAAACTTTTGGCAGGTTGGGCATCGTCACTGATGCCCGGCCAGTATACCTCTCGGGCCCTCCTTCTGCACTTCTCGACCCCCAGGTGGCCTTCGTGTAGTTGGTCGAGAACCAGCTTGTGCATGCTGTGTGGAATCACAATCCGGTCCAGCTTCAGAAGGACACCATCAATGACGGCCAAGTCGTCTCAGACATTGTAGAACTGCGGGCACTGCCCTTTGAGCCACCCTCCCGTCATGTGGCTCATCACACGTTGTAGAAGGGGGTCGGCCGCAGTCTCTCGGCGAATACGGGCCAGACTGGAGCCGTCAGCTGGCAGATTTGCCGATGTGAAGGCCACCTGCGCCTCGACCTGACATACGAACCCCTCCGAATCTGGCGGCGTGCTCACTGCTCTCGATAGGGCATCCGCAATGATAAGGTCCTACCCTGGGGTGTAGACCAGTTGGAAGTCATACCTCCTGAGTTTAAGTAGGATGCGCTGGAGGCGAGGGGTCATCTCGTTCAGGTCCTTGTTTATGATGCTGATCAGGGGGCGGTGGTCAGTTTCAACAGTGAACCGGGGAAGACCATACACATAATCATGGAACTTGTCCAAACCGGTCAGCAAGCCCAGGCACTCCTTTTCGATCTGCGCGTAGCGTTGCTCTGTGGGGGCATGGCCCGCGAGGCATAGGCGACCGGGGCCCATGACGCAGTGTCGTCCCGCTGCAGGAGCACTGCCCCAATGCCGGGCTGGCATCAGTCGAGATTTTAGTGGCACGAGACGTGTCGAAAAACGCCAGTACCAGTGTAGTGGAGAGCTTGAGTTTGAGCTCCTCCCATTCCTGCTGGTGTGTGTGCTGCCACTGGAACTCCGTGGACTTTTTGACGAGGTGGCGCAGAGCTGTCGTGTGGAAGGCAAGGTTGGAAATGAACTTCCCCAGGAAGTTAACCATGGCTAGGAAACGTAGTACTGCTTTCTTGTCTGCCGGCTGCGGCATGGCTGTGATGGCGCTCACCTTGTCTGCATCCGGACGGACCCCTGACCGGGAAATGTGGTCCCCCAGGAACTTCAGTTCGGTTTGGCCGAAAGAACACTTGGCTCGGTTGAGGCGCAGGCTGTTTTCACGTATGCGTGCAAAGACGCGTTGGAGACGATAGATGTGCTCCTGTGGTGTGGTGGACCAGATGATGACGTCGTCCACGTAGACGTGCACCCCTTCGATGCCTTCCATTATCTGCTCCATGATCCTATGAATGACCTCGGATGCCGAGATGATGCCAAATGGCATTCGGTTGTAGCAGAACCTGCCGAAAGGGGTGTTGAAAGTGCACGCTTTCGGCTGGACGGATCCAGTTGGATCTGCCAAAAGCCTTTAGAGGCATCCAGTTTGGTAAATATTTTCGCCTGGGCCATTTCACTCATGATCTCTTCCCGTTTGGGTATGGGGTAATGTTCCCTCATAATATTGTTATTGGGGTCTTTAGGATCAATACAGATCCGGAGCTCGCCGGAGGGCTTCTTGACACACACCATGGAGTTGACCCATGGCGTAGGCTCCGTGACTCTGGATAGGACCCCTTGGTCCAGGAGATCCTGCAGTTGCTGCTTGAGGCGGTCTTTGAGTGGCGCAGGGACCCTGCGAGGTGCGTGGATGACCGGGGTGGCGTCTGGTTTGAGCCGAATTCTAGAGGTGTGTGGCAGTGTTCCCATGCCCTCGAATGCCTCCTGGTTGTGGGCGAGGAGCGATTGGAGCTGTGCGTTAAACTCTGCATCCGGGAAGTCAGACGTTCCGTCTGGAGAGAGAGAGTGGACTCGTTGCACGAGGTGGAGAGCCTTGCATGCCTGTGCGCCTGGCAGGGAGTCCTTCGATGAGCCGACTATCTCGAATGAGAGTGTGGCCGTGTGTGTGTTGTGTGTCACCTGGAGCTGGCAGGATCCCATAGCCGGGATAACGTTCCCGTTGTAGTCGACCATCCTGCACCGGGACGGCCGAATTGGTGGTCTGACCTTCATGGCGTAGAAGGCTGACCATGCTATGAGGTTGGCGGAGGCGTCAGTGTCCAGGCGGAAAGTTATCGACGATCGGTTGACCGTCAGGGTGGCACACCATTCATCACCCGGATTGATCGTGTTAACTCGGTTCCCGTCAATGACCGCAAAACGGAAGGCGTCTCGGTCATCTGTGTTATGGGTCTGGATGTCGTCTGGGCAAGATTCGTAATGGGGAAGCTGAATAGTCCGCACGTCCCTGCGAGGTTGTCGGAGTTGTGAAAGATTGGCAGGTTGAGCTGCTCGACAGTAAGCAGCGTAGTGGCCCACCTTGCCGCAGCGTAGGCATTGTCGGGTTCTTGCCGGACATTGCCGCTTTAAATGTGCAGCTCCACAGTTGCCGCACAGCGTGACGTCACGACGTTCGTTGCGCCACTGCACATGCACAGTTCGGTCTTGCGTTGGGCACGCCTGCGCATCACATCCCTCAGTGTTGCCGTAGGTTTTGGCGCGCACAAGCGCGGGAGGCCCCGAAAAGCGCGCAAAATGGCCAACGTCGTCCGGGCTGCGGGCCGGGAGGAACTCGATCGCCTGGACCCGCTCGGCCTCGTGGGGCACCTGGCTTGCCGATCCGGCCGCGTAGGACCCCCGCCGCGCCGATTCGGCCGCCTGAAATTGGGCATAGCAGCTAGTCGCGTTTTCATGCAGGACACAGGCTTCGATTGCGGAGGCTGAGGTGAGGCCTTTTATTTTTAAAAGCTGCTGGCGTTGGGTGCCCGAGGCGACCCCAAAAACGATCTGGTCCCGAATCATGGAGTCTGCGGTGGTGTCATAACTGCAGGACTGCGCGAGGATGCGGAGATGGGTGAGGAATGACTGAAAGAGCTCATCCTTACCTTGCAGGCGCTGCTGGAAGACATATCTCTCGAAGCTTTTGTTGACCTCGACGTTGAAGTGTTGGTCAAGCTTGAGAAGGACCGTCTCGTATTTGGATTTGTCCTCGCCTTCCGCGAACACCAGGGAGTTGTAGACATGGATGGCGTGCTGCCCTGCGGTGGTGAGGAGGATGGCGATCTTTCTGGTGTCCGAGGCGCTCTCTCTTTTGTTGGCTTCCAGAAAGAGCAGGAAGTGCTGCTTGAACAGCTTCCAATTTACGCCAAGGTTCCCAGCAACTTGCAGCGGCTGCGGTGTGTTGACGGTGTCCATGGCGCAGGATGGCAGATTTGTGGGTAGGTGTCAATTCACTCCTGGTATCATGAAGTGTTGGGTACTCTGACACACAGACGAACCAACACGGTTGCCTATGGTACAACGCAGTTTTATTTCATTGAACTATAAACATAGTAAACTCTGGTATTCAGCACATGGTGAACCTCTGAGTGGCTGGCAATGAGGTCTGTGCCCTGAGCCGTCTCCTGCTCGAGTGCCCAGGAAGTGTCGTGTTCCCTGCTTTGTACTGTGTATGCTCTTGTCCGTGATTGGCTGTCGTGTTGTGTGTGTTGATTGGTCCGTTGATATGTCCATCATTATGTGTGTATGTATGTGCTGTGATGTTCACCTGAATATCATGACACCCACTTTCCACAAGTGCAAATACATGCACCTCGGTGGGACATGTTAATGGTCAGGCTTCTGGGGCACAATCTGGTGAGCTCCACACAGCTGCTGATGCCCATCAGGTGGAGGCAGGAACCCCCAGGCGAGACAGCAGTCGGAGGTCTTCTGGATCCCAGGACCTGCTGGGTCCCATCCAGATGCTGAGCCTGTGGAAGAGGCTATCCCAGAGCTGATGGAGGTGTTAGGGAGCGGCTGGGATATTCAGAAGGAGATGTCAGAAGCTGTTGTTCAGTCGGAACATCCTGAGCAAGGGGAAAGCATCTTAAATTAAACTCCTGTCATTCAGGAAATCAGGAAGCAATTTTTCATGCAGAGGAGCCAATTGATGGTTGCGATTAATAGTTTATTGCTGGATATGGAGGGTCAATGGAGTTCAGGCATAGGTCAGCCATGATCTAATGTAATTTTGGAACAGCCTGAAGGCCTAGTGGCTTCCTCTTCCTGTGTTCTCTCCGCTGACTCTGCCCCTGGTTTATCCAATCAGAAGTGTTGCCCCAGTCACACAGAGTACAGAATCAGCAAGAGCTCAGCTTAACCGAGTCGCCAACTTAACCGAGTATTTGATCCGATGAGCTTTGACGTCTCTGACATGCCAGAGAGGTTACAGCAGGAAATGACCAAATGCCCAAGTAATTTCAAAGCCAATATGTCCAGGTTATTTTTAGCTTGAATCCTGGAATTCAATGTGTTTTAGTGCGGTGAAGAACAGAAATTGTTTGGTTTACCCTATTTTACACCCCCAGTGAGATGTCCCCCTCATCTAAGGGGCAGCTCCCTGAACAGTCGCTGAATGATCATTTTTAAACTGGAGGCTTTTAATGGGCGAGAGGAAACAGGCAATCAGCTCCCTTTAATTGCTCTTGGGTAATTCTCAAATGGGATATTTAACTGAATTATTTAATAGCACTCAAAATTAGGTTCAACAGTAACAACAGTTAAGATTTATAGATTTATACACAGAACATAGAACATTACAGCGCAGTACAGGCCCTTCAGCCCTCGATGTTGCGCCGACCTGTGAAACTACTCTAAAGCCCATCTACGCTATTCCCTTATCGTCCATATGTCTATCCAATGACCATTTGAATGCCCTTAGTGTTGGCGAGTCCAGTACTGTTGCAGGCAGGGCATTCCACGCCCTTCCTACTCTCCGAGTAAAGAACCTACCTCTGACATCTGTCCTGTATCTACCTCCCCTCAATTTAAAGCTATGTCCCCTCGTGCTAGACACCACCATCCGAGGAAAAAGGCTCTCACTGTCCACCCTATCCAATCCTCTAATCATCTTGTATGCCTCAATTATGTCACCTCTTAACCTTCTTCTCTCTAACGAAAACAGCCTCAAGTCCCTCAGCCTTTCCTCATAAGATCTTCCCTCCATACCCGGCAACATTCTGGTAAATCTCCTCTGCACCCTTTCCAATGCTTCCACATCGTTCCTATAATGCGGCGACCAGAATTGCACGCAATACTCCAAATGCGGCCGCACCAGAGTTTTGTACAGCTGCAACATGACCTCATGGCTCCGAAACTCAATCCCTCCACCAATAAAAGCTAACACACCGTACGCCTTCTTAACAACCCTCTCAACCTGGATGGCAACTTTCAGGGATCTATGTACATGGACACCGAGATCTCTCTGCTTATCCACACTGCCAAGAATCTTACCATTAGCCCAGTACTCTGTCTTCCTGTTATTCCTTCCAAAATGAATCACCTCACACTTTTCTGCATTAATTTCCATTTGCCACCTCTCAGCCCAGTGCTGCAGCTTATCTATGTCCCTCTGTAACTTGTAATATCCTTCCGCACTATCCACAACTCCACCAACTTTAGAGTCATCTGCAAATTTACTCACCCATCCTTCTATGCCCTCCTCCAGGTCATTTATAAAAATGATAAACAGCAGTGGCCCCAAAACAGATCCTTGTGGTACACCACTAGTAACTGGACTCCAGTCTGAACACTTCCCATCAGCCACCACACTTTGGCTTCTTCCAGCGAGCCAATTTCTGATCCAAACTGCTAAATCACCCTGAATCCCATGCCTCCATAATTTCTGCAGTAGCCTACCGTGGGGAACCTTATCAAACACTTTATTGAAATCCACATACACCACATCAACTGCTTTACCCTCATTCACCTGTTTGGTCACCTTCTTAAAGAACTCAATAAGGTTTGTGAGGCACGACCTACCCTTCACAAAACCGTGTTGACTATCTCTAATCAAATTATTCCTTTCCAGATGATTATACATCCTATCTCTTATAAACCTTTCCAAGATTTTGCCCACAACAGAAGTAAGGCTCACTGGTCGATAGTTACTGGGGTTGTCTCTACTCCCCTTCTTGAACAAGGGGACAACATTTGCTATCCTCCAGTCTTCTGGCACTAATCCTGTAGACAAAGATGACTTAAAGATCAAAGCCAAAGGCTCAGCAATCTCCTCCCTAGCTTCCCAGAGAATCCTAGGATAAATCCCATCCGGCCCAGGGGACTTATCTATTTTCACACTTTCCAGAAATGCTAACACCTCCTCCTTATGAACCTCAAGCCCGTCTAGTCTAGTAGCCTGAATCTCAGTATTCTCCTCGACAACATTGTCTTTTTCCTGTGTGAATACTGACGAAAAATATTCATTTAGCACCTCTCCTATCTCCTCGGACTCCAAGCACAACTTCCCACTACTGTCCTTGACTGGCCCTACTCTTACCCTAGTCATTTGTTTATTCCTGACATATCTATCGAAAGCTTTAGGGTTATCCTTGATCCTACCTGCCAAAGACTTCTCATGTCCCCTCCTGGCTCTTCTTAGCTCTCTCTTTAGGTCTTTCCTAGCTAACTTGTAACTCTCGAGCGCCCTAACTGAACCTTCATGTCTCATCTTTACATAAGCCTCCTTCTTCCTCTTGACAAGTGTTTCGACTGCTTTAGTAAACCACGGTTCCCTTGCTCAACCACTTCCTCCCTGCCTGACAGGTACATACTTATCAAGGACACGCAGTAGCTGTTCCTTGAACAAGCTCCACATTTCCATTATGCCCATCCCCTGCAGATTTCCTCTCCATCCGATGCATCCTAAGTCTTGCCTCATCGCATCATAATTGCCTTTCCCCCAGATATAACTCTTGCCCTGCGGTATATACCTATCCCTTTCCATCACTAAAGTAAACGTAATCGAATTGTGGTCACTATCACCAAAGTGCTCACCTACCTCCAAATCTAACACCTGTCCTGGTTCAATACCCAGTACCAAATCCAATATGGCCTTGCCTCTCGTTGGCCTATCTACATCCTGTGTCAGGAAACCCTCCTGCACACATTGGACAAAAACAGACCCATCTAAAGTACTCGAACTATAGCGTTTCCAGTCAATATTTGGAAAGTTAAAGTCCCCCATAACAACTACCCTGTTGCTTTCACTCCTATCCAGAATCATCTCTGCAATCCTTTCCTCTACATCTCTGGAACTTTTCGGAGGCCAATAGAAAACTCCTTTCCTGTTTCTAACCACAGCCCATACTACCTCAGTAGACGAGTCCTCATCAAACGACCTTTCTGCCACCGTAATACTGTCCTTGACTAACAATGCCACCCCTCCCCCTCTTTTACCACCTTCCCTGAGCTTACTGAAATATCTAAACCCCGGCACCTGCAACAACCATTCCTGTCCCTGCTCTATCCATGTCTACGAAATGGCCACAACATCGAAGTCCCAGGTACCAACCCATGCCGCAAGTTCACCCACCTTATTCCGGATGCTCCTGACATTGAAGAAGACACACTTTAAACCACCTTCCTGCCTGCCGGTACACTCCTGCAACTTTGAAACCTTACTCATGACCCCACTACTCTCAACCTCCTGTACACTGGAGCTACAGTTCGGGTTCCCAATCCCCTGCTGGACTAGTTTAAACCCTCCCGTGTAGCATTAGCAAATTTCCTCCCCAGGATATTGGTACCCCTCTGGTCCATCCCGTTTGTAGAGGTCCCACTGACCCCAGAATGAGCCCCAATTATCCAGAAATCTGAAACCCTCCCTCCTGCACCATCCCTGTAGCCACGTGTTCAACTCCTCTCTCTCCCTATTCCTCATCTCTCTATCACGTGGCACGGGTATCAACCCAGAGATATTAGCTCTGTCCTAGATCTAAGTTTCCACCCTAGCTCCCTGAATTCCTGCCTTACATCCCTATCCCTTTTCCTCCCTATGTCATTGGTACCTATGTGGACCACGACTTGGGGCTGCTCCCCCTCCCCCTTAAGGATCCCGAAAACACGATCCGAGACATCACGCACCCTGGCACCTGGGTGGCAACACACCAACCGCGAGTCTCTCTCGTTCCCACAGAATCTCCTATCTATCCCCCTAACTATGGAGTCTCCAATGACTAATGCTCTACTCCTCTCCCCCCTTCCCTTCTGAGCAACAGGGACAGACTGTGTGCCAGAGACCTGTACCCCATGGCTTACCCCTGGTAAGTCCCCCCGCCCCCAACAGTATCCAAAGTGGTATACTTGTTACTAAGGGGAACGACCACAGGGGATCCCTGTACTGACTGCTTCCACCCAGCCCCTCTCACCGTCACCCATCTACCTTGATTCTTCGGAGTAATTACATCCCTGAAGCTTCTATCTATGACCACCTCTGCCTCCTGAATGATCCGAAGTTCATCCATCTCCAGTTCCCTAACGCGGTTTCTGAGGAGCTGGAGATGGGCGCACTTCCCACAGATGAAAGCAACAGGGACACTGACGGCGTCCCTCACCTCAAACATTCTGCAGGAGGAACATTGCACTATCTTCCCTGCCATCCCCTCTAGATAAAAAAAGAAAAAGAAAGAAAGAGCTTACCTGTTATTCACTCCCCTTCTCAGCAAGCATTCACTCAGCAACCTCTGCGCCCCGCACGATAACACCTGAGGGAAAATAAAAGAAAAACTACTTACCAGTCACCAGCCAGTCCCTTACCTGCAGGCTGTGATGTCATGATTCAACTTCTTTCGACTTCTACCTGCCCTTGAGTCTTCCCCTCGGCTGGGATCCTTACAGTGGTTGGGTTTTTTTTGGTTAGAGGAGGGGGTAGGGAGGGAAACACTGAAGAAGTGGTTCGGGTTTAAGTGTCACTTGCCAACTGCTCCTCCACAAACCACCTTCAAGTTAGGGTGAGCACACGGACGTATGCAAATTTCCCCGGCAACAGCCAATCAGCAGCTCCGCTCTACTGCCCTCTGCTGGATGCTTGTCTTCACTTGAACAGCTAGGGTCTCTTGTTCAGGTACACCTTCAAGTTAGGGTGAGCACACGGATGTATGCAAATTTCCCCAGCAACAGCTAATCAGCAGCTCCGCTCTACTGCCCTCTGCTGGATGCTTGTCTTCGCTTGAACAGCTAGGGTCTCTTGTTCAGGTACACCTTCAAGTTAGGGTGAGCACACGGACGTATGCAAATTTCCCCAGCAACAGCCAATCAGCAGCTCTGCTCTACTGCCCTCTGCTGGAGGAGAGGTATCGAGAGAGAGAGAGAGAGGGATAGAGAGAGAGAGGGGGGTAGAGAGGTTTAGGGAAGGAATTCTAGAGTTTGGCCCCAGGCAGCTGAAGGCAAGGCCACCAGAGGTGAAGGCATTAAAATGGAGAATGCGCAAGAATTAGATGGGCACAGATGTCTTGGACGATTGTGGAGCTGTTGAAGGTCACAGAGCTCGGGAAGGGCAAAGCCATGGAGGGATTTGAAAACAAGGTTGAGAATTTTAAAATCAAGATGTTGCTTGAACAGGAACCAATGAAGGTCAGCGAGCACAGGGACGATAAGGGAACAGAATTTGTGTATTGAATCATGACATGTTTACAGAGGGTAGAATGTGCGAGACCAGCCAGGAGAGGGTTGGAATAATCGAGTCTAGGGATGAAAACATTAATGAGGTTTTCAGCATTAGATAAACTGAGACAGGGAAAAATTCAGGTGATGTTACAGACAGAGAAATAGGCGGTTTCAGTGATGCCATGAATTTGAGGTCAGAAGTCCACCTTGGGGTTGAATATGACACAGGGGTTGCAAACAGACTGGCTTAATCTCAGACAGGGAGAGGGATGGAGTCGGTGGCCAGGGAACGGAGTTTCAAACCAATAGGTTAGGTGGATTGGCCTTGCTAAATTGCCCTTTGGTGTCTAAAGATATGCAGGTTAGGTAGAGTTAGGAGTTTATGGGGATGGGGTGGGGGATTGGGCTTCGGTAGGGTGCTCTTTCAAAGGGTCACACCCAATGGGCCGAATGGCCTCCTTCTGCACTATCGGGATTCTATGGATTCTATGGGCCTAAAACAATGGCTTCAAGCTTCCTGATACTCAATTGGATTAAAATGTTTACTCCTCCTGGGCAAGATGTCCAATAAGCCGCCTGATAATTTAGAAACAGTGGAGGAGTTGAGAGAGGTGGTGGTGGGGTAGAGCTGGGTGTCTTCAGTCGGAAAGCTGTGTGTTTGAATGATGTCACAGCGAGGCAGCATGCCGATGGGAAACAGCGGGAGGTTGAGGATAGATCCTTGGGCCACACCGGTGGTAAGGGTGTGGGAGCAGGAAGAGAAGCCATGGTCAGTGATTCGCTGGCTTTGACTAGACAGGTAAGGATGGACCAAGGTGAGAGAAATCTCACTCACTTTGAGCTGAACAATCACTGAATGATCATTTATAAGTTGTTTCTCATTGGCATGCTGCAAACCAACCCTAGTAAATACCGAGATCTGGGAGTGTTGTATTTTGCACCCATTTGCACTAAAACAGGGATATTGTTTACAACAGAACTGAACAATTGAAGACTAATGATAGAGGGAGGAGGGCAGACCATGTAGAGAGAATATGATTTAACTTCCAAATACACGGCAAAACCCTTAGGATCCCTTTGAAACAAGAGTGTAGCCCAAGAGCTTTAGCATCAGCTGTTATCAGACAATAAGTGACATGCTCATTGAAAGCCAAAATATTAAAAGTTTGGGTTAACAATTAGAATTGCTCCGTCTCATCACTGGCAGGTATTACATCTTAAAAAGTATGCACACTACCTTACCCTATTCCTGCTGTTTGAACTTTCCCCTCCATCCTGACTTGCCCCTTTAGTTTTCTGTTATTTGGTTTCCCTAGCTTGTCCCAACACAACCCCACCCCTCCTCCACACGGTTCCTTGTTGTTCAGTTTTGCTCCCACTGAGCATTGACCTCTGTTCTCCTATTAACATGTTCTGCTTTCCTACTTTTTCAGTTTCTAATGCACCATTTGTTTTATGTCCATGACATCTTTGCCAATCTCTCCTTTGTTCAGACCTATCACTGATCTTCTATTCTGCCCCATCTCCTCTCTAACTATACAATGAATCACATTTCTATCTCTCTTAGTCACACAGACTCAAAACATGTTTCTCTCTCCACAGATGCTGCCAGACCTGCATTAGCCACCAAGAAAGCACAACAGCGCCTGTACTTCCTCAGGAAACTAAAAAAATTCGGCATGTCCCTTACCAACTTTTACAGATGCACCTCAGAAAGCATCCTATCTGGCTGCATCACAGCCTGGTATGGCAACTGCTCGGCCCAGGACCGCAAGAAACTTCAGAGAGTCGTGAACACCGCCCAGTCCATCACACGAACCTGCCTCCCATCCATTGACTCCATTTACACCTCCCACTGCCTGGGGAAAGTGGGCAGCATAATCAAAGACCCCTCCCACCCGGCTTATTCACTCTTCCAACTTCTTCCATCGGGCAGGAGACACAGAAGTCTGAGAACATGCACAAACAGACTCAAAAACAGCTTCATCCCAACTGTTGCCAGACTCCTAAATGACCCTCTTATGGACTGACCTCATTAACACTACACCCTGTATGCTTCATCCAATGCCGGTGCTTATGTAGTTACATTGTATACCTTGTGTTGCCCTATTATGTATTTTCTTTTCTTCCCTTTTCTTCCCATGTACTTAATGATCTGTTGAGCTGCTCGCAGAAAAATACTTTTCACTGTACCTCGGTACACGTGACAATAAACAAATCCAATCCAGTCCAATATATTTTCTGTTTTGATTTCACATTTCCAACATCTGCAGAATTTTGCTTTTATTGCCCATTCCTTCTTTTCTTGATTCTGGGCAGCATTGTAATCCTCTCCCTTCACTATGGTTTTACCTGTGCTGTTTGTAACTTAAATTATTAACAGCTACTTACTTCAGTGGAGTTACTTTTTGAATACTATGAAATTGAGTAAGAGCTGTAAAAGTAGATAAACATTCCGAGTTTTATCAATGGGGAAGATCAGAGCTAAAGGGTAATGCAGTGCCGATGGACAAATATAACCATCTGATTAGACCACAGGAAGAATTGTCTGCGTTTGATCCTCTTTCAGAATTAATACTAAACCTACAGAGAATGAAGAATGTGGATACACCAGCATATACCAGGAATGGTAATCTAGATGCTCGAGTAAAGATGTGAGACACTAGGAATGTTTTCACGACAGTAGAGTCAGATAAGAGGAAATTTAAGAGAGGGTTTTAAAATTAAGAAAATTAATACCTGTCCTGGGAGTGTTTGAGAGGGACGGTGTCGAGGGAGATTTACCCTGTATCTAACAACATGCTGTACCTGTCCTGGGAGTGTTTGAGAGGGACGGTGTCGAGGGAGATTAACTCTGTATCTAACGACATGCTGTACCTGTCCTGGGAGTGTTTGATGGGGGCAGTGTAGAGGGACCTTTGCCCTGTATGTATCCCTGTGCTGTAACTGTCCTGGGAGTGTTTGATGGGGACAGTGTTGAGGGAGCTTTACTCTGTATCTAACCCCGTGCTGTACCTGTCCTGGGAGTGTTTGATGAAGACAGTGTAGCGGGACCTTTGCCCTGTATGTAACCCTGTGCTGTAGCTATCCTGGGAGTGTTTGATGCGGACACTGTAGAGGGAGCTTTACTCTGTATCTAACCCCGTGCTGTATCTGTCCTGGGAGTGTTTGCTGGGGATAGTGTAGAGGGAGCTTTACTCTGTACCTAACCCCGTGCTGTACCTGTCCTGGGAGTGTTTGCTGGGGATAGTGTAGAGGGAGCTTTACTCTGTACCTAACCCCGTGCTGTACCTGTCCTGTGAGTGTTTGCTGGGGATAGTGTAGAGGGAGCTTTACTCTGTATCTAAACCCGTGCTGTACCTGCCCTGGCAACGTTTGACTGTTTGCCCAGAACGTTTTACACAATGTTCCAGTTTAGGTCAAACCAGTGCTTAATAAAGGCTCACCATAACCTCCTTGCTGTTGTACTCTATTTCGCTATTGATAAAGCCCAGTATCCGAAATGCCTCCTTAACCACTACCTCATCCTATTCAACCACCTTCACTGATTTTTGTACCTATACTCCCAGGTTCGTCTGATCTTTCTACCCATTTAGAATTGTACCCTTTATTTTATATTGTCTCTCTGTTTTCTTCCTAACAAAATGAATCACTTCACACTTCTCTGCCTTCAACCTCATCTGTCACTTTTCCACCCAATCCCCATGGTCTTTAATGTCCACTTGAAGTTTATCACTATCCTCCTCACAGGTGACAATACTTGCCCAAGTTTTATGTCATCTCCAAATTTTGAAATTGTACGTTGCGCACCCTAGTCAATATTAATGGCCTCAAAATGGAAATGAATGAGCAACTTAACTAAAATGATCATTTTGCATTAAGTATCTGGGGATTGATTTGATCCTCAGATTGATCTGGATTACTTCCAGACACTGGTTGGTTCCTTCCCTTTGCTACAATTGCAGCTGATATTGCGACTGGACAAGTAAGATCCCAGAGTGAAACCCAGCTTGATAGATCCTGGGCGGTACCCTCCGTTGGTGGGATTCTCCGTTCTGTTGGTAGAGTACCCATGCCCGCAGGTTTCCCGGTGGTGTGGGGTGGCCACAATGGGAAATACCAATTGTCAGGTAGCCGGAACGGAGAATCTTGAATAACATGCCTTGGAATCTTCTCCCAAATGAAGCTTTCTTTCAGATGTCTTCGCCAGGAATCCACCTCCAGTGTTTCAACCACTCTTGTTCCACTGCCCTGCCGCGCCACGTACTTTCAAACTTTGCCTTTCGTGCAATCTCTCAGATACTCATCCATGCCAACAGGACACCACTGCTTCACCAGTCTGTAGAAAGGACCACCAACCTCGGGTCATATTAGATCTCTGGTTTCACACTTGCCCATGTTATTCCAGGTTGACGCCTTGTCATCCTTTTTTGTAACTTGGCGCCTCTGCTCCTCATGCTTAAGACCATAAGACCATAAGACCTGGGAGCAGAATTAGCCCATCGCATCTGCTCCGTCATTCAATCAAGGCTGATATTTTCTCATCACCATTCTCCTGCCTTCTCCCCATAACCCCTGACCCCCTTATTAATCATGAACCTATCTATCTCTGTCTTAAAGGCACTCAGTGAAGTGGCCTTCACAGCCTTCTGCGGCAAAGAGTTCCACAGATTCACCACCCTCTGGCTGAAGAAACTCCTTCTCATCTCTGTTTTAAAGGATCGTCCCTTTAGTCTGAGATGGTGTCCTCTGCTTCTAGTTTTCCCTACAAGTGGTAACATCTTCTCCACGCCCACTCTATCCAGGCCTCGCAGTATCTTGTAAGTTTCAATAAGATCCCCTCTCATCCTTCTAAACTCCAACGAGTACAGACCCAGAGTCCTCACACGTTCCTCATACGGCAAGTTCTTCATTTCAGGGATCATTCTTGTAAACCTCCTCTGGACTCTTTCCAAGGCCAGCACATCCTTCCTTAGATACAGGGCCCAAAACTGCTCACAATACTCCAAATGGGGTGTGACTAGAGCCTTATACAGCCTCAGAAGCACATCCCTGGTCTTGTATTCTAGCCCTCTTGACATGAATGCTAACATTACATTTGCTTTCTTAACTGCCAACTGAACCTGCACATTAACCTTAAGAGAATCGTGAACAAGGACTCCCAAGTCCCTTTGTGCATCTGATTTCCAAAGCATTTCCCCATTTAGAAAATAGTCTATGCCTAAATTCCTCCTTCCAAAGTGCATAACCTCACACTTTTCCACATTGTATTTCACTTGCCCCTTCATTGCCCACTCTCCTAGCTTGTCCAAGTCCTTCTGCAGTCCCCTTGCTTCCTCATACTACCTGTCCCTCTACAGATCTTTGTATCATCTGCAAACTTAGCAACAGTGCCTTCAGAACCTTCTTCCAGATAACTAATGTATATTGTGAAAAGTTGTCGTTCCAGCTCAAGGTTGGACTTAACTTTACTTAACAGGGCTTTTTCCAGATTCTTGTTCTATCCCTCTGATTAGACGGTCTCTTTGGAACTTCCTTCCATCCTTTCCTTGGTTTTGGGATCTTTGTTTTGTTTAGTTTGGGGTCTGCTCTCTGCATCCTCCCTTCATGTCCTGCGAGAGAGAGAGGCTTAAACTGCGCCCTTCAGCTTAGAGCATAACCACCAACCGAACCTCAATCTGCTTTTTCTTCCTCTGTGGCCTCTCTGTTACAAGGCAACAGTACACTTTTTGTACAGACGGAACGGCATTCATGGAGGTCTCCCAGGGAATCGAAGGCCCTAAGGTAGTTACCCTCAGGGCAGGGTGGCACCCTAGCATTGCTTGTGCCACCTGGGCACTCTGCCACTGCTGGCCTGGCACCCGGTCCGTACCGCTGCCAGATGGCAGTGCCCATGGGCACCTTGGCAGTGACAGGTTGGCATTTTTCCCACTCCGGGGATCTGGCCCAGGGGTGCCCTGCGTAGGTGTGTAGGGGCCTGAGGACCCCCTTTTGGGTGAGTTGGGGATTTGGGAAGGTTCGGGCATCGTGTCGAGGGATTGATAGATCAGGACGCCAACCTCATGCCGCACTGAGGGGATCCGGCGAGCGGAGCTCCTCAGTGCAGGAAATGGGACTAATTGCGGCCTCATCGGGGAGTTCGCCACTGAGGCCCCAAATCGAATTAGAGTCCCGGTAGGTAACTGCTTGCACCGGGAAACACCTAGCTAAAAGCACTCGTCCCGGAACTTGGTTCCGATTCGGTTAGATCGCACCTCTGTTCCCACATTCCAATCTTCCTAATCCTGGACTGAACAAGTTTTCAGTCTGTACATGTTGCTTGTTAAAGTTAATTCTTCGACCCCCTTTTCAGAAATAAAAACTAAATCTGGGGGGAACGGAAACGAGGTGTCACCCTTTTGTTGAGACTCACTAATGACAATCTCTGGTCCTGAATTAGAAGTCCACACACAACTCAGCTTCCAGTCAATGCTGAGAATAATTAAATATCCTGGCCAAGCTGCAATTCCCAGATAAATATCAGCTAGTGCTCCGGGTATTAAACTCACTGCTCGTGTGTTTTCAGCACAGCCCATGGGATTACTTACGCCAGAATGAGAGGGTGGACTTGTGACTGGATTCAACCCCAAAATCCTGACACAATTACTTTTCAAATAAAGCTGTCGGCTGCATGAAAACACAGCAGTTAAAATTCTTGCTTGACCATACGGAAAGCGAGGGAGATATTTTCTTTTATTTTTCAACGCATTTTATTACAAACATGTATCAAAGTAGGTTACAGCAAATAAACACCCCGGGAAACACACTTCCCAACAATCAGCTAATCAGTTTGTACAGATTTTTCTCCCCACCTCTCCCATCACCCACTCCCCCTGCGACGAACAGCTCCTCAAACACGGTCACAAACATCCCCCACCTTTTCTCAATCTCCCCTGCTGAGCCCACTTAACTCATACTTTACCTTCTCTAACCGCAGGAAGCAATACAGGTTACCCAACCATGCTGCTACCCCCGGTGGCGATGCCGACCGCCACTCCAGCAAAATTTGTTGCCGTGCAATCAGAGAGGCGAAGGCCATGACATCGGCCTTCCTCCTCTCCGTGAGCTCCGGCTTCTGGGCGGGACTGTTTGCGGTCTTAGCCAGGATAGTGGAGGAGGAGGTAGACCGGGACCCTTTGGTGGTGATATTTAGGGAGATATTTTCAAAGCAAAATCCTTCAACTAAAACTTTTCTTTAAATTCTCAGTTGAGGCCAGAGCGGGAGAGCAGCATGATCCAATGACAGAAAACAAGAAGATCCTAAAAATCTGGCGCTGAGGCCATGTACGCGACCCTTAGCTCCGCAACCCTTCTGACACCCGCCCGTGACCCACCCAGGGGTCACAGCTGTTATTGAAAATATGGAAAGATGTGTCATTTGAAACATGGAAGTCTGGCAATATCTGGTCTGAGAGAAACATGAGAGGATACAGGGAAAGATCCCACAAAAGGGTTAACAGCAGCTGCTCAGGAGCAGGATTGTAAAATGCAGATATCCTTGGTCAAGCAGGCTTAGCAAACAAGACAAACATGATTTTGAATGAAGCCAAAAACAATGGCTCACACCTTCATTGAAATTAACTATCTTAGTTAGCAGCTGGAAAGAATGGATGAGGTTCAGTTGGCTTTGATGATGATTCTCGGTGTGAAAATTTGCTAATACCAGGTAAATTAAAGAAAACTGGAGACTATCAGTCTACGAGAAACATAATTCAAAGCCAAAATCAAAGTCAAAATTATGAGCTGAGGACACAATTGGAAAATAAAACTATAGAAATGACAGGAACCAAACCAAAATTCACACCTCTATTGAAGTCAAAGCATTTTTGAATATCACAAAGGAACTTTGAATATCACAAAGGACACAATGTAATCAGATCTATGAGCTGAGGTCATGTCAAAATGAATACTTAGTTGGATTAGAAAGTTTAGATCAAAGATACTTTTTACAATCAAAGTAAAAAATGCTACTTTACAATAAAGTCATAAAAACTAGATAACTGTTAGAAAAATATATAAAACTAGAGACCAGAGCAGGAACTATCCAGAACCAGAACTCAGGGGGAGAGAGGGGAGAAGCAGAGAAGGAACAAGCAGCTCAGAGTCAGATTACAGTCAGCTCGGCCATGGGAAAGAGACAGGGCAAAACAGCTGAGCTAAAACAGCTAACACATCTAAGGAAAACTAGAATTTAAAGAGTAGGCAGAGTCAGTTCAGAGTCAACTCAGAGATAGCCAGCAGAGTCAGCTCTCATAGCTCGGTACATGGGAAGGATAGGACACAGAAACCGAGCTAACCAGCGAATACATCTAAAGAAGACCAGACTTTAAAGAAGATTGATTGTCAAGTTGGGCCTGAAGATCCCTTCACCAACCAGAAGGATCCAGAAGCAAGATCATTTTACCTTTCTGTAAAGACAGTAATTGCAGCTTTTAAAAGAAAAAATATAATAATAAAAGAACTTAATTTACCTGAAATAGTGGTTATTCCAAAGTCTACTTTACTTACTTAGCAATGCGGGACCCAGGATCGATGCTACTAAGTGGGAAGTAGATGAAATCTTCGGTGAAGGTATGGGTTATACCGGGGGATAACTTGAAAACATAGTTTGACCTGAATAGCACCCACTGAAGCCTGTATCAGAGTCGGGGAGTGAGAATCCCTGTTCACCATTTAGAATGTCGGCCCTTTTTGGTATAGGGGGACTTCTAAGAATAGTGGTGAGTTTTCAAAAACACAGCCCGCACTGTGATAAACCCTGGTCTACAAGGTGCAATGGAGGAATTCACCAAGGTTCCTTAGGCAGCACCTTCCAAACCCAGGACCTCAACCATCTAGAAGGACAAGAGCAGCAGATATCTGGGAACCCCACCAGCTTGAGCTTCCACTCCAAGCTACTCACCATCCTGAGTTGGAAATTTATCACCATACCTTTACTGTTGCTGAGACAAAATCCTGGAATTTCCTCCCTAACAGCACTGTGGGTAATGCACCTCAGGGATCACACTGCTTCAAGAAGGTAGCTCGCCACCACCTTCTCAAGGGCAACTCAGGATGGGTAATAAATGTTGACCGAGCTAGTGAAGCCCAAATCCTGGAAATGAATGAAAAAAACAATTGTCACTACACTACAGAAAGTATGCCTTTATTAATCCAATGAATCTAAAAATCCTATTATGAGGTTCCAATATTTATACTACAAAGGAGTTGAACCAAGAGGAAGAATGTTGCACACACATGCTAGACAACATATTCTGTTTTAGTCAACATCCTTTGCTTTAGTCAACATCCTTAAGGTTATCCATTGTTCGATTGTAATATCTTACAATTCATCAGTGCCTTGGGGAGGTAATGTAGAGGCCTCTAAGGTTGGCACAGTAGCACAGTGGAGGACAGCACGGTAATCCAGCGGTCAGCACTGTTGCTTCACAGCGCCAGGGAACTGGGTTTGATTCCCGACTTGGGTCACTGTCTATGCAGAGTTCGCACATTCTCCCCGATAGGGTGGAGTTGTGGACTTAAGTTGGGTGCTCTTTCCAAATGGCCTCCTTCTGCACTGTAAATTCTATGATTCTATGGCCATAAAGAAAACAGCTTACAATTAACAGTTAAACTATGCTTAACAACAAAATGAAACACTCACTCCTAAATGCTATATTCTATCTCCATTCAAGCAAAACCCATCTCAGGTAAAAACCCACTTGTAAATACAGTTAGCAAACACAGGGTTACCTGCTGTACACTTGAATAGAGTTCCTTGTAAAAGACTGATTAGAGAGAGAGAGAAATCTGATCAGGTAACAGCCTGCAGATCCTTGTCTGTCTCAGACTACTGTTTAATTTTCCAGCTTTTGGCAAAAAGCTTCTGTCCTGTTCACAAGCAAATCTTTGACTAAACTATCTTGAGAAAAGCTGCTGGTCTGTTCACATCCCATTCTTTAACTGAACGCAACACCTGACTTCTTCAGCCCCTGGCGCTCCCATTAACTAGATCATCTTACTAAAGCTAAACACAACGTCTCTAATTATCCACTCCCCAGGGAGCCACCTTTATATAAACAAAATTCTATTAGCTATTACTTTTGCAATACTTTAATTTTGTAGCTACAAAGCCTGACTGTCTTTCAAACCAGGATTTCAAAAAACATTTCTGCAGCAGTCATACACACTAACCCAGGATTTTAACCCATGTGCGCCAAATACACATAATGCAATATATATCTGAAATTTCTACATTCATCACACAGGAACAGGAGTAGGCCATTCAGCCCCTCAAGCCTGCTCCACCATTTAACTAAATCATGGATTATTTTCTACCTCAACACCATCTTCCTGCATTATCCTGTATTCCTTAATATAATTGGTATCTCAAAATCTTGCAACCTCTGCTTTGAATACGCTCAATGATTGAACTTGCACGGCCCTCTGGCGTAGAGAATTCCATATTCACCACCTTCTGAATTCCTCCTCACCTCAGTCCTAAATGACCGGCCTCTTATTCTGAGACTGTGTTCCCTGATTCTAGACTGCCCTCGTTCATGTAAGAAATGATCCTAAGTGCAGCCTCAGCAGGGCATTCCTCGCTGAGGACCAAATAAGAAGTAGAATCCTGTTTAATGGCGGGGTCGTCCTCGGCGCTGCAAGCGCTGGGAAACACTCCGCTAAATGCACCGAAAACAGGACTCTTTCTTTTCCATTAAATTGCGGCCACCATTTGCATTTTATAAGCCGATCTTGCTGGCAAAGTCAGTGGGACTGCTGTCCATTTAAATTTTCTGTGGTCCTTGTTGTGTAAAACTCCTTTTCCCTATCCCTGTGAGTGTGAATGTGCAGAGTGGGAGATGGTGTTGGAATGTGTAAAATAATCTAACCTTCTGGGTTAATGCTGACTTTAGTTTTCTAAAGATTATTAATGAAATTGGGAAAACCCCAAAGGATTGAGAAAACACGACACAGCTTATGGCTAGGCGGTAAGAGGAATTAAATGCATTTTGAATCGCCTCTCTTATATGGAACACTATTCTGCTAGTAACGACCTTAAAATTCTCCAACAGGGTTGTCAAACATAATGGCTGGAATTCTCTGGCTGTTGCAATTCATTTTTACCGCCAGCAGGTTTCCTGGCGCATGGGTTGGCTTCAATAGAAAATCTCATTGACAAGCGCTGGGAGTGCAGAATCCCGCCGACAGTGAATGGCACGGCGTCGAGAAATACACGGCTGGGAAACTGGAAAACCCAGCCCAATTTCCCTTTCAGAAATTCATGTTGACTGCCCAATTATTATCTGAATGTTCAGTTATCACATCCTTCCATATAGATTCCAGCATTTTCTCTATTACAGATGTTGGACTAACAGGTCTGTAGTTTTCTCTCTCTCCCTACCTTCTTAAGTAGTGGGGTGACATTTTCAACCTTCCAACCTGCAGAACTGTTCCAGAATCTATAGAACTTTGAAAGATGACCACCAATGAATTCACTATCTCGACAACCACCGCTTTCAACCTGATGCAGATCATCAGGTCCAGGGGATTTATCAACTTTAAGCCCCATTAATTTCTCCAGCACTACTATTTTTTACGAATACGAATTTCTTTTAGATCCTCAATCTTACTCCCACTATTTCAGGGGGATTTCTGTAAAAACGTGGGTGTGGCTTATTCCCTTTAACTGCGCAGCCTTTAGCTGTAGGCCTTAGGAAGGTGCTACACAGGCAGACGGTGGAGTAGTGGTTAGCATTGCTGCCTCACGGCGCCGAGGTCCGAGGTTCGATCCCGGCTCTGGGTCACTGTCCGTGTGGAGTTTACACATTCTCCTGTGTTTGCATGGGTTTCGCCCCCACAACCCAAAGATGTGCAGGCTAGGTGGATTGGCCACGCTAAATTGCCCCTTAATTGGAAAAAATGAATTGGGCACTCTAAATTTAATAAAAAGGAAGGTGCTACACTATACAGATCTCGTCCGGCCTGGGTGGGAAGGTCAGGCAAGATAGGCCCAGATAAATTTCAAGATAAGCCAGTAGAACATAAAACATAGAACATTACAGCGCAGTACAGGCCCTTCGGCCCTCGATGTTGCGCTCGGTGATTTATATATAGAATAACAGATACGCGGGAATGGGTTACAGACTGGAATTTAATCGAGGGATTCGGGGTGATTTATATATAGAATAACTGATACCCGAGAGTGAGTTACAGACTGGAATCTAATCAAGGAGTTCAGAGTGGTTTATATATAGAATAACAGATACCCGGGAGTGAGTTACAGACTGGAATCTAATTGAGGGGTTCAGATGGTTTATATATAGAATAATGGATACCTGGGAGTGATTACAGACTGGAATCTAATCAAGGGTTCAGATGGTTTATATATAGAATAATGGACACCCGGGAGTGAGTTACAGCCTGGAATCTAATCGTGGGTTCAGGATGGTTTATATATAGAATAATGGACACCTGGGAGTGAGTTACAGCCTGGAATCTAATCGAGGGGTTCAGGGTGGTTTATATATAGAATAATGGACACCTGGGAGTGAGTTACAGCCTGGAATCTAATTGAGGGGTTCAGGATGGTTTATATATAGAATAATGGACACCCGGGAGTGAGTTACAGCCTGGAATCTAATCGAGGGGTTCAGGGTGGTTTATATATAGAATAATGGACACCTGGGAGTGAGTTACAGACTGGAATCTAATTGAGGGGTTCAGGATGGTTTATATATAGAATAATGGACACCCGGGAGTGAGTTACAGCCTGGAATCTAATCGAGGGGTTCAGGGTGGTTTATATATAGAATAATGGACACCTGGGAGTGAGTTACAGCCTGGAATCTAATCGAGGGGTTTAGGGTGGTTTAGCACACTGGACTAAATCGCTGGCTTTTAAAGCAGACCAAGCAGGCCAGCAGCACGGTTCAATTCCTGTACCAGCCTCCCCGAACAGGCACCGGAATGTGGCGACTAGGGGCTTTTCACAGTAACTTTATTGAAGCCTACTTGTGACAATAAGCGATTTTCATATAGAGTAACAGATACCCTTGCCTGAGTTACAGACTGGAATCTAATTGAGGGGTTCAGGGTGGTTTATATATAGAATAACAGATACCCGGGAGTGAGTTCCAGACTGGAATTTAATTGAGGGGTTTGGGGTGGTTTATATATAGAATTGCAGATGCTTGGGAGTCAGTTACAGACTGGAATCTAATTGAGAGACTCAGGGTGGTTTATATAGAGAATAACAGATACCCGGGAGTGAGTTACAGACTGGAAACGTATTGAGGAGTTTGGGGTGGTTTATATGTAGAATAACAGATACGCGGGAGTGAGCTACAGACTGGAATCCAATTGAGGGGTTCAGGGTGGTTTATATATAGAATAACAGATACCCGACGTGAGTTACAGCCTGGAATCTAATTGAGGGGATTGGGATGGTTTATATATAGAATAAGACCATAAGACCATAAGACATAGGAGCAGAATTAGGCCACTCAGCCCATCGAGTCTGCTCCGTCATTCAATCATGGCTGATATTTTCTCATCCCCATTCTCCTGCCTTCTCCCCATAACCCCTGATCCCCTTATTAATCAAGAACCTATCTATCTCTGTCTTAAATACACTCAGTGAATTGGCCTCCATAGCCTTCTGATGCAAACAGTTCCACAGGTTCACCACTCTCTGGCTGAAGAAATTCCTCCTCATCTCTGTTTAAAAGGATCGTCCCTTTAGTCTGAGATGGTGGCCTCTGGTTCTAGTTTTTCCTACAAGTGGAAACATCCTCTCCGTATCCACTCTATCCAGGCCTCGCAGTATCTTGTAAGTTTTTTTATACATGGAATAACAGATACGCGGGGGTGAGTTACAGCCTCGAATCTAATTGAGGGGTTCGGGGTGGTTTATATATAGAATAACAGATACCCGGGAGTGAGTTACAGACTGGAATCTAATTGAGAGATTCAGGGTGTTTTATATATCGAATAACAGTTACCCAGGAGTGAGTTACAGTCTGGAATCTAATTGACAGGTTCAGGGTGGTTTATATATAGAATAACAGATACCCGGGAGTGAGTTACAGACTGGAATCTTATCGAGGAGTTTGGGGTGGTTTACATAGAGAATAACAGATACCCGGGATATGTGGTGATATACATCACTGTAAGTACACAAAGGGTTAATCTACATACACTACACCTAGCTAGACACTAGAGGGAACACCAGAGACATGACACACAGACAGTCAACCAATAGGTAAGTAAGATAGGACATGACCAATGGGCAGTCACGATACACACAGAGGTGACACTACCACAAGAGGGCATTACACCAACCCACATAAAAGGACACATCACACATGCTCAGTCTCTTTCCAGTGGAGACACTCAGTGAGTACAGACACAGGGCTAAGTGAACATCACACCCACCACATGGATTGTAGCAGACTGGTTAGTCAGTCTGAGTAGCTATAGCAGGATTAACAGTAGCGTCGAATCCAAGTAGGAGAATTGTTAATAGTTTAATAAACATGTTAAAGCTATCTCCAAGTCTGAACCTTCCTTTGTCAGAGTGCACATCAAGGAAGCAGCTTATGCTACGTCAAGAGCATAAGAAAACATGGTACCAGTGAGTAACTGTTTAAATCCATATAGTTAAAACTCAGCAAACAGTGACAACAAAACAACACCCAGGCAAGATGATGTTCGGGATTCCAGTTCCACAGCAGCTCAAGTACCAAGGCAATCTCAGTGAAAACTGCCGTTGGTTCAGGCAGAGATTTGAGATCTACCTGATAGCCTCCGACTTAGATGGTGTGGTGGATGCAGAGAAAATAAAGATTCTACTTATCATCGCGGGTCCAGAAGCAGCTGAAATCTTCCAGACCTTCAAATACTCAAAGAGGCACAACAAGAGTGACTTCCAGGCAGTCCTGGACAAATTCCAAGAATTCTGCGAGGAACATATAAGAAGAAAAGGTAAAAGAGGCGCCAAAACTCACCGCGAGGTAGGCTTGCAGCAACGAACGGCAGTTTTGAATTGTAGCCATCTTGGAAAAGGTGCTGTACATGCGCAGTTGAGCGAAGAGTGCACAGAACGGGAAGGTCCGTTTGCGCATGCGCGAGAAGCCGCGCATGCGCAATTGAGAACAAGGCCCTAAGTAAAGGAACAGCGATCTGCGCATGCGCAATCACTTCCTAAGCTCTACGTCACAAGCGTCATACACCAGAGGCCCAGGACCACGCCCACTTACAGGGGAAATGTCCCAAAACACGGGAAAATTTTCTTAAAGCCGTAAAACCCGATTCTTTCACCTGGAATGAAAGCACAATGCCTGAAATTCGACCAGTAGCTGAAAGTAACCTCCGCAGAACCCTGCAACAAACAGTTAGCACCACCAAAGAGATGATACAGTCCTTGAAGACTATGACTCAGACCTTGAATTCTTCTTTGGACATCGCAAGCACTATGCCAGCTCCGACACAAAACATGATGATATGGTCCTAGAAGACTACGACTCAGACGAACATTTCACCTTGGGAGGCTACCCCAGTACCAAATCCGAACCACAACTAGACGTGTTGTACATTGACGACCCGATGACGAGTTCTTCGGATTGGGGAATCTTCAGCCCAGCATATATGACATCCCGACTCGTGAGTGCAGGATTATGCTGCGGCCTGACACCAAGAGACAGAGAGCGGTACAAGCCCACAGAGAGTGGCCTGCTGCCACACAAAGAGTGGTCCACGCACCGCAAAGAGTCCCCGACTCCACACAGAGAGTGGTCCGTGCACCACAAAGGGTCCCAGCCTCCGCACAGAAAGCGATGAAAGACTCCACAGCGAGACAACTGCACGTCTCCACACAAGAAGTGATTCCAGTGACACAAGCCTCCACAGCGAGCTCGTGGACTGACTCCATGATAGAAGCAATGCAAGACTCCAGAGCGCAGTCCTTGCATGAACAAGAAGTGATGACAGTTTCCACAGGGAGACCAATGCACAATTCCACACAAGGAACGCTGCAAGACTCCACAGAGGGAGTGACACAAGCCTCCACAGCGAGCTCGTGGACAGCCTCCACAATAGAAGCAATGCAAGACTCCAAAGCGCAGTCCTTGCATGAACAAGACCATGAGGGTCTAGCAACCTCCTCTGAGCAACCAGCAGCAGAAAATGCAAGTCTGCCATGCTCAAGTGAATAACAGAAAGACTATGACAGTCTGCCACGCTCAAGTGAACAAGAAGCAGACTGTGACAGTCTACCATGCTCCAGTGAACAAGAAGAAGACTCTGACAGTCTACCACACTCAAGTGTACAGCAAGCAGACTATGACAGTCCACCCAAATTATTTGAGCCACCAGAAGAAGACGATGGCAGTCTACCCAGCTCAAGTGAAAGACAAGAAGACACTAAGGCTCTACCCACTGTATGTGAGACAAGTGACGACGGCATCCCACTTCCCATACCAGATGTGCAACGTGACAGACCTCAGCTAATGTGTACAGAGGCACTCGACAATCACAGTGAGACCACTAGTGTGAACCAGAAAGGGCTCCAGACGGCGAGCATCGACAAGCCAAAACTGACTCATGTGAAACAGGCCAGACTCCAGATGGGAGCATCAACAAGCCAAAACCGACTCAAGTAAGCCGGACATGACTCCAGACGGGGAGCGCCGCAAACTCAGTGACGGCACGCTCAAGGAGACAGCAGACGCCACAGAGCACGCTAACACGAGTAACTGTGTGAAGGACTCGTATTATCCACAGAGTGTAGTCCTTGAGCGCAGCAAACACGGCAACAAAACCAACCACCACAACAACAACATCAAAGACAATACCAAGACGCGTACCAAAGGCGACAACGTCAACAACAAGCACGCCAAAAACAACACCAATGGAACTACGACTGGTACGACATGGTACAACTCTGCCCATGAGGGACACTGTTACTGCTCAGCTCAGTACAATGACATACCATGGCAGGACGATGCATCTTACCAATTCACGTTTGCTGCACTACTAACAGGCAACCTGGTTTCAGGACAGATGCCATCAAGAATTACCACCACAAGTATCGAATGAAAAACAAAAGAGTCCAAATCCGACAACGAAGTGATTTCACCACTTCTTGGTTCCTTCAGCACAGGGACACTGATGGCGTTTACACTGCAATGCCACCATCAACATCACCAACTCACCAGCAAACAAGAAAACCACTCGACCATAATAATTAATGAACTTTGGACTCATGCATATGATTTGGACTTATTGTTTAATGATCACTGTTATCATAACTTGTACAGAGTATCACTCATCTACCTAGTTTGGTCAATTTTCTTCAACACTGTACAGAAAATATGTAACACGAAAAAAGGAGGGATGTGGTGATAGACATCACTGTAAGTACACAAAGGGTTAATGTACATACACGACACTTAGCTAGACACTAGAGGGAACACCAGAGACATGACACACAGACAGTCATCCAATAGGTCAGTAAGATAGGACACGATCAATGGGCAGTCACGATACACACAGAGGTGACTCTACCACAGGAGGGCATTACACCAACCCACATAAAAGGACACATCACACATGCTCAGTCTCTTTCCAGTGGAGACAGTCAGTGAGTACAGACACAGGGTTGATTGAACATCACACCCACCACGTGGATTGTAGCAGACTGGTTTGTCAGTCTCAGTAGCTATAGCAGGATTAACAGTAGCGTCAAATCCAAGTAGGAGAATTGTTAATAGTTTAATAAACGTGTTAAAGCTATCTCCAAGTCTGAACCTTCCTTTGTCAGAGTGCACATCAAGGAAGCAGCTTATGCTACGTCAAGAGCATAACAAAACAAGTTACAGGCTGGAATCTTATCGAGGAGTTTGGGGTGGTTTATATAGAGAAAAACAGATACCCGGGAGTGAGTTACAGACTGGAATCTTATCGAGGCGTTTGGAGTGGCTTATATAGAGAATAACAGATACCTGGGAGTGAGTTACAGACTGGAATGTAAGGAAGGGGTTCAGGGTGATGTAGCCATCAGGGATGGCCACGTCCAGATTACAAAATGGACACCCGCAAAGAATGCAGGGAAAATTGGACAATGCTAAGAAATAAGCAGGTGTAAGCTCTGTCTGTTGATTAGAACCTGAAACTCTCAGACAGGACAGAAACTACCAAACAACCTACATACTAATGAGCCATCTCCGGGGACAAAAGGGAAACATTTAGATACACAATGTTAATGCAGACTCCCCGGCGCCAGATGAAGCTAAGACAAAGCAGACTGACAGTCACCAGGACACAGAGTAAAAACAACAGGGTTGTGGTGATGGGAGACTTCAACTTCCCCAATATTGACTGGGACTCACTTAGTGCCAGGGGCTTAGACGGGGCGAAGTTTGTAAGGAGCATCCAGGAGGGCTTCTTAAAAAAATATGTAGACAGTCCAACTAGGGAAGGGGCGGTACTGGACCTGGTATTGGGGAATGAGCCCGGCCAGGTGGTAGATGTTTCAGTAGGGGAGCATTTCGGTAGCAGTGACCACAATTCAGTAAGTTTTAAAGTACTGGTGGACAAGGATAAGAGTGGTCCTAGGATGAATGTGCTAAATTGGGGGAAGGCTAATTATAACAATATTAGGCGGGAACTGAAGAACATAGATTGGGGGCGGATGTTTGAGGGCAAATCAACATCTGACATGTGGGAGGCTTTCAAGTGGCAGTTGAAAGGAATTCAGGACCGGCATGTTCCTGTGAGGAAGAAGGATAAATACAGCAATTTTCGGGAACCTTGGATGACGAGAGATATTGTAGGCCTCATCAAAAAGAAAAAGGAGGCATTTGTCAGGGCTAAAAGGCTGGGAACAGACGAAGCCTGCGTGGAATATAAGGAAAGTAGGAAGGAACTTAAGCAAGGAGTCAGGAGGGCTAGAAGGGGTCACGAAAAGTCACTGGCAAATAGGGTTCAGGAAAATCCCAAGGCTTTTTACACGTACATAAAAAGCAAGAGGGTAGCCAGGGCAAGGGTTGGCCCACTGAAGGATAAGCAAGGGAATCTATGTGTGGAGCCAGAGGAAATGGGCGAGGTACTAAATGAATACTTTGCATCAGTATTTACCAAAGAGAAGAAATTGGTAGATGTTGAGTCTGGAGAAGGGTGTGTAGATAGCCTGGGTCACATTGAGGTCCAAAAAGACGAGGTGTTGGGTGTCTTAAAAAATATTAAGGTAGATAAGTCCCCAGGGCCTGATGGGATCTACCCCAGAATACTGAAGGAGGCTGGAGAGGAAATTGCTGAGGCCTTGACAGAAATCTTTGGATCCTCGCTGTCTTCAGGGGATGTCCCGGAGGACTGGAGAATAGCCAATGTTGTTCCTCTCTTTAAGAAGGGTAGCAAGGATAATCCCGGGAACTACAGGCCGGTGAGCCTTACTTCAGTGGTAGGGAAATTACTGGAGAGAATTCTTCGAGACAGGATCTACTCCCATTTGGAAGCAAATGGACGTATTAGTGAGAGGCAGCACGGTTTTGTGAAGGGAAGGTCGTGTCTCACTAACTTGATAGAGTTTTTCGAGGAGGTCACTAAGATGATTGATGCAGGTAGGGCAGTGGATGTTGTCTATATGGACTTCAGTAAGGCCTTTGACAAGTCCCTCATGGTAGACTAGTACAAAAGGTGAAGTCGCACGGGATCAGGGGTGAGCTGGCAAGGTGGATACAGAACTGGCTAGGCCATAGAAGGCAGAGAGTAGCAATGGAAGGATGCTTTTCTAATTGGAGGGCTGTGACCAGTGGTGTTCCACAGGGATCAGTGCTGGGACCTTTGCTCTTTGTAGTATATATAAATGATTTGGAGGAAAATGTAACTGGTCTGATTAGTAAGTTTGCAGACGACACAAAGTTTGGTGGAATTGCGGATAGCGATGAGGACTGTCGGAGGATACAGCAGGATTTAGATTGTCTGGAGACTTGGGCGGAGAGATGGCAGATGGAGTTTAATCCGGACAAATGTGAGGTAATGCATTTTGGAAGGTCTAATGCAGGTAGGGAATATACAGTGAATGGTAGAACCCTCAAGAGTATTGAAAGTCAAAGAGATCTAGGAGTACAGGTCCACAGGTCATTGAAAGGGGCAACACGGGTGGAGAAGGTAGTTAAGAAGGCATACGGCATGCTTGCCTTCATTGGCCGGGGCATTGAGTATAAGAATTGGCAAGTCATGTTGCAGCTGTATAGAACCTTAGTTAGGCCACACTTGGAGTATAGTGTTCAATTCTGGTCGCCACACTACCAGAAGGATGTGGAGGCTTTAGAGAGGGTGCAGAAGAGATTTACCAGAATGTTGCCTGGTATGGAGGGCATTAGCTATGAGGAGCGGTTGAATAACCTCGGTTTGTTCTCACTGGAACGAAGGAGGTTGAGGGGAGACCTGATAGAGGTATACAAAATCATGAGGGGCATAGACAGAGTGGATAGTCAGAGGCTTTTCCCCAGTGTAGAGGGGTCAATTACTGGGGGGCATAGGTTTAAGGTGAGAGGGGCAAGGTTTAGAGTAGATGTACGAGGCAAGTTTTTTACGCAGAGGGGAGTGGGTTCCTGGAACTTGCTACCGGAGGAGGTGGTGGAAGCAGGGACGATAGTGACATTTAAGGGGCATCTTGACAAATACATGAATAGGATGGGAATAGAGGGATACGGACCCAGGAAGTGTAGAAGATTGTAGTTTAGTCGGGCAGCATGGTCGGCATGGGCTTGGAGGGCCGAAGGGCCTGTACCTGTGCTGTACATTTTTTTTGTTCTTTGTTCTTTGTTCTTGACATGTCCAGCGATCAGGGAACCACCCCTCTATTGGAGGAAAATCAATACAGATGATTGGGAAAGACCCAATTAGTTGAGGCCAAGTTCAAGGCCCGCCCAAAAGCGCACAAAGCCCTTTTGAGTATAATAGGTATCCCCCAAGGGAGAACAGGCTCCTTTGGCTTTGGCTCTCACCGAAGAGTGAGACCTGCCTAGTAGCTACAGCAGACCAAGTAAGTTCCAAGTCAACGCATGCTACGAGATAGGCGCTCCTAGTTGTTACCCTGTAAACAGCTCAACCCAGCAGCCTCAGAACCGAGCAACGGCCATTGTTCCTCTGACTGAGTGGGCGCCCAAAGCTAAGTATAGGCTTTAGTAATAGTGGTAGTTTAGTTTGTAGAGTTTATGCATGAGTAGATTTGACTGTGTGTAAATAAATGAGCATTGCTTTTGAACTTACTAACTGGTGTATCGAGTCATTGATCAGTATTCGGTTCTGAACCTTGTGGCGGTGTCGAAAGATACCTGGCGACTCTTGAGCAAACGTGATTAAATAGAGCCAAATTAAGAACCAACCAAAAGTTAGCAACATTTACTGGCGACATCTGACGGGACTCGATTTAGAAGTGGCCTAAGCACTCCAAGAGAACCCAAAGTTTGAATTGAGAATCCAATTGGGAACAGAAAGAAAAACCACAAGCGTCAAAACAGTACTGATCAAGCCTCTGAGATTCGGAAGTGTGTTAATGCATGCGTACTAACAGGGATATAAGGTAAGCCGGAGAGATTTTGTTGCGAAAAACTGTTTTGTCGGCCAGAAATTAGCATAAGCCGTACCCGTGTTTACATCACCGCTTTATCACCCCCTGTTCCAAATTCGATCCTAGTAGAGAGAATGGCAATGAAGGCAATGGAACGCCTTATGAACCCCCAGGAATTCGAAGTCGCAGCGACCAGTAGAGTAGGACAGTGTCCCGTTTGGGAAGAAGAGATCAGGAAATATCTCAAAGGGAAAGGATGGCCCCTTTGGAGTGAATTCTGTGATACCGAGGAAACAGGACCCAGGAGTATAGGACATACGTGTTGGGAGAACCTGTCAGAGATCCACAAGAAGAGCTTAGGGAAAGCTCGCAAGCCGATGGCAATCGTGTCCTGTCTGGCACAATTGTGAGGCACAGAGGAGGTCATTAGGATGCTCCGTAGAGAGATAGAGGAGAGAGACCGAACCAGTGAGGTAGACGTGAGTGAGGTAGAGAAAGAGAATCGAGATCTGAAAGAGCAGTTAGCAGCAAGGGACCGAGAGGTGGATGATGCCAAGCGGGCACATCAGTCTTGTCTCGCACATTTGAACAGCTTTCAGACACAATACGATAAGGCCTGCCAGGGTACTCAACATGCGGTCTTGGGAGGACAAGAAACAGAACTGCAAGTTGAGAAATTGCAGAAACAGTGCAATGATTTAAAAGCAGCCCTACGAGCACTCGATACTTCCACGACGGGACAAAGGCAAAGCTCTGTGGACCACGCAAAGTGCCGGAAGTAAATTGCAGAATTGCAATCTCTGCTGTCCGTGCAAAATGGCTTTCAGAGTACATTCGGACCCCAATTAGATCAAGAAAACGGCCCCGATTGGCAGGAATTGAACGAGACTGCCCATAGATACGTACATGGGACATGTATGCAAGAAAACCCCCAGAAAAGGAAAGCGCCCCAATCCCCAACCGAACAGGCAGAACACACCCCCATGAATCGTGTAACCACACACTGCAGGGCCGCAGGAGAAGGAGAAGCAGACTTCATTTACACAACCCCGTTAACCGTGACCCAATTATGGGACGCGTGTGGAAAAACTACACCGTTCCTTCCCACTTCAGACCCCCACCAATTTTTCGCGAAAGTCAGACAACAGGCAACCATGTATGGCCTGGACGAAAAGGAGCAAGTGAAGCTCACAGTTTTAAGCCTCGACCCTTCAGTCGTAGCAGCCCTTTCCGACCCACAGAATGTAGGAGGAGGCACACTCAGAGATGCACACAGCGATCCTTGATGCGATCGGTTTTAACAGAAGAGACCCTGTAGAAGACCTAAATAAGTGTAGGCAAAAGAAGACAGAGCACTCCAGCGTTTGCTGGACGTTTGTGGATTCATTTTACCGCAGTATTTGGAGAGTTAGCCCGCACCCATTTGTCCCCAGATAATATGGCCAAATGGACCCGAATTCTAGTCTCCCACGCCACAGGAGCAGGATGAAAAGCTTGCGGAAATAATGACCCCTCAGATGAGGCCCACAATGAAAAATGGGTTTTGAAGAAATTGCCCCTGCGCTTGGGAGCAATCAATTGCAGTCAAAACCGCATTTATAACACCCTATGAAGAGCAAGTCGAAATGAATCCAGTTAAGGCACACCAGAACCCCGCATGGGTAAATGAGGGCAGGAACAGCCAACCCCAGCCCAAAGCTCAGGAATGTTATAATTGTGGACAGCTTGGACACTTTGCACGAGAGTGCAACGTGCCCCAGAAGCAGCAGAGAAACCAACAGACAGGCACCCTAAACAAGAATAGGGCAAAGCCGATCTATAGCATTAGCACCCGTTCAGAGAGTACAGACAGGAACGGCACCGGCTGACGGTGTTCAGGCTCACCAACTTGGGTCTGCGACACCCTTTGGGACAAGTCCGGTAGGCCGGTAGTAGCAGGCAAAGTTCGGGGGCAACCCATAGAATTTCTTTGGGACACAGGAGGGTCCCGCACCACACTCAATTCCTCCACGATGTTCCAGCGAGACACGTGCCCACAACAGACACCATAACACTCAGCGGTTTTACAGGCCATTTACGACAGGGACACATCACGGCCCCTATAGCAATACAGATAGGGAACATCACAACCAAGCACCCCGTAGTTTTAGTTGATCTGCCCCAGACAGCAGAACATATCCTTGGGATCGATTTCATGAGCTTCCATAACCTTTCTTCCGACCCAGTGAACAAGTGTGTGTGGAAAATGGCAAAGGCAGCGAGCCCCCGCCACGCTCACAGTAGGAGAATACGTAAATAGGATTAGCTCAGTAGCTGACTTCTGGTTCGACCCGCGAGCCATTAGTGCAGACAAACAGGTTAGGGCATTCCTGCAGGAACATAAAGCAGCATTTGCACGGCACAAGCACGACTGTGGCAGTTTGACTGGCTTTGTGAACGTTACAGGTCCCGACCCTAAACCCCAGAAGCAGTACGAGTTTCCCCAGGAAGCAGAGGGAGAAATCTCCAAAGTAATAGAGAGTTTGTTGGATCACGGTGTACTCAGATCAGTAGCCTCCACAAACAACGCACGGATTTGGCCCGTCAGGAAACTGGATGGATCATGGCGACTGACCATTTATTACCGGGAACTGAACAAAGTAACCCCAGCAGCAGCCCCCACTGTAGCCACGAGTCCCGAGACCATGCTCAAACAGGGACTCCAGTCAAAATGTTTCTCGGTTTTGGACATTAGTAACGGCTTTTGGTCCATTTCCTGCTCGCAGCAGCAGACGATCACGCCCCACCCGCAAATGATGTATTCCTACCCTCCCCTAACAACTCCAGCCCGCCCTCAGACACAACTCCAACTCCGCCCCCAGAGGCACGACTCCGCCTCTCCCTTCCCTCAACCAGCAGCGACAGCGACAGTGATAGCGATCACAATGACGACAGCCACAGCACACCACGATACGCTACACCCCTGCACCAGGCCCCACCCCCAGTGAACCGACCCATTTGAGATCACTTATATCAAAGCCCCTGACCCAGACCCACCGCCCGACGATTACGGATTGAAGCATAGTAGCTCCAACCTCGACACCCAACTCTGGCACCGAGACAATTCGTTCAGGCTCATCCGGAATGATGAGATGGACCCCAATTCGCCCCAAACGGCTTTAGCACGGTTACTACAGACAAGAGTTTGGCAGCCGGGAGAAGATGATGACTTAGAGCCTGACTCCCACCAAACCAATCCCTTTGCGACTCTGTTCGCTATTGAGCAGTGAGGTGTCCAGATGCTGGAGAAAAAAGGAACCGATGGAGAGATACGGTGTCCTTTCTGATGGAACCTGCACCATGTTTGTTGAATGTTTGTTCGTTAGTGTTATCGTTAAGTGTTGTGTGTAAACTCGGAAAGTTTTTCACGGCCCCCCGCCACCACTCCTTTAACGCCCCCCCTGGTTGTTAATGGAACAAGTTTGTCCTAGACACTAGTTCAGAGGAACTAGTTTGTCTACAGAACCCGACTCATAGTTGCTCTCCTAATTCGAGAGGCAGCCCCCACGACGACCACATCCTTACCCGTTCTTGCCGGTTGCTCAGGCAGTGGAGAAATGGCATTGGTCCCCGTCCTGCCTGAGGACCCCCCTCTGGTCAGCCACACTCGGGTAGAGCACATACGGTCCATACATTGATCACTCTCCTACCCGGGGATTCCACCCATTTCTTACCCACCGCGGGCCATTTTGGCTCATTACGTTCGAAATTCTTTTGTTTGGTTTTCGCAACCGTTAGGTTGCTTCCCTATGCTATTTACATCCTCAAACACTGGGATGGTAAATCACACAGGCTGCGAGACGGCTCGCAGTACGGCAGTATTTTTCTTAGATGTCGTGTCCAGAAATTTAGTTTTTTTTAAAAATGATGGAGTCACATATGGTGACCAATTATAAAGGGAAATTAGCAGTAAAGGACAGACAGACAGACATACAAGATCTTAAGCAAGATAATAACAGAAATTATGCTGTGTTCACAGAACTCCAGAAACCCAGGAACCACAAAGGAAGACAAAGAAGTCCGACAAAGATGAAGACAGCCTTCATGTTCACATGGATCTTAGCGGGATCCCTTCAGTTGCGCGCGGACGCTACCCCCCTGACCCCTGCCACACAAACCGTAAATGACTCTCACCCCTGTAATACATGGAACCCCGAGATAACTAGCCCAGCGACAGCTAGCAATACCCCGACCTGGTGTGATAAGTTTATCACCTGGTACTCACTGTCATATGTAGTCGAAGCACTCTTAGTGCTGGCGATACTTTGCCGTGTCGTGCAAACGTTTAGAGTCAGGAAATGGCGAAACAGAGCATATCGCTCTCGCACCCCGGTATACAGATTTAGGTCCCCCATTTTCGGATTTCACCAGACCCCCGAACCCAACCCATTGGGATGGATTAAAGCACATCCATTTTGTTTAATGTATTCTGTGGAATTAAGAGATGTAAACCTCTGTGTCTGACTGCCAGGCCAGAGAAATTTGTGTGCTGCTATTTTGTACAGTTTAAGCTGTATAGATTATTTTTGGATTGTTTGTATTTTTGGATTGTTTAAATGAGGATAGTTTATTGAGAATAGTTAGAGGTTCCAGTTTTAATTTTTCTGTAATGCATGTATTAATGTCATAGCGCCCCGTAGAATTTTATGATAATGAATGTATTTAAAATGGTTTATGTGAAATTGTGTTGCATAGGATAGGACAGTGTAGAGCCTAAGTATGAGTGCCCCGGCTGGTCAGAGGATGAAGATGCCATAGTAATGTGATCCTTCCCGCTTCGCGTTGAGGATCACAAGGAGGGTGTGTAGCCATCTGGGATGGCCAAGTCCCGATTACAAAATGGACACCCGCAAAGAATGCAGGGAAAATTGGACAATGCTAAGAAATAAGCATAAGAACATAAGAACATAAGAACTAGGAACAGGAGTAGGCCATCTGGCCCCTCGAGCCTGCTCCGCCATTCAATGAGATCATGGCTGATCTTTGTGGATTCAGCTCCACTCTCCGGCCCATACACCATATCCCCGAATCCCTTTATTCTTTAGAAAGGTATCAATCTTTTTCTTAAAAGCGTTTAAAGAAGGAGCCTCAACTGCTTCACTGGGCAAGGAATTCCAGAGATTCACAGCCCTTTGGGTGAAGAAGTTCCTCCTAAACTCGGTCCTAAATCTACTTCCCCTTATTTTGAGGCTATGCCCTCTAGTTCTGCTTTCCCCGACCAGTGGAACCAACCTGCCCGCATCTATCCTATCTATTCCCTTCATAATTTTATATGTTTCAATAAGATCCCCCCGCATCCTTCTAAACTCCAATGAGTACAGTCCCAGTCTACTCAACCTCTCATCATAATCTAATCCCCTCAACTCTGGGATCAACCTAGTGAATCTCCTCTGCACTCCCTCCAATGCCAATATGTCCTTTCTCAGGTAAGGAGACCAAAACTGAACACAATACTCCAGATTTGGCCTCACCAACACCCTATACAATTGCAGCATAACCTCCCTAGTCTTGAACTCCATCCCTCTAGCAATGAAAGACAAAACTCGATTAGCCTTTTTAATCACCTGTTGCACCTGCACACCAACTTTTTGCGACTCGTGCACCAGCACACCCAGGTCCCTCTGCACAGCAGCATGCTTTAACATCTTACCGTTTAAATAATAATCCATTCTGCTGTTATTCCTCCCAAAATGGATAGCCTCACACTTGGCAACATTGAATTCCATCTGCCAGACCCTAGCCCATTCACCTAACGTATCCAAATCCTTCTGCAGACTTCCGGTATCCTCTGCACTTTTTGCTTTACCACGCATCTTAGTGTCGTCTGCAAATTTTGCCACAATGCACTTGGTCCCCAACTCCAAATCATAGATTTGAATTGTGAACAACTGCGGGCCCAACACTGATCCTTGAGGGACCCCACTAGTTACAGGTTGCCAACCAGAGAAACACCCATTTATCCCCACTCTCTGCTTTCTGTTAGTTAACCAATCCTCTACCCATGCTACCACTTTACCCTCAATGCCATGCATCTTTAGTTTATGCAGCAACCTTTTGTGTGGCACCTTGTCAAAAGCTTTCTGGAATTCCAGATATACCACATCCATTGGCTCCCCATTATCTACTGCACTGGTAACGTCCTCAAAAAATTCTACCAAATTAGTCAGACACGACCTACCCTTTATGAACCCATGCTGCGTCTGCCCAATGGGACAATTTCCCTCCAGGTGCCCCACTATTTCCTCCTTAATGATAGATTCCAGCATTTTCCCTACAACCGAAGTTAAGCTTACCAGCCTATAATTACCCGCTTTCTGCCGACCTCCTTTTTTAAACAGTGGTGTCACGTTTGCTACTTTCCAATCCTCTGGGACCACCTCAGAGTCTAGTGAATTTTGATAAATTATCACTAGTGCGTTTACAATTTCCCTAGCCATCTCTTTTAACACTCTGGGATGCATCCCATCAGGGCCAGGAGACCTGTCTACCTTTAGCCCCATTAGCTTGCCCAATACTGCCTCCTTAGTGATTACAATCATCTCAAGGTCCTCACCTATCATATCTTTATTTCCATCAGTCACTGGCATGTTATTTGTGTCTTCCACTGTGAAGACTGACCCAAAAAACCTGTTCAGCTCCTCAGCCATTTCCCCGTCTCCTATTATTAAATCTTCCTTCTCATTTTCCAAAGAACCAATATTTACCTTAGCCACTCTTTTTTGTCTTATATATTTGTAGAAGCTTTTACTATCTGCTTTTATGTTCTGAGCAAGTTTACTTTCATAGTCTACCTTACTCTTCTTTATAGCTTTTTTAGTAGCTTTCTGTTGTCCCCTAAAGACTTCCCAGTCCTCTAGTCTCCCACTAATTTTTGCCAATTTGTATGTTTTTTCCTTCAATTTGATACTCTCCCTCACCTCCTTAGATATCCACGGTCGATTTTTCCCCTTTCTACCGTCTTTCTTTTTTGTCGGTATGAACCTTTCCTGAACACTGTGAAAGATCACTCGGAAGGTTCTCCACTGTTCCTCAACTGCTTCACCATGAAGTCTTTGCTCCCAGTCTACCTTAGCTAGTTCTTCTCTCATCCCACTGTAATCGCCTTTGTTTAAGCACAAAACACTAGTGTTTGATTTTACCTTGTCATCCTCCAACTGTATTTTAAATTCCACCATATTGTGGTCACTCCTTCCAAGAGGATCCCGAACTATGAGATCATTAATCATTCCTGCCTCATTACACAGGACCAGATCTAGGACCGCTTGTTCCCTTGTAGGTTCCATTACATACTGTTCCAGGAAATTATCCCGGACACATTCTATAAACTCCTCCTCAAGGCTGCCTTTACCAACCTGGTTAAACCAATCGACATGCAGACTAAAATCTCCCATGATAACCGCTGTACCATTTCTACATGCATCCGTTATTTCTTTGCTTATTGCCTGCCCTACCATCCTGTTACTATTTTGTGGCCTACAGACTACTCCTATCAGTGACCTTTTCGCCTTACTATTCCTGATTTCCACCCAAATTGATTCAACCTTGTCCTCCATAGCACCAATATCATCCCTTACTATTGCCCGGATGCCATCCTTAAACAACAAAGCTACACCACTGCCCTTACCGTCCATTCTATCCTTTCGTATAGTCTGATACCCTTGGATATTTAACTCCCAGTTGTGATCATCTTTTAACCATGTTTCAGTAATGGTCACTAAATCATAGTCATTCACGATGATTTGTGCCATCAACTCATTCACCTTATTCCGTATACTACGAGCATTCAGGTAAAGTACACTTATGCTGTTTTTTATGTCTTTGTTATGAATCCTAACACCTTGATCAGTAACTTTTCCTCTTACCCTTTCTCCTAATTTTCCTTGTCTTTGAACCCATATCTCTACATAATAACCTGTCACGTAACCTGTCACGTAAGCAGGTGCAAGCTCTGTCTGTTGATTAGAACCTTAAACTCTCAGACAGGACAGAAACTATCAAACAATCTACATACTAATGAGCCATCTCCGGGGACAAAAGGGAAACATTTAGATACACAATGTTAATGCAGACTCCCCGGCGCCAGAAGAAGCTAAGACAAAGCAGACTGACAGTCACCAGGACACGCCCAGCGATCAGGGAACAACCCCTCTATTGGAGGAAAATCGATACAGATGATTGGGAAAGACCCAATTAGTTGAGGCCAAGTTCAAGGCCCGCCCAAAAGCGCGCAAAGCCCTTTTGAGTATAAAAGGGATCCCCCAAGGGAGAACAGGCTCCTTTGGCTTTGGCTCTCACCGAAGAGAGAGACCTGCCTAGCAGCTACAGCAGATGCTACGAGATAGACGCTCCTAGTTGCTACCCTGTAAACAGCTCAACCCAGCAGCCTCAGAACCGAGCAACGGCCATTGTTCCTCTGACTGAGTGGGCGCCCAAAGCTAAGTATAGGCCTTAATAATCGTGGTAGTTTAGTTTGTAGAGTTTATGCACGAGTAGATTTGACGGTGTGTAAATAAATGAGCATTACTTTTGAACTTACTAACTGGTGTATCGAGTCATTGATCAGTATTTGGTTCTGACCTTGTGGCGGTGTCAAAAGATACCTGGCGACTCTTGAGCAAACGTGATTAAATAGAGCCAAATTAAGAACCAACCAAAAGTTAGCAACAGTGATTTATATTTAGAATAACAGATTCTCGTCAGCGGGTTACAGAGTGTAATCTAACCGAACGGTTCGAGGTGGTTTATGTGTGGAATAACAGATACCTGGGAATGTGTCACAGAATGGAAACCCATCGAGGGATTCAGGTTGTTTATATAAGGAATGACAAATACCCAGGAGTGACTATCAGACTAGAATCTAATGATGAGTTATGATCATGTGATCAATCACTAATGGAAACATTTCTATTCATAACAGCAAACAAATAGTGTGCCAATAAATAAACAGGTGTGGATATCCTCAGACAGAGCAATGATGATTTTGCGACCCCCTGGGATGCTGGTGAGATGTGACCAGCGCTGTCCCTGAATTAATGAGAGTGAGTCAGTGAAAGATAAACACGTTTCTGTCTGGTTGGATAAGCAGTTTCAGCTTATTCTAATGCAGTATTTTCCATTTGTTGCTAGCAAGCCTGAGCCTCCTCATGGTGACCAGCTGAGCATCACAGCTGGCATTTAAAGTAAGAAGCTGCCAGACAAGAGCCAGGAGAAACTAATGCACAGGCAGACAAGGCAATCCCAATCGAAGACGCACAGATCATCTGTGCAGTACAAAACAAGCTTTCTTCAAACGTAAAATCATGGAATCTCACAATCCTGAAAGAGCCCATTTGGCCCATTGTGCGTGTGTGAGGGTGGCACAGTGGTTAGCACTTCTGCTTCACAGTGCCAGGGACCCAGGTTCAATTCTGGTCTTGGGTGGCTGTAAAATCCTGGTAACTGTAATATCCTGCACAGGACTTATGGGGTGGGAATAATTATCTCCCCTTTGGTTCTCGCGGAGTACGTGCTCCCCAGCTGAGGGGCGGGAGAACTCCATTTAGCATTCTATAAAAGATCGACCAAGAAAGAGGCATCGACTGACGAGGGACCCCATAAGGATGTACCAGGAAGTGTATATACTGTTGTGGTAAATTACTCAATGTTCTTTATTTTATTTAGTGTAGACTCCCCGGCTGGGATTCTCCGACCCTGCGCCGTGTCAGAGAATCGCCGGGGCGGCGCGAGAATCGCGCCACGCCGCCCTGCCACCGGCTCGCCGATTCCCCGCCGAAAAAGGAAATTGGTTTACCGTATGTCCTCTTGGTGGAAAGTTTGATGAAGAGCTGAAGATGGAAACCAGTTTAATATTTAACCCACTGTCTAACCCAATGGGCGGGATTCTCCGGTCATCGATGCCGTAACGTTTGGCGATCGGCCGGACAATCAACGTTCGCGCCGAAATCGGGGGCGGCGCCGCTTTCACGATGCTCCGCCCCCTCCAAAGCGTCGTACTCGCCGCACACCTTATCGACGGCCTCAGGACGTTGCCTGAGACCCTTCCCCTGATGCTCCGCCCCCGATCGGACGAGTTCCCAACGGTGTGGGTCTCTCATACTATTATTTGTCGGGAACTCGGCGTGGCGGCTGCGGACCGAGTCCAGCGCCGACACAGTTGGGGGAGGGCCGATCCGCAGGCATGGGGACTTTGTCAGGGGAATGGGGGCACTGTTGGGGGGTGATCCGGGGGTTGCATGCCGGCCAAAGGGGGGGCACTATTTGGCAGGTCGGGTGCGCGCGCGGCCGCTCCATGTTGCACAGCGCGGCCGCTGCAGGCTGCTGCCATGCGCATGCGCGGCCACGGACCTGGAAATTCTCCGGCCGTATCGGCAGCTAGAGCCGGGTGTCTATGCTGCCTGCCTGCTAGCCCCCAGCCAAATGGAGGATCGGTGGCTGTTTTTGCGCCAAATGTTCAGTCGTAAAACGTCACCGTTCTCACGCCGGCGTGAGGACATATCCTGAAAATCGGAGGATCCAGCAACATGTTTCTCAAACTATTTTCCAATGTGACCCCCATTTTAATCTTTAAAAATGAAAACAAACTTAGAGGGCGATTCTCCGATATTGAGGCCAAGTGTTCACACCGTCGTGAACGCCGTCGCCTTTCACGACGACGCAAACAGGGCCCGGACACGACCTATTCTGGCCCTCTGTGGCTCAAGCATCCTTACACGACGCGCCCCCCCCCCCCCCCCCCAGCATTCCCGCCGAGTTCCCGCCGACAGCGACCAGGGGTGGACGGCGCCGGCGGGAACCTTTCCTTTCGTAGCGGCCGCTCGGCCCATCGGCCGGAGAATCGCCGCTCGCCGGTTCTCTGAGCGGCCCGGTGCGAATCGTGCGCCGCTGGTTTCCGGACGGTGGGAGAATCGCGTGCGGGGGTCGGGGCGGCGTGGCGCGATTTGCGCGGCGCTCCGGCGATTCTCCCACCTGGCTTCGGGGGGGGGAGGGAATAGCGCCTAATCTTTCATTGGAATCGATTGTGTTTCACGTTGTGCTGGTGCTAGCCCTTTAACAGTCGCTGAATCAGACCAGCTTCGCCGCCAGTTTTGCTGTCGTGAAAGTCCACAAATCCTATCTGGGCATCAACACTTAGGGCTGGATTCTCCAATTTTGAGGCTATGTCCGGAGCATGTGTCTAGTATTGCGATCAAAAAGCATGCCACGTAAAGCCCCCAACTCTCCCTGCAGATACGGATGAAGAATTACTGGGTCCATGGCCACGAATGCGCACGGCGATGACCTGCAGCGGTCGCGTCGTACAACAAGGCGCCGGCCGCACTCGACCTGGCCTTCCAGTTAATGCCCTCCTGCAACCCCCCTCACTACCCCAGGACCACCCCCCACCAGTCCCCGCAGCCTCTGCCGAAGTTCCCCCGGCCAGTGGAACGGCTGCCCCCAGACTGTTGCGGCGCTGGACACAGTCCGTAGCCGCCACGCCAGGTTGATGAAACATCAGACCACAAGTGATCCACGCCATCAGGAAGTTGGCCCATCGGGGGCGGAGCATCGGGGGAGGGCCTTCAGGTGACGTCCTGAGGCCGCCCCAGTGGCGTGCGACGGCGTACTCACCGATGATGCTGCTTTGGAGGGGGCGGAGCATCTGAAAAACGGGGCCGCCCCCCGATTTCGGCGACAAAAGGGATTCTCCGGCCAATTGCCGAATGCGATTGAGCCCTTAGTCTCAGGAACGGAGAATCCATTGGTCTTTCAGGTCAGATATTAAAGTGAGATTGTGTAGTATCAGCAGACACACAACAGGGTTGACTAATGAAATGGCAGAGGCACAGCAGGTGCAATTTGATGTGGAGATTTATGAAGTGGAAGAAGCATCACAGGGTGCCAGTAAAATCTAAAGGGCCTCATTTTTCAGGCGAAGGTGCAAGAAAAGATAGACCAGGAGATGTACATTCACAAACCTTTGAAGATAGCAGGGCAAACTGATGAGACAGTCTTGGGAATTCTGTCCCACAGTGAGCAGTGGGGGCTGGGTCATTGAATTTGTTTGAGGTTGTGTTAGTCAGATCCTTGATTGACAAGGGGGTCATGGGTTATGGGGGACAAGCAAGAAATTGGCATTAAAGCCATAATCGGATCAGCCATGATCTAAATGACTGGCAGTGCAGATTTAATGGGATATCACAAACACAAAGGCCGAAGAGCCTCCCTCTGTCCTGTATGATTCCATACTAGTTCCTAAAATTTACTGAATATCAAAGTTAATCTTTAATCCAGCCTCACATTTTAGCTTCACTGATTCCGGAGATAGAAATCGCATTTCATCCTGTGATCGTTAAAGCTTCCACAGTTGTGAAGGTAAACAAGTGAGGAAAAACTCCACCGAAACTGGATTATTTCAAACCGATATGGAGTTAGTGTCTGAGCAAGCGTGAAAATTGATGGAATTATCTTGTCTGTTGTCAAGGAAACTGGCAGCATGTGCGTTAACCCTTTTGGAGGGCTAGGGGAGGGGGAGGAGGGTGTGGGGAATGACTTGGTTGGCTGCCAGTCCAGCCTGCAGAAAAGATCTTCATCAGAACTCTTCCCCGGGCTCTGTTCTCCATTAGCAATCCTCAATGGGGAGAGTGTGACCAGCCCATAAATAAACAGCATCTGTTGCGGAGAGATTTCATTCAGCACCTCATGCCAGACACAACACAGCACAGACAGCTCACTGTTTTAGTGCTGTCTTTTTATCTTTTTCAATAACAATTACTGCTGCGTTAACTCTCTCTCAGCGCTGGGTGTGTGCTGTATTAACCCACTCAATGCTTATTGTTATTGCATTAATCTCATTGTCAATACGATGACTATATTAACCCTTTCAGTACCGATTATGTTACTAAAGTGGTTCTCAAGCATTTGATTTGGTGAAACTCCGCAATATATTGTGAAATTCTACGGAAGTCCAGCCCCTTCTCCAGGCTCCCTTCCCACTGTAAATATTTCATAAAATAAAAATGAAAATAAGGAAGTTATTTCAACAAACTTGTTCAACAAATGAATCAAAATGCACACATTTTAATGATCATTTTTCATTAAATGGAAAAGCAAAGGGCGGAATTCTTTGTCTGCGAGACTAAATGATGTCGCCGGGACGGGTTTGCCTGCGGTCCGTGTTCCTGTTGGGAGCGCTAATTTTGGAGTAATTGATGCCAATGGGCCATCACTCTGCTGGCATGAATTCTGAGCAATTCTCGGCCCAGTGGGCATTCTAACCACTGGGGCCAGAGATAGCGCCAAAGAGCCTGGCAGCCGGAGCTGTTTTTAAGCGTTCCACTTACCACACACTTAGCCACCAGGATGGTTCAGAAAAGACCTGCTCCCCCACCGAGGTTGGGAGTCCGATATGGACCCACAGCTCAATGCCAATGAGGAGCAAAGGGTCACCCTCTTCCTAGCATGTGCCACAGACTCAAGCCTGCCCCCCTGTACACTGCCTGGGTGGTGGTGGCAGAGGCAGTCAGCGCTGCCAGTCTCACCAAGAGGAGGTAGCTGGTGATCTGGAGGGGTGGGGGTCACTGGTGAGTCCTCTACCCTGAGAGGGGCAGAGAACCAGGGAGGGTTCCAAAGACTGTGGTACAGGTGTCCTCTGGTTGAGGTGAGCTCTGCTAATCCTCTGCTGACTCCGCAATTGGGCAGCGCTTCTGAGGGGTGCCAGCACCTGCTGGGCTCCTGATTGAGCTTGGCCCTTGATGATACAGCTGAGGCATGAGGGTGTCCAGAGGGATGGCCTTGGTGGGTTCCCAGCTGACCAGAGGCCTTTAGAGCATTTAAAGGGCGCAGGCAGCACTCAGCATTGTGAGCAACCAGGAGCCTGTAAATGGCACCAACGGGGTGCATTTAAAAGACAGACTGCAGCAATGGAGGTCTGAGCCAGGCCACCCTGATCCCCATGTGACACCCCAAGTCCACAGACTTGGCACCAAGTCACTACCCGCTACTGCCCCAGCCCAAGCAGCCATCTCCCAGCAAACCCCAACAGTTTTCAATGGTTTTTCAGTGTTTATTTTAGCCTCCTGTAGTTCACGTTTGCGATATCGCGAGGTGGAGAATTTTGCCCAATATATCTTGAAACATTGAAAAATTGCACACAACCCTTTCCAGTTGTTTCATTCCAGGGAACCCATGTTGAAAAATATGGAATTACCGTATTAACTCTCTCAATGCTGATTGTTACTGTATTAACCCTCTCAATGCTGATTGTTACTGTATTAACCCTCTCAATGCTGATTGTTACTGTATTAAACCTCTCAATGCTGATTGTTACTGTATTAACCCTCTCAATGCTGATTGTTACTGTATTAACCCTCTCAATGCTGATTGTTACTGTATTAACTCTCTCAATGCTGATTGTTACTGTATTAACCCTCTCAATGCTGATTGTTACTGTATTAACCCTCTCAATGCTGATTGTTACTGTATTAACTCTCTCAATGCTGATTGTTACTGTATTAACCCTCTCAATGCTGATTGTTACTGTATTAACCCTCTCAATGCTGATTGTTACTGTATTAACCCTCGCTGTGTTATGCATTAACCTCTCAATGCTGGTACAGTGCTGTTGCTGAATTACAATATTGGAGAGCTGTAATCAGCACAAGACTTTCCTTGGACAAGCTGAGATTAGTGTTTTGAGTGTTTTGGGACACAATTGTTTGGAAGGCGGAGCAACATGGCTCGCTGTTGAGAGAAACGGAAAGAGTAGCGAGTATTAATCCATAGTGGTCCATATATGCCTTCAACTGCGGGAGCCTGAAGTCTGGAATTCCCACACAAAACCTTTCTACCTCTCTCTTAGAAACATGGAAAACAGGAGCAGGCGAAGGCCATTTGGCTCTTTGAGCCTGCTCCACCATTCATTATGATCATGGCTGATCATCTAACTCAATAGCCTAATCCTGCATTCCCCACATGTCCTTTGATCCCCTTCATCCCAAGTGATATATCGAACTGCTTATTGAAAACATGCAATGTTTTAGCCTCAACTACTTCCTGTGGTAATAAATTCCACAGGCCGACCACTCTCTTTGTGAAGAGATTTCTCGTCATCTCTGCCCTAAATGGTCTACTCCGTATCCTCAGACTGTGACCCCTTGTTCTGGACACACCCACCATCAGGAACATCCTTCCTGCATCCACCTTCTTCTCCTGAAAGAAGCTTCTTAAAACCTACCTTTTTAACCAAGCTTTTGGTCGTAATAATAATAATCGTTATTGTCACAAGTAGGCTTACATTAACACTGCAATGGAGTTACTGAAAAGCCCCTAGTCGCCACATTCCGGCACCTGTTCGGGTACACTGAGGGAGAATTCAGAATGTCCAATTCACCTAACAGCATGTCTTTCGTGGAAGGAAACCGGAGCAGCGGAGGAAACCCACGCAGACACGAGGAGAACGTGCAGACTCCGTACAGACAGTGAGCCAAATCGGGGATCGAACCTGGGACCCTGGCGCTGTGAAGCAACAGTTCTAACCATTGTGCTACCATGCCACCTTTTGGAGCTTGCAGTTAAGGCTCAAGTAATCAGCACAAGACTTTCCTTGGACAAGCTGAGATTAGTGTTTTGAGTGTTTTGGGACACAATTGTTTGGAAGGCGGAGCAACATGGCTCGCTGTTGAGAGAAATAGAAAGAGTAGCGCGTATTAATCCATAGTGGTCTATATATGCCTTCGACTGCGGGAGCTTTGTTATGTGTCAAGCTCCTCCAGTGGTCCAGTGAGTAAATTGCGAGACTAAGATGCAGTGAGCGTCGATTGTGAGACTAAGATGCAGTGAGCAGGGAGAATCTGGCTGCCTGACCCATACTGAAAAACTGAATGCAGGTCACGACAGGAAGTGGGATCCTACCATTGACCTCAGTTCCTCTGGCTCTGCCGCCAATCACTGTCCAAGACTCCGACACCAATCACTTTCTGGGGATTGCTGTTGGAACAAGGATGCCACCTGGATTGGATTAGTCCTGAGGGCAATCACCAGATACGTTCAGACAGGGATAATGACCATTTAGGAAAGTAGCAGATGAAACTAAGAAAGCTAGAGGTTGTCTCCAAAGCTTGGAGTCTGTCATCTTGAAGAAACTGACGGGCATCTAACATCAGTGAATATCCTCGAGTGAAAGAACATCTCAGGTCACTTTCTGTGAGATTGGCGGGAAGCGGGGGAGTGGGCTGTGGAAGCCAGGCCAGGAGCTTTGGAGTAAATGAAAGTGACACTTTCTGATTAAAGACAGCGAGGTGTGGACAGGGAAGTGGGTTTGGCAGAGATTAGGATAGAGTGAGGTAGAGCAGGTGAAGGCTGGGGATGGCAATGTGAAGTGGGAAGAGGCAGAGAATCAGTGACTCGGAATGACTAGAAAGGAAACAAAGTTAAACTGATTGGTGAAAGCAAGTTGCATCTTACAAGTCTGTCGGAAACCTTTAAGGATATGGCTAAGTGAGTGGAGTAAGAGATGGCACTGAATATTTTATTATCTGACATTCAGAAAGCATTCTCAACAGACGATTAGAGCTAAAATTGAAAGGAAATCTTGGAATCCATTAGTGTCGGTATAAAGCTCTTGTTATCCTGCCCCAAAATTGACCCTTAAACCAAAATCAGTCAGCAATTTCCTCCGACACTCATGAATAGGCACATTCCTGCTGTCACCATCCTGAGGCCTATCTGTTAGTGTTTAATGTGATGACCTCAGTGACCCCCCCCCCACCCTTCCACTTTGTTACAATCCCAGCTGATGGAAATACTGGACAAGTTAAGCCTCAGGGTGAAAGCTGGCTCGATAGATTCTGCTTTTGTTTAGAAATCGTGAAGTTACTGAACAGATTCAGAGGAGTCTGCTGATGAACTTTTAATGAAAGACTAAAAAGTTTATTAAACAAGAAAAATGAACCATATGGCACTGGACGAAAAAATTGGAAAGATCTCAATACAACACCAGCAAATGAGTCGAATTACACTAATCCTTCACCCCCAACTGTACTTTTATAGACACATACAAGTTCCCAAAGATAACACAATTTATAATACTTGCTTATATTCTAATATTCACACTAAGTATGCAGTGCATGTAAACTAATAGACAACCTATGGTCAGACACACCACGGGCGGAATTCTCTGCTTCTGTCGGGAGCGCACCCCGTCCCGTGGGTTTCCCAGCGGCGTCGGGTGTCTTCAATGGGAAATCCCATTTACTGCGATGGGAACAGGGAGTCCTGCCACCACCAAACCCTGCGAGAAACACGTAGCTGAAGGACAGGAGAATCCAGCCTCACACCCCAAAATGAGTGATAGAAGCCACCAAAGCGGATTCTGTGGATTACTCATCAACCAACCCCCCCCCCCCCCCCCCCACCCCCTCCTAGTCCTCCTGCCCCAGACACTTGTTACAGCATGGGCCAAACAGACTCTCTGAAATTCTGTCTTTCTCACGAGGGCGTCCAATATCCACACACAAAGACCCAGCCTTGGAATTTTCTTCCAAACGTCACTCTCACTTGGATGTCTTCAACCAGGTTTCATCTCCAAGGTTTCAACCTCATCTTCCGGTTTTCCTTTCTCCAGGATCTCTGCGCACACATCAAGCTCCACCTTCCAAGCACACTTTTAGATACTCATTCATGCCAAGCAGAACACCACTGCTCCAAGTTGACAAGGACTGCACAGCAGCATTGAGCAAAGCTGAATTACCACAGTCAGATAAACTGAAGTATCGTAAGGTGGATGTTAATTATCCAAAGGGATTCAATGAACTTGTGAAGGAAGATTTTCCAACATTTGTCTCGCAATCACCACGAGAAGTAAATAAACTAATCTTATTGCCTTTTATGGAAGTTTGCTGTGGGTGAAATGGTTGCTATGTTTTCCTGCAATACATTGAGTTCCAGTGGGTTGGGAAATATTGCATTTCCTACATGACAACAGTGACTACAACTCAAAACTACTTCATTTACTGTAAGGCACTTTGGAACTATGTAAGGTCATGAAAGGTGCTACATAAATGCAAATACTTGCTTCCTTTATTAATCTTTGTATTTATTAAATTGATGTTGTTCCAATAGTCTGGGGTGGGTTTGTGTGAAAGGGCCACATTTACTTTGACTTTCCTTGTGCAGGACACAATATATTTCCTGTACCCATGTGTGAACAGTGATTGATTGTGAATGGGTTTTGAAATGCCGTTATTGCTACACGTCCTGTCTGACTTGCCATAATCATGTGACCATGGGGGACTCCCTGCTGGCATTCATCTTACATTCAGTTCAATGAGAAGACTACACTAGAAATACTGTAGTCTTGAAACTCATAAGATGGTGTCAGAAGTGGAGCTGGGATGGAGGTTTGAAGAAGCTGGAGAGAAGCCCCAGCTACTGAAAGAGGAGCTTTGAAATGTTCCAACCTGCTAAAAGCTGCTAAAAGGAAAACACCGGTGAGGAAAGGCTATCTCAAGCTGAAGGCTGCAAATAAAATACTGGGTCCGACAAACTGGCTGCAATTTTTCCATTTCAGCTCCTGTTGAAATGAAAAGAGATGTGCGGTGGAACTGGCAATTTTTCCACCTGCAACGGCAAAACCATGAGTACTCAAAAGGAAAAAGGTTTACTGCAACAGAGCGAGAGTACAGTTACTCTAGTACAGGAGCCCCTCACTGTTCATGGCCCTCCGATTTTATACAAGCTGTAGAAGGGCATGTCCCTGCCGCTCAGTGGGAGAATGCATATTCCGCATAACCCTTTGGGAATATCAATCCGCCAGTCTCATAAGTGTCCTACGACCTGCTTAAGGTTTCATTAGTGTCTCATGACCTGCTAAACCCCAAGTTATGACAACAAGATTGCAACAGATTTAATTAACAACCCAGAGTTGACATACGTAACACCTTTAACTCTGCTGAAGAGAGATTGCTACGATTGTATCCCACCCTAAACCTATCTGAAGGATAGAAAAAAACGACGACAGAGATTTTGAAAGCCTTGATTGTATGCTTTGAACTCCAAGTGAACATAATTTAAGAACGGTGTGTTCAACATTAGGGCTTGAGGTGAAAAGGAGTGCATTGATCAGCATGTGACTGCGTAACACAGCTTGCAGAATCGTGTGAATTCGGGCAATGAAAGGATGACCTCATTAAGAATGATGTGGAGATGCCGGCGTTGGACTGGGGTGAGCACAGTAAGAAGTCTTACAACACCAGGTTAATGTCCAACAGGTTTGTTTCAGATACTAGCTATCGGAACACTGCTCCTTCCTCAGGTGAATGAAGAGGTACCTCTTCATTCACCCGAGGAAGGAGCAGTGCTCCGAAAGCTAGTATTTGAAACAAACCTGTTGGACTTTAACCTGGTGTTGTAAGACTTCCTACTGTGCTCATTAAGAATAGAACTGCCTTAGTGTAAGGGTCCTTCCTGTTTATTCCCTCTTTATATCCTGTCTCTTCAAGGAAAGCAACCTGTATCTTTAATTCAAGCAGAAGAATTCAGAAGCAGGAGAGATCACGGTACTAATCTGAGCTCGGTTGAACAGGAGACCATAGACTGACTGACACCAATGACACTGATTGGATGGGACTCGTTTTGATTGATTTGGGTGGTGGCCAATGAATAGGCCCAAAAGGCTGCACTCTGCCTGGTAACAGGTGTTGATTGGTTCTGGTCCCACTGGAATGTTTTTCAGAGTTCCAAGGTTGAGTTTGGTTTTAATTTTGATCTTGGCAGCATCAGGGAAGAACCTTCCATTTTTCCCCAGAAAGGCTGCGTTTCTGAACTGGCAGAGAGCCTGGATGAATCTATGTGCAGGCAAAGTTCAGACCCGACCAACTCTCTCTACAGAAAGATAGAAGCCTGAAGGCAGGCCATGAACTGAAAGCAAAGTTTGATGAAACAGGGACTCTGCCTCTCCAGGCAAATTGTGAGTTCCGGCTAATCTACAAGCTGACTGTGAAGAAAACCGGCAAGGAATGATCATTTGAAGCAAAGACCCTTTCCTCTTTCCCTTATGTTTTTTCTTACCCCCTTACACCTCTCTGTGTTTGTCTGTCTTGTATGTGTGTGTAGAGGGTGGGAGGCAAGTCAAAGTGGGAGTTAGGTATTTATTAATATTTAACCCACTGTATTTGCAGTGTATAGTTTTTGTTATAAATAAACAGTAATTGAATTCAACTTACAAACCTGGTGACTTTGGATATTTTCTTTTTAAGAAGTATTGGTTAATTCACTTGAGTTGTGACTCTGGGACGAGTGGGACTGGAATAGACTGCACACTTGCCCAGGGTGTCATAGCATTCAGCATAAGTGATCCGATAGTGCGAGCTAGTTTGCAAAATGTCAGCTATGACAGAACAGACCAGGAGATACTTTATGCTGAGAGACATTCCAGGCTAAAAGAGCAGAACAATTGTGTCATGATATTCAGGTACACATCATAGCACATACATGCATACATACTGATGGATAGATAAACGGACCAATCAACACACACAACACGACAGCCAATCACAGGCAAGAGCATACACAGTACAAAACAGGGAACACAACACTTCCTGGGCACTCGAGCAGGAGACGGCTCAGGGCACAGAGCTCATTGCAGGCCACTCAGACATCCACCATGTGCTGAGTGCCACCACCAGATAGAATTAGGAATAGGCCCACAGAATCAAGGGTCATGATCGAACCTCAGTAAACAGTTTACCAATGTGAATAGATGTTTGAAATAAAATTGCGTTGTACCATTCACAACCGTGTTGGTTCATCTGTGTGGCAGAGCACCCAACACTTCAAATTGCAGACAAAGGACAGGATGTAAGTACTGTGGATGGCGTCATACAATGGAAAAGGAGAATTGTACAGTATGGGCAAAGCAATGTTTTAACTGCAAGAAGCCAAATCATTTTGCACACCAGTGTTTGACTAGAAAGAAGCAAAACAAGCTGATGCAGATGGCCACGGGAGAGACATCAGCAGAAGAGTCTGATGAAGTACTATACACGCTACAACAGATTGGTCTATAGGTGACAAATGAATTGTGACTGATGAGCATACAAGGAGGTCATATAGTGAACACAAAGTATCAGATAGACACAGGTACTTCATACAACATCATGAAGTAGCTCAGCAAGGCAATCACAAATGAAAACAAATGAAGGATACGGTTGAGGCTATATGACGACATAACACTCGTACTGAGAGGATAAATTAGTTTGAAAGCACATTGCAATGGCAAGGATGAAGACTTGCGAGTTCCAGATCACAAATGGTCCTCACCTTGTCGGGATGTGAACGAAACCTTTTGCATCTTCAATTGTAATTTTTTCTGGTTCAGTTTCATGTTCATCAGCCACTCATCTCCACTGGAGAAAGTCTAGGCTTGGAAAGGTAACCCTAAACATGTCAGCAGATATTTACAATGTGTCACAGAACACAAAACCATCGACTGCTGAACAGATCCAAGAGGAGTATAAAGACGTGTTTACAGTTGTCTACCAGGAGAATATCATCTGGAAGTAGATGACAGACCAATTCATCATCTGCTGAGGAGAATTACAGCTGCCCTCAAGTCAAGTCTAAAAAACAAGATAGGAGAGCTGGATAATAGGGGAGTAACCCATAGATTGACAACTCCCACAGACTGGATTAGCGGCATGATAACAGTGAAACAGCTGGGAAAGCTGTGAGTATGTTCAGACGCAAAGGATCTAAATAAAGCGTCGGATACTAACCATTGGAGGAATGTTGCCATGCCTTGCTCGGTCAAAGGTATTCACTACTCGAGATGCAAAGGGTGGCTCCTGGAAAATTAAGCTGATGAAAGCTGCAGTTTTCTAACTACAGACTGGACGCCGTTGGAAAATGCTGATGGTTGTGCGTGACATTTGGCATTTCCAGAAGAGTATCAATGCAGGCAACTTGAGATAGTCAGCCGATCTTCCAAGAGTGGAAGCCTTAGTAGATGATCTCCTAATCTATGGATGTGGAGGCACATTGGAAAACTCACAGTTGACCATGATCAGAACTTAATGTGACTGCTGCAGAGAGCTCACCAGATGAACATGAAACGGAACCAGAAAAAATTAGAATTGAAGATGCAAAAGGTTTCGTTCACATCCCGACAAGGTGAGGACTGGGATACAACAACCAACGGGTGTGAAAGCAATGCAATGATTTGTTGCAGTGCAATGATTCGATCGCACGCGGTGGAAGTGAACGGCCAAAGATATTGGCGCAACTTTCGGCATATCCGAACAACTCGAGAAGCTGTTCCTTGACTGAAAATTTTCCTATCAGGAAAATGGGATCTCAGCAGCTGCACAACGTACAGAACAACCATCACTGCCAGAGGTTTACCGGTATCAAACAATGGAAATAGAACAACAGCAACAGTTACCACAGCAACAACCAGTGTCACAGGAATGACACTTCCCGGAGAGGAACATCACCCAGACGAACAGACAATGACAATATGCACAAAGACCTGCACGGTTTAACGATCATGTATGCAGTGTGTGTGCAGTGACTGATAAGAATAATTAATCGTTTTCTAATGCATGCGAACAGTTGTGGTGTCGTTGGTAATTTGGGTAACTTACATTTGCAAATTTGTCTTTTGTTCATTAGGAAAAGGGGATGTTTGTGTCTTTTGTTTGTTAAGAAAAGGGGATGTTTGGCAATCATTACTACATGTCCTATTTGGCTTGCAGTAATCATGTGGCCTCTACTGTGAGGCAGCCATCTTACATTGCATTCAATAAAGACATCACAATAGAAAGACTAGTCTTTGAGCTCATGACAGATGTAAGGTGATTCTTCTCATGACAATTACAATAGTTATAATTTTATCAGTCAATTGTTTGTTTAATCCATCATTTGATTTTTCTAGGAGGAAAATCTTTCTTAAATTTAGCACTGTGCATTGACAAAGAACTTTGATAACACATCTTTATTCAGCAATAATCAAATATAAGTAACTTGAGTATTTGAATATAGAGTACAATTTCAAAATTTGCCAATGATATTAAAATACCAGGTTAAAGTCCAACAGGTTTGTTTCGAATCACTAGCTTTCAGAGCACTGCTCCTTCCTCAGGTGAATCTGAAAGCTAGCAGCGCTCCGAAAGCTAGTGATTCAAAACAAACCTGTTGGACTTTAACCTGGTGTTGTAAGACGTCTTACTGTGCTCACCCCAGTCCAACGCCGGCATCTCCACACAATGATATTAAATGTACGGGTCTGTGAACATAGAATCATAGAATTTACAGTGCAGAAGTAGGCCATTCGGCCCATTGAGTCTGCACCAGCTCTTGGAAAGAGCGCCCACCATAAGCCCACGCCTCCACCCTATGCCCGGAACCCAGTAACCCAGTAACCTTTTTTTTTGGACACTAAGGACAATTTATCATGGCCAATCCACCTAACCTGCATATCTTTGGACTGTGGGAGGAAACCGGAGCACCCGGATGAAACCCACGCAGACACGGGAAGAACATGCAGACTCCGCACAGACAGTGACCCAAACTGGGAATTGAACCTGGGATCTTGGAGCTGTGAAGCAACTGTGTTAACCACTGTGCTACCGTGCTGCCCAGTGAGGACGATGCAAATCAACTGCAACAGGACATAGGTAGTCTCGCAGAATGGGCAGACAAGTGGCAAGTGAAATGTATCGAGAAGTATGAGGTGACGTATTTTGGCAGAAGGATAGAGGAGAGGTGATATAGGCAATGGAACAGTTCAAAAGTATGTTCTGGGACAGAGAGACCTGGGGGTTCATGTACGCCGATCTTTAAAGATATCAGGATGTATTGAGACGGCACTTAGCAAAGCATACAGGAATCTATGGCTTTATAAATAGAGTACGAAGTCTTACAACACCAGGTTAAAGTCCAACAGGTTTGTTTCGATGTCACTAGCTTTCGGAGCGCTGCTCCTTCCTCAGGTGAATGAAGAGGTCTGTTCCAGAAACACATATATAGGCAAATTCAAAGATGCCAAACAATGCTAGGAATGCGAGCATTAGCAGGTGATTAAATCTTTACAGATCCAGAGATGGGGTAACCCCAGGTTAAAGAGGTGTGAATTGTACCAAGCCAGGACAGTTGGTAGGATTTCGCAGGCCAGATGGTGGGGGATGAATGTAATGCGACATGAATCCCAGGTCCCGGTTGAGGCCGCACTCATGTGAGCGGAACTTGGCTATAAGTTTCTGCTCGGCGATTCTGCGTTGTCGCGAGTCCTGAAGGCTGCCTTGGAGAACGCTTACCCGGAGATCAGAGGCTGAATGCCCTTGACTGCTGAAGTGTTCCCCGACTGGAAGGGAACATTCCTGCCTGGTGATTGTTGCCCGATGTCCGTTCATTCGTTGTCGCAGCATCTGCATGGTCTCGCCAATGTACCACGCTTCGGGACACTTTATAAATAGAGGCACTGAGAACAAAAGCTATACTGAACCTTTATAAAGCGTTGGTTAAACTCCAGCTGGACTATTATGCTCAGTTCTGGTCACTACACTTTAGGAAGGATGTGAGGGACTTGAGTGGGTGCAGAGGAGATTTACCAGAATGGTTCCAGAGATGAGGGATGTTAGTTATGAGATTAGGTTGGGGAAGCTGGGGTTGTTCTCCATGAAACAAGGAAGATTGAGCGGAGGTTTGATAGAGACGTACAAGGTTATGACAGCTTTAGATAAGATGGATAAAGGAAACCTGTTCCCATTCGTTGATGATACCAGGACTTGGGGACACAGATTTAACATTTTAGGCAAGAGATACAGGGGGATATGAGGAAGATGTTTTTTACACAATTAGTGGTAATGACCCAAAATTCACGAGTGGAAGCAGAGACAAATAATTTCAAAAAGAAATCCATAGAATCCCAATAGTGCAGAAGGAGGCCATTCTTCCGGCATGAAATCTGCACCGACCCTCCGAAAGACCATTCTATCTCGGCGCCCCCCTGACCACTGTGCCACCACATTTATGAGCACTTGAGGGAACTAAGCGTGGAGGGCAACAAGGACAGAGGGCGGGGCGGGGGGAAATAAGACTGACTGGAATGCCCGACAGAGAACCAGCAGGGACTCAATGGACTAAATGGCCTCCTACTGTACTGTCTAAAACTCTATAACACTGCACAGATTCTGAGTGGCAGGAGTGGCCAACCCAACCTATTAATGTTCAGTTGATCATGCCGTGCTGTAGTAACACTGGAAATGGCAATACGCACAGGGAATTAATAGCACGCTGGGAAGAGATTGATGCTAATCAAACCCTGCAGCAGGAGTTTGTAATGTACTCCAAAATTTCCTGGTTCTCCACTCCAGCGCCAATAAAACTCAACAATAATGATTCTTTAAAAAAATATCAGCAAGGTTTTAGGGCATTACCTGTTGCGATACTGTTGCAATCTGTGCTTGCGATGGATTTAAACCTGTGTTTCAACTGGAATCTTTATTTTGCACTTCTCCCCTCCCGGAGAATGAAAGAATTCTCAATTTTAAAATTTCTTTCACATGCTCAGAATATCCCAAAGGCCTCACAGCTACTGACAGACGCTATGCTTGAATTTGCTGCTGTTTTAAAGGTCACGATATTCAACGGCCGCAAGTTACAAAGATCTCAGGTTCAGAAAGCCCCATCTCCCGGATTGACCCAGGGTTACCCAGGAGTAGAAAAATAATCCGCAAATGTCGGCAGTGAATAAACTGGATTGGCACACCAAACGATGAATAAAAAAGTATATAATCATAAAATTCCTACAGTGCAGAAGGAGGCCATTCAGCCCATCGAGTCTGCTCCGACCCTCAGAAAGAGCACCCTACCTAGGCCCATTTCCCCGCCCTATCCCCATAACCCCACCTAACCTGCACATCTTTTCGATGCTAAGGGGTCATTTTGCATGGCCAATCTACTTAACCCGCACACCTTTGGACTGAGAGAAGGAACTGGTGCACCCGGAGGAAACCCACGCAGACAGGGAGGAAGGTGCAAACTTCACAGAGAGAGTCGCCCAAGGTTGAAATTGAACCCGGGCCCCTGGCGCTGTGCGACAGCGGTGATAACCACGGTGCTACCATGCTGCCCATGCAGGTGATTACAGGTGAACCCACTGGGTGCAGGTTAGCCCAGCTGGGTGTAGGTGAGCACAGGTGGGTACAGGTGAGAATGGGTAGGTACAGGTGAGCACAGCTGTGTAAAGGTGATAACAGCTGGGTGCAGGTGAGCACAGGTAGGTCAAAGTGGGTACAGGTGAGCACGGGTGGGTCCAGGTGAGCATGGTTGGGTACAGGTGAGCACAGGTGGCTGCAGATGATCACAGCTGGGTACAGGTGAGCACAATTGGGTAAAAATGAGCACAGGTGGGTACAGGTGAACACAGGTAGGTACAGGTGAGCACAGCTGGGTTCAAGTGTGCACAGAAGAGCACAGTTGGGTAACAATGAGCACAGCTGGGTTCAGGTGAGCACAGTTGTATAAAGGTGAGCACAGCTGGGTACAGGTGAGCACAGCTGGATACAGGTGAGAATAGTTGGGTAAAGGTGAGCACAGGTGGGTGTAGGTGAGCATCGGTGGGTGCAGGTTGCTATATGTGAGTGTAGGTGAGCCCAGCTGGGTGCATGTGAGCCTCCTTGACACAGACAGGTAATTGTGGGTGCAGTTGAGTGAATAGGGGTCAATCTCGGAGTCCAATGACACTCAGTCAGCTCCTGGGCTCTCTAGCTCTTTCTGTTTGAGTAATGTTGGGTTCTGGTGATATTGTGGACGGGATTCTCCATCCCTCCGCACCCGTTTTCTGGTGCGGCGCGTTCCCACGGCAGCGGGATCCTCTGCTCCGGCAGCCGGCCAATGGGGTTTCCCATTGTGGGCACCCCCATGCCGTCGGAAAATCCACGGGCATGAGCTACCAGCGAAATGGAGGGTCCCACCGATGGAGAATCCAGCCCAATATGTTTGTGATTGGAGCCAGTTTCTCTGTTAAACGTGGGGCTGGATTTTCCGCAGCCCCACACCATAATTGCGTGCGGCGCTGGGGCGGAGAATCCAATTTCACGCCGAAATCGGGCCCGGTGCTGGTCCGGCAATTCTCCGGGATCCGAGAATCGGCATGATCGCGGAGCACGCCGCTGCTGAGAGGCCATCGGCGTGCACATGTGCGGACTCCAAACCGGAAGTGCGAGGGCCTGTATCCGCAGCTAAAGCTGCGTGAATTACTCCGGGTCCCTGTTGGCGCCCTGCAGGGCATTGAATTAGCTGATCTTTTTTGCAGGAATCTCCAGACTAAAACTCCATGGGACATAGTCCCATTTTGGGAGAATCCACCCTGTGGAATTGGGGATTTTTTGGCAGGTAAGTGGATTTTATGCTGAAAATTACACCAGAGATGGAAGAAATAATGAAACTTTTGGGTTGATGGGTCAATGTGAAGAGAACATCCCATTCTCTGCATGCAAACACAAAAACATAGAGTAGCTGATCAAATAGTCAGACAAACTGTGTATACCAATATTTCCATTGCAAGCACAGCTCCGCCTATTCTGCAGGTTCCTGCAAACCCATTCATTCATCACCTGTTTACTTCCAATTCTGCAATCAATGGGCTTTATCTGACACATGAACTAAAAACAAACAATGACAAGAATGAAAGGTAATGGCAGGTGTTCAGGGACATTGCGAGGTCACTCTCTGTTACTCCCTGACAAGTAGAACACATTTAAACTAACCTTTTCATCATTGGCAAACTGATTGGAACACGGAAAACATTGGGAGACCCACTAAGGTTGGAGACAGTGTAGGGGACATGATGTGACTGTGCAGTCTACTGCCTGAGGTGCTGCGTATCTCATGAGTTTCAGTATATATTCCTCACTCGCTGCTTTATGTTGTTGTCCATTGCGATGGAAGTCTGGTGAGGGGGGTATTTAATGCAGGCGCCTCATTGGTGGGGAATGCACAAATTTACCGTCATCAGCAGGTTGAGAATGAATCTGGGTGGGAGATAGTTTGAGGTGAGAGGTTTGCGGAATGTGGTAAGATGCTGAGTCAGTCCATTTGTAAAGATCGCTTCATTGATGATCACTTGCGTCCTGGGTCACTCACCTTTTCTCCTTTAGTTTCCTCTCCTTTTGTTCTGACAACTGTTACAGACAGGAGGTGGGGTTAATTTAAACACCCTTGACTCATCCTCTCGCTACTCATCCTCATCCATAAACAGAAAGCTGTTTTTCATTTTCCCCTTTATAAATGGTGGCATATTTTCCTCGACCCTTAAATCTGGAGTATTCCAATTCTCTACGAATGACTTGCATAGCAAACTCCGGATAAGATCAAATAAGAGGGTTGCTTTATTTTCGTACACACACTAAACGCGGGAAAGGGGTTTTTCAACATCTGCTACTTTTGCACATATATTAAACAAGGGGTACGGGAAAGAAACGGGTTCAGGGCAAGACCACAATAAAAATACGAATGATGGTTTTACCTTAGTCCAGAGTCCAGAATCAAGCGTCCAATAGCCTATACCATCAGAGGGTAGTTGGTTGACCATCGCAGGTGATCTGTCTTTTCCGAAGTGAGGATCTCCATGATGGTAGGAGACACCCAGAGTTGAATTTGTCTTGAAGGCACAAGTTCCAATGTTCCACAAGTTCATAGTGTGAGATGAGGGACAGATTTAGTCTGTTGCTACCTGCGCATTGGTAAAATGGTAGATTGAGGCAGGCTGCTTGCCTGGATTGCTGTTTCTACTTTATAGATCAAACAGTGACTGACACTGGTTATTAATAAAAGGAATTTAGATAGCTCAAGTCTCAGTCATGTGACAGGGTGGCCTCAGGTTTACTAATGAGGGCCCTGGTTGAAATTCATTGGCCTGGATTCTGCGACCCCGCGCCGGGTCGGAGAATCCCCAGGGGGGCACGAGAATCGCGCCACGCTGCCCCCATGCCGGCTCGCCAATTCGCTGATTTTCGGGCGCCCACGTGACCACCGCCGCCGCGTTGGTTGGGAGCGTTGAAAGCGGCCCACCCGGTGATTCTCCGGGCCTCGACGTGCCGAGTGCCAACCAGGTTTGGCCGAGACCCGCCGGCGTGGGTCACGTACGGTCCCAACTGGCGGGACCTGGAAGGTGTGCCTGTGGGGGCCACCCTGCAGGGGTGGGCGGGGGGGTTCCGACCCCACTGGGTGTCTCCACGGTGGCCTCGCCCACGATCGGGGCCTACCGATCGGCGAGCGGGTTGGTTCCGTGGCGGCCTATGTTCCTCCGCGCTGGGCCCCTGTAGGGCTCCGCCATATTACCTGGGGGCTGGCGCGGAGACGGGAACCCACGCGCATGCGCGGAATCACGCCGGCCGTGGCGCACGTGAGCGAACTCACGCGGCTGTAGCGCGCATGCGCGATCTCGCGCCGGCCATGCCGCGTCGGCTGGAGCTGCGGGGACCACTCCTGCGCCGACCTAGCCCCAGGAAGGAGAGCATATCGGACAATTGATGACCGTTGACGCCAGAGTGGTTCACCCCGCTTTTCACGCCGGTGTCAGAACCTGGCAGCGGGATTGGAGAAGTGAGAATGGTCACTTAATCATGTCTTTATTATAGTTTTGGTGCTGTTAGCAAGGACATTCAGCTGTGTCCTGTTGATAGATATAGTGAAACATTCACCTTTGTCTGCGCTGTCTATCTCATGTATATGCAGAGACAGCCAATCTGTAGTGAGGGTGCCGCAGCTGATGTGTTTATTTTCCTCTCCCACAAGGGACAAGAGTTTGAATTCAAACTATTTCTGGCTTTTGTCACATAAAGTTTTACATGGTCATGTTTATAATTTATCCATGCTGACCGTTGAACATTGGGTTTTTGATCATCTAAGTAAACCAATCTTTAAACCTCTAAATAGAGGTTGGCTCCAGGTTGAAGTAAAAGCAAAGGACATGCATAAAGTTGTAACTTCCTTTGACAGATGTGAGATAACCCACATTGGACCAAGTTTCTGATGCACCAGTCCCAACAACTCAGCTACACCACTGAGCAGATATAGATTGGGATCAACACTGGTGTGAACAAACTTTCTAAGGTAGATCGGGACATTGGTGAGGTAAACAAGCAGAAGATTAAAAACTCAATGGGTAAGCTAGAAAACAAGCAAAATCTACCATACTCAACAGCTTCGTATAACTCCGGATCACAGATTCTGTCACCTCAGAAATCCCATTGCCTCTGCCTCTTCCTCATCGGTAATCAGTACCTGAAGAGCAGCATAATAATAATCTTTAGTGTCACAAATAGGCTTACATTAACACTGCAATGCAGTTACTGTGAAAAACCCCTAGTCGCCACATTCCAACATCTGTTCGGGTACACGGAGGTAGAATTTAGAATGGCCAAATTACCTAATAGCAAGTCTTTTGGGAGGAAACCGGAGCACCCAGAGGAAACCCATGCAGACACAGGGAAAACGTGCAGACTCCACATCATTTGCAGGTGTGGGCTCTGCTCTTGTGTGTATGCTGATGGAACGCATCACATCTCTGAATCCCTCCACTGACTTTCCGTTTGACTGACATCCAATGTTAGATGAATCTAAACTTACTTCAGCTCAACCTCAGGAGACCTTAGGTGTTACATCACAACTCCATGACCTCCCTGTAGTCAGGAAATAATTGCACATGGCACAGTACAGGCAGCAGAGCACTTTAAATCTCTGGAGCTGGTGTTTCAAAAGAAAGTGTTTCCCAATCAAACGATATGACTCAAACCATAGCAAGGTGGTGGTGGAGGGTGAGGCTTAGAGGGGGAAATGGCTTCTCAGGGATTAATCCTGAATGGGACCTGCCACTGTCCAGTTCATTGCCTGAATGGCCTTCCTGAAAACAGGCGATGTTGGACAGTGGGCAAGACCACATCAGGTCCATTATATCCAGCACACAGTTTCTCTGAGCCGGCACATCAACTTTCCAAGGAAGAATTCTGCTTACATGAAACGAGCTTTTAAATAAACTTAGATGGTTGATTGGACAATGAAGAAGAACAGTTAGGAGCAGTTCAGAGGTCTCAGCTAATGCAAGGTTTAATCCTTCCACTCGGATGAGTTTGCTCAATGGTGCAAGATGATTCTGAACATAAGAACATATGAATTAGGAGCTGAAATAGGCCATTCAGCCCATCGAGCCTGTTCTGCCCTTCAAAAAGATCATGGCAGGGCTGCATGTGACACAGTGGTTAGCACTGTGACTGCGGCACTGAGGACCCGGGTTCGAATCCCGGCCCTGGGTCACTGTCTGTGTGGAGTTTGCACATTCTCCCCGTGCCTGCGTGGGTTTCACTCCCACAACCCAAAGATGTGCAGGTTAGGTGGATTGACCACTCTAAATTGCCCCTTAGTTGGAGAAGAAATAATTGGGCGTTCTAAATTTATAAAAAAAAGAAAAACAAAATCATGGCTGATCAGTTTAATAATAATAATAATAATAGTTGCTTATTGTCACAAGTAGACTTCAATTAAGTTACTGTGAAACGCCCCTAGTCGCCACATTCCGGTGCCTGTTCAGGGAGGCTGGTACGGGAATTGAACCTGCGCTGCTGGCCTGCCTTGGTCTGCTTTAAAAGCCAGCAATTTAGCTCTGTGCGAAACCAGTCCCTCTTGATTCAAGTTCTACATTTCCATCTACCCCCGATAACCTTTGACTTCCTTACCTGACAAGAATCTATCCACATCCTCCTTAAAAATATTCAATGACCCCCTCCATCACTGCCTTGTGAGGCAGAGAGTTCCAAAGTCACACAACCCTCTGAAAGAAAATAATTCTCCTATTCTCTGTTGTAACAGGGCCCCTAATTTAAAACAGTGCCCCCTGATTCTGGACTCACACAAAAGAGGAAACACTTTTTCCACATCCACCTTGTCGAGACCATTCAGGATCTTTTATACTTCAATCAATCACCCCTCACTCTTCTAAACTCCAGTGGAAACAAGCCCAGTCTGTCCACCCTTACCTCATAACAGAACGCTATCAATCTAGCAAACCTCTGAACCGCCTCTCACTATTTACATCCTTCCTTAAAAAAGAAGACCAAGGCTGCACACAGTATTCGAGCTGTGGTCTCACCAATGTCCTGTATAACTGAAGCATAAGATCCTTACTTTTATGCTCAATTACTTCATAATAAAAGTATTCTTAATTCTGAATTCTCCCCTGTGTACCCGAACAGGCGCCAGAATGTGGCGACTAGGGGCTTTTCACAGTAACTTCATTGCAGTGTTAATGTAAGCCTACTTGTGATAATAAAGATTATTATTATTATTACTTGCTGGACCTGCATGATAACTATTTGTGACTCAAACTGGAACACCGAGATCATTCTGCATCTCAGAATGCTGCAGCTGTGCTCCATTTAAGTAATACTCTGCTTTTTTATTCTTCTTACCAAACTGAACAACTTCACGTTTTCCCACATTATACTCCATCTGCCAGATTTTTGCCCATTCATTCAACCGATCTATGTTCATCTATAACTCCTTAAGAACAAAGAACAAAGAAAAGTACAGCACAGAAACAGGCCCTTCGGCCCTCCAAGCCTGCGCCGACCATGCTGCCCGTCTAAACTAAAATCTTCTACGCTTCCGGGGTCCGTATCACTCTATTCCTATCCTATTCATAGAACATAGGACATAGAACAGTACAGCACAGAACAGGCTCTTCGGCCCTCCATGTTGTGCCGAGCATTGTCTGAAACCAAAGTCAAGCTATCCCACTCCCTGTCATTCTGGTGTGCTCCATGTGCCTATCCAATAACCGTTTGAAAGTTCCCAAAGTGTCCGACTCCACTATCATAGCAGGCAGTCCATTCCACACCCTAACCACTCTCTGAGTAAAGAACCTACCTCGGACATCCCTCCTATAAATCCCACCCTGAATCTTATATTTATGCCCCCTTGTAACAGCTACATCCACCCGAGGAAATAGTCTTTGAATGCCCACTCTATCTATCCCTCTCATTATCTTATAAACCTCTATTAAGTCGCCTCTCATCCTCCTTCACTCCAACGAGAAAAGCCCTAGCTCCCTCAACCTTTCCTCATAAGACCTATCCTGCAAACCAGGTAAATCTCCTTTGCACCCTTTCCAATGCTACCACATCTTTTCTATGAGGTGACCAGAACTGCACATAATACTCCAAATGTGGTCTCACCAGGGTCATGTATAGTTGCAGCATAACCCCGCAGCTCTTAAACTCAAGCCCCCTGTTAATAAACACTAACACACTATAAACTTTCTTCACGGCTCTATCCACTTGAGTGGCAACCTTCAGAGATCTGTGGAAATGAACCCCAAGATCTCTCTGTTCCTCCACATTCCTCAGAACCCTGCCGGTGACCCAGTAATCCACATTCAAATTTTTTCTACCAAAATGAATCACCTCGCACTTATCAGGGTTAAACTCCATCTGCCATTTTTCAGCCCAGCTCTGCATCCTATCAATGTCTCTTTGCAGCCTACAACAGCCCTCCACCTCATCCACTACTCCACCAATCTTGATGTCATCAGCAAATTTACTGACCCACACTTCAGTCCCCTCCTCCAAGTCATTGATAAAAATCACAAATAGCAGAGGACCCAGCACTGATCCCTATGGTACACCGCTGGTAACTGGTCTCCAGTCTAAAAATATTCCATCCACCACCACCCTCTGTCTTCTATGTGATAGCCAGTTACTTATCCAATTGACCAAATCTCCCTCTATCCCACACCTCCTTACTTTCTTCATGAGCCGACCATGGGGAACCTTATCAAACGCCTTACTAAAGTCCATGTGTACGACATCAACTGCTTTACCTTCATCTACACACTTAGTTACCTCAAAGAATTCAATCAAATTTGTGAGGCAAGACCTACCCTTCACAAATCCGTGTTGACTATCCCGGATTAAGCTGCATCTTTCCAAATGGTCATAAATCCTATCCTTCAGGACCTTTTCCATTATCTTACCGACCACCGAAGTAAGACTAACTGGCCTATAATTACCAGGGTCATTCCTATTCCCTTTCTTGAATAGAGGAACAACATTCGCCACTCTCCAGTCCTCTGGCACTATCCCCGTGGACAGCGAGGACCCAAAGATCAAAGCCAAAGGCTCTGCAAGCTCATCCCTTGCCTCCCAAAGAATCCTTGGATATATCCGATTTGGCCCAAGGGACTTGTCGACCCTCAGGTTTTTCAAAATTTCTAATACATCCTTCCTCAGAACATCTACCTCCTCCAGCCTCTCCGCCTGAATCACACTCTCATCCTCAAAAACATGGCCCCTCTCCTTTATGAACACTGAAGAAAAGTGTTCAACGCCTCTCCTATTTCTTCTGACTCCATGCACATGTTCCCACTACTGTCCTTGACCGGCCCTATCCTCACCCTGGTCATTCTTTTATTTCTCACATAAGAGTAAAAAGCCTTGGGGTTTTTCCTTGATCCGAACCGCCAAGGACTTCTCATGCCCCCTCCTAGCTCTCCTAAGCCCATTTTCCAGCTCATTCCTTGCTACCTTGTAACCCTCAAGCGACCCTACTGAACCTTGTTTTCTCATCCTTACATACACTTCCTTTTTCCTCTTGACAAGACATTCAACCTCTTTTGTGAACCATGGTTCCCTCACACGGCCATTTCCTCCTGCTGACAGGGACATGCCTATTAAGGACACGCAGTATTTGTTCCTTGAACAAGCTCCATTTTTCATTTGTGCCTTTCCCTGACAGTTTCTGTTGCCATCTTATGCTCCCTAATTCTTGTCTAACCGCATCATAATTACCCCTCCCCCAATTATAAACCTTGCCCTGCCGTATGGCCCTATCCCTCTCCATTGCAAGAGTGAAAGACACCAAATTGTGGTCACCATCTCCAAAGTTCTCTCCCACAAACAAATCTAACACTTGGCCCGGTTCATTACCCAGTGCCAAATCCAATGTGGCCCCCACTCTTGTCGGCCTATCCACATATTGTGTCAGGAAACCCTCCTGCACACTCTGTACAAAAACTGCCCCATCCGAACTGTTCAACCTACAGAGGTTCCAATCAATATTTGGAAAGTTAAAGTCACCCATGACAACTACCCTGAGACCTCCACACCTATCCAAAATCTGTTTTGCAATTTCTTCCTCCACATCTCTATTACTATTTGGGGGCCTATAGAAAACTCTCAACAATGTGACCGCTCCTTTCCTATTTCTAACTTCGGCCCATATTACCTCAGTAGGCAGATCCCCTTCAAACTGCCTTTCTGCAGCCGTTAAACTATCCTTGATTAACAATGCGACTCCTCCACCTCTTTTACCACCTTCCCTACTCTTACTGAAACATCTATACCCCGGAACTTCCAACAACTATTCCTGTCCCTGTTCTAACCATGTCTCCGTAATGCCCACAACATCATAGTCCCAAGTACCAATCCACGCTCCAAGTTCACCTACCTTATTCTGGATGCTCCTTGCATTGAAGAAGACACACTTTAACCCACCTTTCTGTCTGCCGGTACACTCCTGTGACCTTGATACCCTCCTCAGTACCTCACTACTCTCAACACTGGCTTCTGGACTACAGCTCGTTTCCCAGCCCCCTGACAAATTAGTTTAAACCCCCCCCCGAAGAGCCATAGCAAATTTCCCTCCCAGGATATTGGTGCCCCTCTGGTTCAGGTGCAAACCGTCCTGTCTGTACAGGTCTCACCTTCCCCAGAATGTGCTCCAATTATCCACGTACCTGAAACCCTCCCTCCTACACCATCCCTGCAGCCACATGTTTATCTGCACTCTCTCCCTGTTCCTCACCTCACTAGCATGTGGCACCGGCAACAAACCAGAGATGACAACATGGTTTGTCCTGGCTGTCAGCTTCCACCCTAGCTCCCTAAATTCCTGTTTTAAATCACCGTCCCTTCTCTTACCTATGTCGTTGGTACCGATGTGTACCACGACTTGTGACTGCTCCCCCTCCCCTTTAAGGATCCTGAAAATACGGTCCGAGACATCACGGGCCCTGGCACCTGGGAGGCAACATACCATCGTGAGTCTCTTTCGCTGCCACAGAACCGTTTCTCTGTCCCTCTAACTATCGCGTCCCCAATAACTATTGCTCTCCTGCTCTCCCTCCTTCCCTTCTGAGCCACAGGGACGGACTCAGTGCTGGAGATCCGTTCACCGTGGCTTACTCCTGGTAGGTCGTCCCCCTCAACAGTACCCAAAGCGGTATACTTGTTACTGAGGGGACCAACCACAGAGGATCCCTGCACTGACTGCTTCCTCCCAGTCCCTCTCACCATCACCCATCTATCTTGATTCTTCGGAGTAACTACATCCCTGAAGCTACATTGCACTACTTTCCCTGCCATCCCCTCTAGATAAAAAAAGAAAAAGAAAGAAAGCGCTTACGTGTTATTCACTCTACCCCTTAGATTAAAGGAGGTGGAAGGGTGGGGGACACTACAAGCGTAGTGTCTAGGGTTTAGAAACTGCCCAATTTAAATACAAGTAAAAATAAAACACTTAACCAGCAACCACTACTACTACTATTGCGCCTCACACGAGAACAGCAATCAGCAAACAATTTAAATCTGGAATTCAGCTGGAAACTCCCAACAGTAAGTTTTTAACAAATTTACTCCCCTTCTCAGCAAGCACTCACTCAGCAACAACTGCGCCCCGCACAATAACACCTCAGGAAAAAGAAAGACTACTTACTAGTCATGTATTCATGTATTTGTCAAGATGCCCCTTAAAAGTCACTATCGTCCCTGCTTCCACCACCTCCTCCGGCAACGAGTTCCAGGCACCCACTACCCTCTGTGTAAAAACTTGTCTCTTACATATCCTCTAAACCTTGCCCCTCGCACCTTAAACCTATGCCCGCTAGTAATTGACCCCTCTAACCTGGGAAAAAGTCTCTGACTATCCCCTCTGTCTATGCCCCTCGTAATTTTGTAGACCTCTATCAGGTCGCTCCTCAACCTCCTTCATTCCAGTGAGAACAAACCAAGTTTATTCAATCTCTCCTCATAGCTAATGCCCTCCATACCAGACACACCCTGGTAAATCTCTTGTGCACCCTCTCTAAAGCCTCCACATCCTTCTGGTAGTGTGGTGACCACAATTGAACACTATACTCCAAGTGTGGCCTAACTAAGGTTCTGTACAGCTGCAACATGACTTGCCAATTTTTATACTCAATGCCCCGGCCAACGCAGGCAAGCATGCTGTATGCCTTCTTGACTACCTTCTCCACCTGTGTTGCCCCTTTCAGTGACCTGTGGACCTGTACACCAAGATCTCTCTGACTGTCAATACTCTTGAGGGTTCTACCATTCACAGTATATTCCCTACCTGCATTAGACCTTCCAAAATGCATTACCTCACATTTGTCCGGATTAAACTCCATCTGCCATCTCGCCGCACAAGTCTCCAAACAATCTAAATCCTGCTGTATCCTCTGACAGTCCTCATCGCTATCCGCAATTCCACCAACCTTTGTGTCGTCCGCAAACTTACTAATCAGACCAGTTACATTTTCCTCCAAATAATTTTATCATAGAATTTACAGTGCAGAAGGAGGCCATTCGACCCATCGAGTCTGCACCGGCTCTTGGAAAGAGCACCCTACCCAAGGTCAACACCTCCAACCTATCCCCATAACCCAGTGACCCCACCCAACACTAAGGGCAATTTTGGACACTAAGGGCAATTTATCATGGCCAATCCATCTAACCTGCACATCTTTGGACTGTGGGAGGAAACCAGAGCACCCGGAGGAAACCCACGCACACACGGGGATGATGTGCAGACTCCGCACAGACAGTGACCCAAGCCGGAATCGAACCTGGGACCCTGGAGCTGTGAAGCAATTGTGCTATCCACAATGCTACCGTGCTGCCCCTAATTTATATATACTACGAACAGCAAAGGTCCCAGCACTGATCCCTGTGCAACACCACTAGTCATAGCCCTCCAATGAGAAAAGCATCCTTCCATTGCTACTCTCTGCTTTCTATGACCTAGCCAGTTCTGTATCCATCTTGCCAGCTCACCTCTGATCCCATGTGACTTCACCTTTTGTACCAGTCTGCCATGAGTTTGTCAAAGGCCTTACTGAAGTCCATATAAACAACATCGACTGTCCTACCTGCATCAATCACCTTTGTGACCTCCTCGAAAAACTCTATCAAGTTAGTGATGTCCTTATGTCTTCTTCACAACATACTTTCCTATCTTTTCTGTCATCTGCAAATTTAGCTACCATGCCTTCACTTCCCTCATCAGAGTCATTGATTTAAATTGTAAAAAGTTGAGGCCCCAGCACAGACCCCGATGGGACTCTTTTTATCACATCCTGGCTATCAGAAAAAGACCCATTTCTGCTTACTCTTTACTTTCTGCCAACCAGCCAATTTTCAATCCAGGCTATGTGTTGCCCCCTACACCATGAGCTTTCACTGTCTCCAATAACCTTTCATTTGGCACCCTATTCAATGTCTTCAGGAAATACAATTATAGCACATCTACGGGGTCCCCTTTATCCACTATGGATGGTACTCCTTCAAAGAATATGAATAAATTAGTGAAACATGATTTCCTTTCACAAGAGCATGTTGATTTGTCCTGATTACTTTGACATTTTCTAATCATCCAGCTATAACCTCCTTAATAATCGATTCTAACATCTTCCCCACCACAAACGGCAAGCTAACTGGCATATAGTTTCCTGTTTTTGACCCCTTATTTCTTTAATAAAGGGGTTTATATTTATTACTTTCCAGTCAGATGGAACCTTTCCAGAATCCAGGGAATTTTGGAAAATTAACACAAATGCATCCTCAACTAATTTGCCACCTCTTTTAAGACCCTTGCATGATGCCTCTCACAACTCAAAGACTTGTCAGCAGCAGCTTCATCAGTTTGCTCAGAACAGATTCCCTCGTGATTGCAATTTCACCAATTTACACTCTCCCTTTCACCTCCTGATGCGCAACTATTACTGGAATGGATTTTGTTCCTTCCAGAGTGACGGTTAATATTAAAACTATTGAAGATCTGGAATGAGGGGGACTAGTTCAGAGGGAGTGCTGCCCTGCCACAGAGTCAGTACTGAGAGAGAGCTGCACTGTCAGAGGGTCAGTACTGAGGGAGTGCTGCACTGTCAGAGGGTCAGTACTGAGAGAGAGCTGCACTGTCAGAGGGTCAGTACTGAGGGAGTGCTGCACTGTCAGAGAGCCAATACTGAGGGAGTGCTGCCTGCCAGAGGGTCAGTACTGAGGGAGTGCTGCACTGTCAGAGGGTCAGTACTGAGGGAGTGCTGCACTGTCAGAGAGTCAGTACTGAGGGAGTGCTGCACTGTCAGAGGGTCAGTACTGAGAGAGAGCTGCACTGTCAGAGGGTCAGTACTGAGGGAGTGCTGCACTGTCAGAGAGTCAGTACTGAGGGAGTGCTGCACTGTCAGAGAGCCAATACTGAGGGAGTGCTGCCTGCCAGAGGGTCACTACTGAGGGAGTGCTGCACTGTCAGAGGGTCAGTACTGAAGGTGTGCTGCACTGTCAGTAGTTCGGTAGTAAGAATGTAGGGCACTGTCAGAGGGTCGTTCCTGAGCAACCTTCACGGTGGGAGGTGCCATCTTTCTGATGAGATGTTAAACTGGGCCCCTTTTGGTGTTCACAGTGGATGCAAAAGATTCCCATAGTCACGCTTTTGGAAAAGAGCCGGGTAGTTTTACTGGGGTGCTTTGTGTTCCGAGTCAGTTCTGCAATGCTCTCGGGTTAGATTCCACAACAGCCAGACTCTCCCGTGTGTTCTACCATCGACCCTACAGGAACAAATTGGCCATTTAATGGGCCCTTGCTCTTCAAGTCAAACCTCCTTAATTGTTTTTACTTGCTGGAAAACCCAAGTCAAAGGCTAAGGATCAGGTATATGAACAAGGCCTAGAGTGAAAATAGCGGAGAGAAAATGACCTAAATGGTGACAAACCTGGAGTCCTGTAAGGGGAGAGGAAAATTGAGAGGGAGGATGGAGGGAGGGGAAGTGCGAGGGAGGAGAGGAGAACCGAGCGAGGTTGACGTCTCAGAGCTTTGAGGTCTGGGAGAAGGAGTTACCGTGGAGACAGTGAATGGGGACCTCCATTCTCTGGGAAGATGGCTCTGAACAGGTGATGTCAGCCTTCAGCTGAACTGCCAGATTGTTTGCACATTTTTCAGATGCAAGTGAGTGGCTTGTGACATGAGGCAGAATCTCAAGATTAAACCTGCTGGATGCATTCAATACATCATTATAGCAATTCCATCAAAATGTCGTTAGGATCACCAATGGAACACTTGAATCACTTCCCAGCGGCAGCTTTGACGGATCTCATTCCTCTGTCACTGCTTCTATCATTGCAGATATTGCGAAGTCAGTGTATATTTCATGCCGAGGAATGTCTGATAACATTAACACAATTTCACAAAACTCTCAACGCCTATATTTTTTACACTGATTTTTTTAAAAAACCCTGCGACTGAATATTCATGTTTACTGACATTTACAACTGTTGATTTTATTCCAGTTCTGTCTGATTTTAAAATTCGCCTCAATCCTGCTGCTTGTTTACATTCAGGAATGTAAATGGTCAATATTGACAGCCGGGTATATTAATCCCCCTGTGCTTCAGTCTGAAACACTCTCTCAGTCCCACCAGCAGGAGCTCAGTGTCTGAATAGATTAGAGCCAGTATTCGGCTGGGCCCAACCAACCACACTGCCAGGAGCCGACGTGTGTTTGTTTCAGATAACAAGCTGTCCGTCATCATGGAAGCAGCTCTCTCGTGTCTCCTGGTGATTGGCTCTCAATGTCATGTACATTAGGCAAACTCAGGCCTGATGTTTATACTAATGAAGGTGGATTTGGTTTATTGTGTCTGACGCTGTGTGGAGTCGCAGGTCTGCAGGCACAAAGAAGAACAGAAGCAGAGCGGCAGGAGCAAAGGGAGAAATGAACAGAGAATAAAATGGGGGCAAGGGAGGCAAGGACACAATCATAGACAGTTTGAATATTACAGCAGAGAAGGAGGCCATTCAGCTCATCGTGTCTGCTAGCTCTCTGAAAGAGAAACTCACCTTGCTGCACTCTCCTGTAGCCCAGAAACTCTTCTATTTTCAGATAATGATCCGATTCACTTTTAAAAGCCACAGTTGACACGACCTCCACCACACTCTCTCAGGCCATGCACTTCAGATCCTCACCACTCACTGTGTGAACACGTTTATCCCCATGTTGCTTCTGATTCTTTGCTATTGACCTAAAATCTGCCCCCTCGTTCAACACGCTTCCACCAATAGGAGCAGTTACTCCCCATCAAAGAGCAAAGAACAAAGAAAAGTACAGCACAAGAACAGGCCCTTCGGCCTTCCAAGCCTGTGCCGATTATGATGCCCTGACTAAAATCAAAACCTTCTGCCCTTACTTGGTCCGTATCCCTCTATTTCCTCCCTATTCATGTATCCATCCAGATGCTTCTTCAATTTTGCTAATATGCTTGCTTCCACCCCATCCTCTGGCAGCGCATTCCAGGCACCCACCACACTCTGCGTGAAAAACATCTCCCTTAAACTTTTCCCCTTTCACCATGAACCTGTGCCCCCTTGGGAAAAGCCTCTGACTATCCGCCTTGACTATGCCTCTCATAATTTTGTAGACCTCTATCAGGTCTCCCCTGAGCCTCCGTCTTTCCAATGAAAACAATGCTAATTTATTCAACCTCTCCTCATAGCCAACACCCTTGAGACCAGGCAACATCCTGGTGAACCTTCTTTGCACTCTCTACAAAGTTTCCATGCCCTTCTGATAATATGTGACTAGAACTGCACGCAATTCTCCAAATGCGGCCTCGCCAAGGTTTTATACAGCTGCAACATAGTTTCCCAACTCCTGTACTCAATGCCCCGGCTTATGAAGGCAAGCATGTCATCTGCCTTCTTCATCACCTTGGCCATCTGTGTGCCACTTTTAGGAAACTGTGAACCTGCACGCTCAGATCCTTCTGTACGTTAATGTTCCTTAATGTGCCATTTACAGTATAATTCATACCTAGATTTGATCCTCCAAAATGCATCACCTTGCACTTGTCCATCTGCCATTTCTGTTCCCAAGTCTCCAATCTATTTATATCCATTTGATTCTTTTCAAAGCCCTCATGATTTAGAACACCTCTACCAAATCTCTTCTCAAACCCACTAACTGGTGACTTAAAGAGTACACATACAAAATAGTCTAACAGCATCTCTATTGTTCCATAGTTCTAACCAAATACATTCTGTCCTTGACCCCTTGATCTAGCAGAACCTTTCTTTCCAGCACTGTATTGTTTTTGTTAATTAATCCTGCCACCACTCATACTTTCTTTCCTTCCCTATCTGTCTTGAACACATTGAGTGGGATTCTCCAATAATGGGGCTATGTCCCCACGCTGGCGTGAAAACCGGCGGCAACCACTCCGGTGTCAACGGCCCCCGAAAGTGAGGAATTCTCCCCTCTTTAGGAGGCTAGGTTGCCGCCGGAATAGTCTCCGCAGCTCCAGGGGCCCAGCGTGGAGTAAAGTAGGCCCCCACGGAACAAGCCCGCACGCCAATCAGTAGGCCCCGATTGCGGGCCAAGCCACCTTGGGGGCCCCCCTCGGGTCGGATCCCCCCACCCCCCTTCCAGGATGGCTCCCGCACACTTATCTTCCAGGTCCCGCCGCGTGGGAGGTGAGTAATCCACACCGGCAGGACTGGGCCAAACATATCGGCCACTCGGCCCATCGGGTGCCGGAGAATCGCCGGGGGGGGCCACTGTCAACAGCCCCCGACCAGCGCGGCGGGAATCCTGTGGGCGCCCGATAAAAGGCGGCGGAGAATAGGGAAGCCGGCGTCGGGGCGGCGGGATTCGCGCCTCCCTTCTGGGGATTCTCCGACCCGCTTCAGGGCCGGAGAATCCTGGCCATTGTATCCGGGAATATTTAGTCCTGTCCTTGTATGGGTAGGACTCAATTATCACCACATCATATTCCCAAGTGGCCATCTGTGCCTGCAACTCACCAAGCTTATTTACCACACACCTTGTGTTCATATACATGTACAGACAACCTAATTTAGACCTTTTTGCAATCCCGCTTACTCTGACTCCACATTTTGCAACAAGATCTGGATAACTTTCAGGCTGTTGCTTCACAGCGCCAGGGTCCCAGGTTCGATTCCTGGCTCGGATCACTGTCTATGTGGAGTCTGCACGTTCACCCCGTGTCTGCGTGGGTTTCCTCCGGGTGCTCAGGTTTCCTCCCACAAGTCCCGAAAGACGTGCTTGTTAGGTGAATTGGATATTGAGAATACTCCCTCAGTGTACCCGATCAGGCGTCGTAGTGTGGCGACTTCATTGCAGAGTTAATGCAAGTCTACTTGTGACACTAATAAAGATTATTATTAAATAACATTCATATCAGACAAGTGCCTGACAATGACCATTGCCAACTAGAGAGAATCTAACTCCGCCCCCCCCCCCCACCCACCCCCCCCCCCCCCCCCCCCCCCCCCCCACCCCCACTGTGGTGCTGTCATGTTTGTGTTGCAATACACCAGCTGACCACTAGGTGTCTCATTAGTATATACGTGAATGTTAGAGTCAGGTGAATGCAGACTGACTGGAGAGCTGGAAGAGAGAGGTTCCTGCCCTTGTTAATACTATTATTCATCTGTTATTTTGCATATCGTTGACCCACGGTTAATGTTAATAAATTGTTTATAGCTTTAGCTACAAGTGTTCTTGTAATATAAATCAGGCGATCTGACAAGAGCATTACATGTTACCAGGGTTGGATGGTATTACACACTGAGAAAAAGTGTGTCAGCCTGCCATGACGTCCACAAAGATTTGAAGATTTTGCAGGCTGCAAGAATTAACAACATGGATCGTTGAAGCCACCGATGAGTCTCAGATTTCATGATAATGTGGGCAAACAACAATTTAATCTGTTTCTTACTGCAGTATATTTAGGAGATCAATCAGATTCATGTAAGAAGAAAGAACAAAGAACAAAGAAAAGTACAGCACAGGGACAGGCCCTTCGGCCCTCCAAGCCCATGCCGACCATGCTGCCCGACTAAACTACAATCTTCTACACTTCCTGGGTCCGTATCCCTCTATTCCCATCCTATTCTTGTATTTGTCAAGATGCCCCTTAAATGTCACGATCGTCCCTGCTTCCAGCATCCAGCATCTCCTCCGGCAGCGAGTTCCAGGCACCCACTACCCTCTGTGTAAAAAACTTGCCTCGTACATCTACTCTAAAACTTGCCCCTCGCACCTTAAACCTATGCCCCCGAATAATTGAACCCTCTACCCTGGGGAAAAGCCTCTGACTATCCACTCTGTCTATGCCCCTCATAATTTTGTAGACCACTATCAGGTCGCCCCTCAACCTCCGTCGTTCCAGTGAGAACAAACCGAGTTTATTCAACCGCTCCTCATAGCTAATGCCCTCCATACCAGGCAACATTTTAGTAAATCTCTTCTGCACCCTCTCTAAAGCCTCCACATCCTTCTGGTAGTGTGGCGACCAAAATTGAACACTATACTCCAAGTGTGGCCTAACTAAGGTTCTATACAGCTGCAACATGACTTACCAATTCTTCTACTCAATGCCCCGGCCAATGAAGGCAAGCATGCCGTATGCCTTCTTGACTACCTTCTCCACCTGTGTTGCCCCTTTCAGTGACCTGTGGACCTGTACTCCTAGATCTCTCTGACTTTCAATACTCTTGAGGGTTCTACCATTCACTGTATATTCCCTACCTGTATTAGACCTTCCAAAATGCATTACTTCACATTTGTACGGATTAAACTCCGTCTGCCATCTCTCCACCCAAGTCTCCAAACAATCTAAATCCTGCTGTATCTTCTGACAGTCCTCATCGCTATCCGAAATTCCACCAACCTTTGTGTCGTCTGCAAACTTACTAATCAGACCAGTTACATTTTCTTCCAAATCATTTGTATATACTACAAACAGCAACGGTCCCAGCACTGATCCCTGCGGAACACCACTAGTCACAGCCCTCCAATTAGAAAAGCATCCTTCCATTGCTACTCTCTGCCTTCTATGACCTAGCCAGTTCTGTATCCACCTTGCCAGCTCACCCCTGATCCCGTGTGACTTCACCTTTTGTACTAGTCTACCATGAGGGACCTTGTCAAAGGACTTACTGAAGTCCATATCGACAACATCCACTGCCCTACCTGCATCAATCATCTTTGTGACCTCTTTAGTGAGACACGACCTCCCCTTCACAAAACCATGCTGCCTCTCACTAATACGTCCATTTGCTTCCAAATGGGAGTAGATCCTGTCTCGAAGAATTCTCTCCAGTAATTTTCCTACCACTGACGTGAGGCTCACCGGCCTGTAGTTCCCGGGATTATCCTTGCTACCCTTCTTAAACAAAGGAACAACATTGGCTATTCTCCAGTCCTCCGGGACACCACCTGAAGACAGTGAGGATCCAAAGATTTCTGTCAAGGCCTCAGCAATTTCCTCTCTAGCCTCCTTCAGTATTCTGGGGTAGACCCCATCAGGCCCTGGGGACTTATCTATCTTAATATTTTTCAAGCCCAACACCTCATCTTTTTGGATCTCAATGTGACCCAGGCTATCTACACACCCTTCTCCAGACTCAACATTCCTTCTCTTTGGTGAATACTGATGCAAAGTATTCATTTAGTACCTCGCCCATGTCCTCTGGCTCCACACATAGATTCCCTTGCCTATCCTTCAGTGGGTCAACCCTTTCCCTGGCTACCCTCTTGCTTTTTATGTACGTGTAAAAAGCCTTGGGATTTTCCTTAACCCTATTTGCCAATGACGTTTCGTGACCCCTTCTAGCCCTCCTGACTCCTTGCTTAAGTTCCTTCCTACTTTCCTTATATTCCACACAGGCTTTGTCTGTTCCCAGCCTTTTAGCCCTGACAAATGCCTCCTTTTTCTTTTTGACGAGGCCTACAATATCTCTCGTTATCCAAGGTTCCCGAAAATTGCGGTATTTATCCTTCTTCCTCACAGGAACATGCCAGTCCTGAATTCCTTTCAACTGACACTTGAAAGCCTCCCACATGTCAGATGTTGATTTACCCTCAAACATCTGCCCCCAATCTAGGTTCTTCAGTCCCCACCTAATATTGTTATAATTAGCCTCCCCCCAATTTAGCACATTCCCCCTAGGAGCACATTATCCTTGTCCACCAGCACTGTAAAACTTACTGAATTGTGGTCACTGTTCCCGAAATGCTCCCCGACTGAAACTTGTACCACCTGGCCGGGCTCATTCCCCAATACCAGGCCCAGTCCAGCCCCTTCCCTAGTTGGACTGTCTACATATTGTTTTAAGAAGCCCTCCTGGATGCTCCTTACAAACTCTGCCCCGTCTAAGCCCCTGGCACTAAGTGAGTCCCAGTCAATATTGGGGAAATTGAAGTCTCCCATCACAACAACCTTGTTGTTTTTACTCTTTTCCAAAATCTGTCTACCTATCTGCTCCTCTATCTCCCGCTGGCTGTTGGGAGGCCTGTAGTAAACCTCCAACATTGTTACTGCACCCTTCTTATTCCTGATCTCTACCCATATAGCCTCACTGCCTTCTGACGTGTCCTCCCGTAGTACAGCTGTTATATTCTCCCTAACCAGTAGCGCAACTCCGCCACCCCTTTTACATCCCCCTCTATCCCGCCTGAAACATCTAAATCCTGGAACGTTTAGCTGCCAATCCTGCCCTTCCCTCAACCAGGTCTCTGTAATGGCAACAACATCATAGTTCCAAGTATTAATCCAAGCTCTAAGTTCATCTGCCTTACCCGTAATACTTCTTGCATTAAAACATATGCACTTCAGGCCACCAGACCCGTTGTGTTCAGCAACTTCTCCCTGTCTGCTCTGCCTCAGAGCCATACTGGCCCTATTCCCTAGTTCTCCCTCAATGCTCTCACCTTCTGACCTATTGCTCCCATGCCCACGCCCCTGCCATACCAGTTTAAACCCTCCCATGTGACACTAGCAAACCTCGCGGCCAGGATATTTATGCCTCTCCAGTTTAGATGCAACCCGTCCTTCTTATATAGGTCACACCTTCCCCGGAAGAGCTCCCAGTGGTCCAGAGAACGGAAACCGTCCCTCCTACACCAAAGTAAGGTAGCGATGCTCCTAACAGCGGCAGACCCTGATGCAATTGTTGTGTTTAATACGGTTAAATTACCAAACGATGAAGATAGTAAAAATTTCAGCGAAGTAATTCAAAGATTTGATGCACATTGCACCCCCAGAAAAAATAAAATTTATGAACGCTATGTGTTTAGATCATGTTTACTGAAGACAGAAGAGTCCAAAGATCATTTCATCACTTATTTAAAATTAAAAGCTAAAATCTGTAATTTCTCTGCGGTGGAATCTTCCATGATTCGGGACCAGATTGTGTTTGGTGTGAATGAAAATAAGCTGAGGGAACGGTTGCTGAGGGATTCGGGGCTGGTCTTTAGAACAAACAGTTAGATTTGTCAGGCTCACAAGCTGGCAGCACAGCATTCTAAAATGTTTCTCAGTATTGGCGGCGTTTTCTCGGAGGAAAGCACCCCAGTTGCCGCCCTTTTTCCAAAAAGGCGGTAAACTTCCAAAAAAAGGCAGGAAAGTTCCTGCAGTTCCCCCCCCCCCCCCCCCCCCCCCACACCAAAAAACAGGTTAAAGGTCAGGAAAGTATTTCTGTATAAAAGATGTGGTCAAAGGTACAAATTAAGGCAGTGTCCAGCATTTGGAAAGTTTTGTTCCAAATGGAAAGAAAAAAGTCACTTTGCTCTGAATTGTCACTCTCAGCTCAACCCCAGATCAGTCAGCACAGTGGAAGACGCAGTCTCCAGTGATGAAACATCATTGTTTGTTGGAGTAATATCAGAAAATTTTTTGGAGACATCGAAAAATTCTCCAGCACTTAAAAAATGCAAACTGATGCTCCATTTAAAATAAATGCAGTTGAGAAGGACAAATGGCCGCTACCACTTGAAGTGAACGGTACAGTGGTTCAATTGACATTAGACACTGGTGCCAAAGCCAATTTAATCAGCATGACTGATTTAAAAAATCAAAAAATTCAGCCGATTGGAAGAAATCACAAAATATCTCTGAGAGATTACAATAGTTCAAGCATTAAATGTTATGGTGCTTGTGACCTGAGTGTGGTGGTGAAGAACACAGTTTATTCTGTCCCATTCTGTATTGTATCCGAGGGCTTGGATTCACTATTAGGTGATCAGTCCTATGAAGAAAAACGTCCAGTGCAGTTGGTATATAGCAACCACAAGGGATTGGATCAAGACTCCAACAATTCTGAGAACATTATCAGAAAGTTTGGCGATGTGTTCACAGGTTTTGGTGCACTACCATTCGCAGACAAGATACAATTTAAAGAAGATGGTTTATCTAAAGCACCTATACAAAAGTAGTGAAATTGCTGAAGGTGTAGATCTGCATGGTAATCGTATTTCCACACCACCACCAGTATCAGATACGAAACCACAAGTTATCAAGAAGATGGATGACCCTACCAATGGGGTAAATTCAATGTTATTTGTGAAACAAAAAAATGGTGCTGCTCGTAAAGGCTTGGATCCCAAAGATTCTAATGAAAAAAGTGCACATATTGGAAAGCAATCATTACAGAAAGCAATGGACAGCCAATCTGATCCATATCTCGCGAAATCACATTACAAAGCATTTCCATTGTCAGATAGATAGATCATGTCGATACCTTGGATTTTCCTCCGTAACAGCACTCTGGCTGTATCTACACTCAGGGACTGCAGCAGTCCAAGAAGGAAGCTAACCACCACATCCTGAAGGGCACTTAGGGACGGGCAATAAATGCTAGCCTTGTCAACACACCCACACCCCATGAAAGAATTTTCAAAAATTAGCTTATTATTTTTGACTTCAGTGCCATCTGTCTCTCCCAAATTTTTGTGCATAACTTTTCCTTTGTAATCCACCCTACTGATTCCAATCCACCAAGCAAGTTAGTTTAAATCTTCCATAATACCACAACATACCGTCCACAAGGACATTGGCCAGAGCTTTCCAGTCACCTTAGTGGTGGGTTTCATGGTGAGCGGAGTGGAAATTTCAGACTGAAGCCAAAAGGGGCAGCACGATAGCATAGTGGTTAGCACTATGGCTTCACAACACCAGGATCCCAGGTTCGATTCCCAGCTTGGGTCACTGCCTGTACGGAGTCTGCATGTTCTCCCCGTATCTGCGTGGGTTTCCTTCGGGAGCTCAGGTTTCCTCCCTCAAGTCCCGAAAGACGTGCTGTTAGGTGATTTGGACATTCTGAATTCTCCCTCTGTGTACCCAAACAGGTGCCGAATGTGGCGACTAGGGGCTTTTCACTGTAATTTCATTGCAGTGTTGATGTAAGGATCCTAGTGATAATAAAGATTATTATCTTTCTAAGTCAGATTCACTCTGGCATTAATAACAGTGGGACTTTTCCCCTCATAGCTTCCATGGCGGGATGATGGGAGATTGGATTTCCCGATGATGCATACCAGGAACGCCATTTGCATGTATTAGCATAGAACATAGAATATAGAACATAGAACATTACAGCGCAGTACAGGCCCTTCAGCCCTCGATGTTGCGCCGACCTGTGAAACCACTCTAAAGCCCATTTACACTATTCCCTTATCGTCCATATGTCTATCCAATGACCATTTGAATACCCTTAGTGTTGGCGAGTCCACTACTGTTGCAGGCAGGGCATTCTACACCCTTACTACTCTCTGAGTAAAGAACTTGGCTCTGACGTCTGTCTTATATCTATCTCCCCTCAATTTAAAGCTATGTCCCCTCGTGCTAGACATCACCATCCGAGGAAAAAGGCTCTCACTGTCCACCCTATCCAATCCTCTGATCATCTTGTATGCCTCAATTAAGTCACCTCTTAATCTTCTTCTCTCTAACGAAAACAGCCTCAAGTCCCTCAGCCTTTCCTCATAAGATCTTCCCTCCATACCAGGCAACATTCTGGTAAATCTCCTCTGCACCCTTTCCAATGCTTCCACATCCTTCCTATAATGCGGTGACCAGAATTGCACGCAATACTCTAAATGCGGCCGCACCAGAGTTTTGTACAGCTGCAACACAACCTCATGGCTCCGAAACTCAATCCCTCTACCAATAAAAGCTAACACACTGTACGCCTTCTTAACAACCCTCTCAACCTGAGTGGCAACTTTCAGGGATCTATGTACATGGACACCGAGATCTCTCTGCTCATCCACACTGCCAAGAATCTTACCATTAGCCCAGTACTCTGTCTTCCTGTTATTCCTTCCAAAATAAATTACCTCACACTTTTCTGCATTAAACTCCATTTGCCACCTCTCAGCCCAGCGCTGCAGCTTATCTATATCCCTCTGTAACTTGTAACATCCTTCTGCACTGTCCACAACTCCACTGACTTTCGTGTCATCTGCAAATTTACTCACCCATCCTTCTACACCCTCCTCCAGGTCATTTATAAAAATGACAAACAGCAGTGGCCCCAAAACAGATCCTTGTGGTACACCACTAGTAACTAGACTCCAGTCTGAACACTTCCCATCAACCACCACCCTTTGTCTTCTTCCAGCTAGCCAATTTCTGATCCAAACTGCTAAATCTCCCTGAATCCCATGCTTCCATATTTTCTGCAGTAGCCTACCGTGGGGAACCTTATCAAACGCTTTACTGAAATCCATATACACCACATCAACTGCTTTACCCTCATCCACCTGTTTGGTCACCTTCTCAAAGAACTCAATAAGGTTTGTGAGGCACGACCTACCCTTCACGAAACCATGTTGACTATCTCTAATCAAATTATTCCTTTACAGATGATTATGCACCCTGTCTCTTATAAACGTTTCCAAGATTTTGCCCACCACAGAAGTAAGGCTCACTGGTCTATAGTTACCGGGGTTGTCTCTACTCCCCTTCTTGAACAAGGGGACAACATTTGCTATCCTCCAGTCTTCTGGCACTATTCCTGTTGACAAAGATGACTTAAAGATCAAAGCCAAAGGCTCAGCAATCTCCTCCCTAGCTTCCCAAAGAATTCTTAGGATAAATCCCATCCGGCCCAGGGGACTTATCTTTTTTCACCCTTTCCAGAATTGTTAACACCTCCTCCTTATAAACCTCATGCATGTCATGAATCTCATTCAAAATGCATCACACTAGAATCTGACTTGGGCTGTTCACTGTGTGTGTCTCGGGTGTTGAGTTGGGTTGTTCACTGTATGTGTCTCGGGTGCTGGGTTGGGCAGTTCACTGTCTGTGTCTCGGGTGTTGAGTTGGGTTCTTCACTGTGTGTGTCTCGGGTGCTGAGTTGGGCTGTTCACTGTGTGTGTCTCGGGTGCTGGGTTGGGCTGTTCACTGTGTGTGTCTTGGGTGCTGGGTTGGGCCGTTTACTGTGTGTGTCTCGGGTGCTAGGTTGAGCAGTTCGCTGTGTGTGTCTCGGGTGCTGGGTTGGGCTGTTCACTGTGTGTGTCTCGAGTGTTGAGTTGGGCTGTTCATTGTGTGTGTCTCGGGTGCTGGGTTGGGCTGTTTACTGTCTGTGTCTCAAGTGTTGCGTGGGGCTGTTCATTGTGTGTGTCTTGGGTGCTGGGTTGGGCTGTTTACTGTGTGTGTCTCGGGTGCTGGGTTGGGCTGTTCACTGTGTGTGTCTCGGGTGCTGGGTTGGGCTGTTCACTGTCTGTGTCTCGAGTGTTGCGTGGGGCTGTTCATTGTGTGTGTCTTGGGTGCTGGGTTGGGCTGTTTACTGTGTGTGTCTCGGGTGCTGGGTTGGGCTGTTCACTGTGTGTGTCTCGGGTGCTGGGTTGGGCTGTTCACTGTCTGTGTCTCGAGTGTCGCGTTGGGCTGTTCATTGTCTGTCTCTTGGGTGCTGGGTTAGGCTGTTTACTGTGTGTGTCTTGGGTGCTGGGTTGGGCTGTTCACTGTGTGTGTCTCGGGTGTTGAGTTGGGCTGTTCACTGTGTGTGTCTCGGGTATTGAGTTGGGCTGTTCGCTGTGTGTGTCTCGGGTGTTGAGTTGGGCTGTTCACTGTGTGTGTCTCGGGTATTGAGTTGGGCTGCTCACTGTGTGTCTCGAGTATTGAGTTGGGCTGTTCGCTGTGTGTGTCTCGGGTGCTGGGTTGGGCTGTTCGCTGTGTGTGTCTCGGGTGTTGAGTTGGGCTGTTCACTGTGTGTGTCTCGGGTATTGAGTTGGGCCGCTCACTGTGTGTGTCTCGGGTATTGAGTTGGGCTGTTCGCTGTGTGTGTCTCGGGTGTTGAGTTGGGCTGTTCACTGTGTGTGTCTCGGGTGTTGAGTTGGGCTGTTCACTGTGTGTGTCTCGGGTGCTGGGTTGGGCTGTTCGCTGTGTGTGTCTCGGGTGTTGAGTTGGGCTGTTCACCGTGTGTGTCTCGGCTTTTGAGTTGGGCCGCTCACTGTGTGTGTCTCGGGTGTTGAGTTGGGCTGTTCACTGTGTGTGTCTCGGGTATTGAGTTGGGCTGTTCACTGTGTGAGTCCCGCGTATTGAGTTGGGCTGGTGACTGTGTGTGTGTCTCGGGTATTGAGTTGGGCCGCTCACTGTGTGTGTCTCGAGTATTGCGTTGGGCTGCTTACTGTGTGTGTCTTGGGTATTGAGTTGGGCTGTTCACTGTGTGAGTCCCGCGTATTGAGTTGGGCTGTTCACTGTGTGTGTCTCGGGTGCTGGGTTGGGCTGTTCACTGTGTGTGTCTCGGGTATTGCGTTGGGCTGTTCACTGTGTGTGTCTCGTGTGCTGGATTGGGTTGTTCACTGTCTGTGTCTAGAGTGTTGCGTTGGGCTGTTCATTGTGTGTGTCTCGAGTGTTGAGTTGGGCTCTTCATTGTGTGTGTCTTGGGTGCTGGGTTGGGCTGTTCACTGTGTGTGTCTTGGGTGCTGGGTTGGGCTGTTCACTGTGTGTGTCTTGGGTGCTGGGTTGGGCTGTTCACTGTCTGTGTCTCGAGTGTTGCGTTGGGCTGTTCATTGTGTGTGTCTTGGGTGCTGGGTTGGGCTGTTTACTGTGTGTGTCTTGGGTGCTGGGTTGGGCTGTGCACTGTGTGTGTCTCGGGTGTTGAGTTGGGCTGTTCACTGTGTGTGTCTCGAGTATTGAGATGGGCTGTTCATTGTGCGTGTCTTGGGTGCTGGGTTGGGCTGTTTACTGTGTGTGTCTTGGGTGCTGGGTTGGGCTGTTCACTGTGTGTGTCTCGGGTGTTGAGTTGGACTGTTCACTGTGTGCGTCTCGGGTATTGTGTTGGGCTGTTCACTGTGTGTGTCTCGGGTATTGAGTTGGGTTGTTCACTGTGTGTGTCTCGGGTATTGTGTTGGGCTGTTCATTGTGTGTGTCTCGAGTATTGAGTTGGGCTGTTCACTGTTTGTGCCTCGATTATTGCATTGGGCTGGTCACTGTGTGTGTTTCGGGTATTGAGTTGCGCTGTTCACTGTGTGTGTCTCGAGTATTGCGCTGGGCTGTTCACCGTGTGTGTCTCGGGTATTGAGTTGGGTTGTTCACTGTGTGTGTCTCTAGTATTGAGTTGGGTTTTCACTGTGTGTGTCTCGAGTATTGCATTGGGCTGTTCACTGTGTGTGTCTCGAGTATTGAGTTGGGCTGTTCACTGTGTGTGTCTCGGGTATTGAGTTGGGTTTTTCACTGTGTGTGTCTCGAGTATTGCATTGGGCTGTTCACTGTGTGTGTCTCGGGTATTGAGTTGGGTTGTTCACTGTGTGTGTCTCGAGTATTGCATTGGGCTGTTCACTGTGTGTGTCTCGGGTGTTGAGTTGGGCCGCTCACTGTGTGTGTCTCGGGTGTTGAGTTGGACTGTTCACTGTGTGTGTCTCGGGTATTGAGTTGGGCTGTTCACTGTGTGTGTCTCGGGTGTTGAGTTGGGTTGTTCACTGTGTGTGTCTCGAGTATTGCATTGGGCTGTTCACTGTGTGTGTCTCGGGTATTGAGTTGGGTTGTTTACTGTGTGTGTCTCGGGTATTGAGTTGGGTTGTTCACTGTGTGTGTCTCGAGTATTGCATTGGGCTGTTCACTGTGTGTGTCTCGAGTATTGAGTTGGGCTGTTCACTGTGTGTGTCTCGAGTATTGCATTGGGCTGTTCACTGTGTGTCTCGAGTATTGCGTTGGGCTGTTCACTGTGTGCCTCGTGTATTGCGTTGGGCTGTTCACTTTGTGTCTCGAGTATTGAGTTGGGTTGTTCACAGTGTGTGTCTCGGGTGTTGAGTTGGGTTGTTCACTGTGTGTGTCTCGAGTATTGCATTGGGCTGTTCACTGTGTGTGTCTCGGGTATTGAGTTGGGTTGTTCACTGTGTGTGTTTCGAGTATTGCATTGGGCTGTTCACTGTGTGTGTCTCGAGTATTGAGTTGGGCTGTTCACTGTGTGTGTGTCTCGGGTATTGAGTTGGGCTGTTCACTGTGTGCCTCGAGTATTGCGTTGGGCTGTTCACTGTGTGTCTCGAGTATTGCGTTGGGCTGTTCACTGTGTGCCTCGTGTATTGCGTTGGGCTGTTCACTTTGTGTCTCGAGTATTGAGTTGGGTTGTTCACTGTGTGTGTCTCGAGTGTTGCGTTGGGCTGTTCACTATGTGTCTCGAGTATTGAGTTGGGCTGTTCACTGTGTGTGTCTCGAGTGCTGCGTTGGGCTGTTCACTTTGTGTCTCGAGTATTGAGTTGGGCTGCTCACTGTGTGTCTCGAGTGTTGCATTGGGCTGTTCACTGTGTGTCTCGAGTATTGAGTTGGGCTGTTCACTGTGTGTGTCTCGAGTATTGAGTTGGGCTGTTCACTGTTTGTGCCTCGATTATTGCATTGGGCTGGTCACTGTGTGTGTTTCGGGTATTGAGTTGCGCTGTTCACTGTGTGTGTCTCGATTATTGCGCTGGGCTGTTCACCGTGTGTGTCTCGGGTATTGAGTTGGGTTGTTCACTGTGTGTGTCTCTAGTATTGAGTTGGGTTTTCACTGTGTGTGTCTCGAGTATTGCATTGGGCTGTTCACTGTGTGTGTCTCGAGTATTGAGTTGGGCTGTTCACTGTGTGTGTCTTGGGTATTGAGTTGGGTTTTTCACTGTGTGTGTCTCGAGTATTGCATTGGGCTGTTCACTGTGTGTGTCTCGGGTATTGAGTTGGGTTGTTCACTGTGTGTGTCTCGAGTATTGCATTGGGCTGTTCACTGTGTGTGTCTCGGGTGTTGAGTTGGGCCGCTCACTGTGTGTGTCTCGGGTGTTGAGTTGGACTGTTCACTGTGTGTGTCTCGGGTATTGAGTTGGGCTGTTCACTGTGTGTGTCTCGGGTGTTGAGTTGGGTTGTTCACTGTGTGTGTCTCGGGTATTGAGTTGGGTTGTTCACTGTGTGTGTCTCGAGTATTGCATTGGGCTGTTCACTGTGTGTGTCTCGAGTATTGAGTTGGGCTGTTCACTGTGTGTGTCTCGAGTATTGCATTGGGCTGTTCACTGTGTGTCTCGAGTATTGCGTTGGGCTGTTCACTGTGTGCCTCGTGTATTGCGTTGGGCTGTTCACTTTGTGTCTCGAGTATTGAGTTGGGTTGTTCACAGTGTGTGTCTCGGGTGTTGAGTTGGGTTGTTCACTGTGTGTGTCTCGAGTATTGCATTGGGCTGTTCACTGTGTGTGTCTCGGGTATTGAGTTGGGTTGTTCACTGTGTGTGTTTCGAGTATTGCATTGGGCTGTTCACTGTGTGTGTCTCGAGTATTGAGTTGGGCTGTTCACTGTGTGTGTGTCTCGGGTATTGAGTTGGGCTGTTCACTGTGTGCCTCGAGTATTGCGTTGGGCTGTTCACTGTGTGTCTCGAGTATTGCGTTGGGCTGTTCACTGTGTGCCTCGTGTATTGCGTTGGGCTGTTCACTTTGTGTCTCGAGTATTGCGTTGGGTTGTTCACTGTGTGTGTCTCGAGTGTTGCGTTGGGCTGTTCACTATGTGTCTCGAGTATTGAGTTGGGCTGTTCACTGTGTGTGTCTCGAGTGCTGCGTTGGGCTGTTCACTTTGTGTCTCGAGTATTGAGTTGGGCTGCTCACTGTGTGTCTCGAGTGTTGCATTGGGCTGTTCACTGTGTGTCTCGGGTATTGAGTTGGGCCGCTCACTGTGTGTGTCTCGAGTATTGCGCTGGGCTGTTCACTGTGTGTGTCTCGGGTATTGAGTTGGGCTGTTCACTGTATGTGTGTCTCGGGTATTGAGTAGGGCTGGTGACAGTGTGTGTGTCTCGGGTATTGAGTTGGGCCGCTCACTGTGTGTGTCTCGAGTATTGCGTTGGGCTGTTCACTGTGTGTCTCGAGTATTGAGTTGGGCTGTTCACTGTGTGTGTCTCGGGTATTGAGTGGGGCTGGTGACTGTGTGTGTGTCTCGGGTATTGAGTTGGGCTGTTCACTGTGTGTGTCTCGGGTATTGAGTGGGGCTGGTGACTGTGTGTGTGTCTCGGGTATTGAGTTGGGCCGCTCACTGTGTGTGTCTCGAGTATTGCGCTGGGCTGTTCACTGTGTGTGTCTCGGGTATTGAGTTGGGCTGTTCACTGTATGTGTGTCTCGGGTATTGAGTCGGGCTGGTGACAGTGTGTGTGTCTCGGGTATTGAGTTGGGCCGCTCACTGTGTGTGTCTCGAGTATTGCGTTGGGCTGTTCACTGTGTGTCTCGAGTATTGAGTTGGGCTGTTCACTGTGTGTGTCTCGGGTATTGAGTGGGGCTGGTGACTGTGTGTGTGTCTCGGGTATTGAGTTGGGCCGCTCACTGTGTGTGTCTCGAGTATTGCGTTGGGCTGTTCACTGTGTGTCTCGAGTATTGAGTTGGGCTGTTCACTGTGTGTGTCTCGGGTGTTGAGTTGGGCAGTTCACTGTGTGTGTCTCGGGTGTTGAGTTGGGCAGTTCACTGTGTGTGTCTCGGGTATTGAGTTGGGCTGTTCACTGTGTGTGTCTCGGGTATTGAGTCGGGCTGGTGACAGTGTGTGTGTCTCGGGTATTGAGTTGGGCCGCTCACTGTGTGTGTCTCGAGTATTGCGTTGGGCTGTTCACTGTGTGTGTCTCGGGTATTGAGTTGGGCTGTTCACTGTGTGTGTCTCGGGTATTGAGTTGGGCTGTTCACTGTGTGTGTCTCGGGTATTGCGTTGGGCTGTTCACTGTGTGTGTCTCGGGAGTTGAGTTGGGCTGTTCACTGTGTGTGTCTCGAGTATTGCGTTGGGCTGTTCACTGTGTGAGTCTCGAGTATTGAGTTGGGCTGCTCACTGTGTGTGTCTCGGGTATTGAGTGGGGCTGGTGACGGTGTGTGTGTCTCGGGTATTGAGTTGGGCCGCTCACTGTGTGTGTCTCGAGTATTGCGTTGGGCTGTTCACTGTGTGTGTCTCGGGTCTTGAGTTGGGCTGTTCACTGTGTGTGTCTCGGGTATTGAGTTGGGCTGTTCACTGTGTGTGTCTCGGGTATTGAGTTGGGCTGTTCACCGTGTGTGTCTCGGGTATTGAGTTGGGCCGCTCACTGTGTGTGTCTCGAGTATTGCGTTGGGCTGTTCACTGTGTGTGTCTCGGGTGTTGAGTTGGGCTGTTCACTGTGTGTGTCTCGGGAATTGAGTTGGGCTGCTCACTGTGTGTCTCGGCTGTTGATTTGGGCTGTTCACTGTGTGTGTCTCGGGTATTGAGTTGGGCTGATCACTGTGTGTCTCGGCTGTTGAGTTGGGCTGCTCACTGTGTGTGTCTCGAGTATCGCGTTGGGGTGTTCACTGTGTGTGTCTCGGGTATTGAGTTGGGCAGTTCACTGTGTGTGTCTCGGGTATTGCGTTGGGCTGTTCACTGTGTGTGTCTCGAGTATTGAGTTGGGCTGTTCACTGTGTGTGTCTCGGGTCTTGAGTTGGGCTGTTCACTGTGTGTGTCTCGGGTATTGAGTTGGGCTGTTCACTGTGTGTGTCTCGGGTATTGCGTTGGGCTGTTCACTGTGTGTGTCTCGGGTAGTGAGTTGGGCTGTTCACTGTGTGTCTCGGGTATTGAGTTGGGCTGTTCACTGTGTGTGTCTCGGGTATTGAGTTGGGCTGTTCACTGTGTGTGTCTCGGGTATTGAGTTGGGCTGCTCACTGTGTGTCTCGGCTGTTGAGTTGGGCTGCTCACTGTGTGTCTCGGCTGTTGAGTTGGGCTGCTCACTGTGTGTGTCTCGGGTATTGAGTTGGGCTGCTCACTGTGTGTCTCGGCTGTTGAGTTGGGCTGCTCACTGTGTGTCTCGGCTGTTGAGTTGGGCTGCTCACTGTGTGTCTCAAGTGTTGAGATGATCTAGAAAAGTTGAGCGAGTGGGCAAATACATGACAGGTGCAGTGTAACGGGGATAATTGTGAAGTTATCCAGTTTGATATGAAGAAAAATGGCAGAGTATTATTTAAATGGTGATAGATTGAGAAATGTTGTCATACAAATGGACTTGTTGCCATGTGCACCAATTACTGAAAGCAAGCCTGCAGGTACAGCAAGCAAGGAGGAAGGCCAAGAGTATGTTGGCTTTCATTGCAAGAGGGCTGGAGTACAGGTGCAAGCATGTCTTACTGCAGCTATACAGGGCTTTGGTGAGACAATACCTGGAGTATTGTGTGCAGTTTTCGTCTCCTTACCTAAGAAAGGATACGCTTGTCATAGAGGGAGTGGCAGTGGAGGTTCACCAGACTAATTCCTGGGATGGAAGGATTATTGTATGAGGAGAGATTGGGTCGACATGGCACGTATTCACTGCAGCTGAGAAGAATGAGAGGGGAGTTCATAGAAATGTACAACATTTCCCAGCTCCAACTAATACTCTAGAAGCTCGACACCATCCAGGACAAAGCAACCCACTTAATTGGTAACCATCCACAAACATTCTCTCTCTCCACTACTGACGCACAGTGGCTGCCATCTGTACTATCTACAAGATGCAAAAATTCACCAAGGCTCCTTGGACGGCACCTTCGAAACTCATGACTGCTACCACCTCGAAGGGCAAGGGTAGCAGACACATGGGAACACCAACAAGTGGAAGTTCCCCTTTAGGATTCTGAGGAATGTGGAGGAACAGAGAGATCTTGGGTTTCATGTCCACAGATCTCTGAAGGTTGCCACTCAAGTGGATAGAGCTGTGAAGAAGGCCTCTGGTGTGTTAGCGTTTATTAACAGGGGGCTTGAGTTTAAGAGCCGTGGGGCTATGCTGCAACTGCACATGACCCTGGTGAGACCACATTTGGAGTATTGTGTGCAGTTCTGGTCACCTCACTATAGGAAGAATGTGGAAGCATTGGAAAGGGGGCAAAGGAGATTTACCAGGATGCTGCCTGGTTTGCAGGTTAGGTCTTATGAGGAAAGGTTGAGGGAGCTAGGGCTTTTCTCTTTGGAGCGGAGGAGGATGAGAGGTGACTTAATAGAGGTTTATAAGATGATGAGGGGGATAGATAGAGTGGACTATTTCCTCGGGTGGATGTAGCTGTTACAAGGGGGCATAAGTATAAGGTTCAGGGTGGGAGTTATAGGTGGGATGTCCGAGGTAGGTTCTTTACTCAGAGAGTGGTTAGGGTGTGGAATGGACTGCCTGCTGTGATAGTGGAGTCGGACACTTTAGGAACTTTCAAGCGGTTATTGGATAGGCACATGGAGCACACCAGAATGACAGGGAGTGGGATAGCTTGATCTTGGTTTTGGACAAGGCTCGGCACAACATCGAGGGCCGAAGGGCCTGTTCTGTGCTGTACTGTTCTATGTCTATGTCTAAGCCATTCACCATCCTGGCTTGGAACTATATCGCCATTCCTTCACTGTTGCTAAAATCCTTGAACTCCCTCCTGAACAGCAGCGTGCGTGTTGCTGCACCACATAGACTGCAGCAGGTCAAGAAGGCAGCTCATCACTATCTTCTCAAGGGCAATTAAAATAGGCAACAAACACTGGCCCGAGCAAGAGATGCGCACAAGAATGATTAGATATAAAATTCAATTGGCTTTAATGTGCTTTTGCGTATTTGCTGGTCCTCAAGGTGCTATGTCCAAGGCAAGTCTTTCTTTCTTTAAAATTAAAGCAGTACAGACTAATTTAGCAGGAGTTGGGTTGTCAGTGATGGTTCTTTGCAAGTGGCGGAGCCACTGCTGAATTCATTGGGATCAGCTAGATGGTTAAATGCAACTAAGGCCTTTTGTATTCGATTTCAAAATTAATCGGCAAAGAGCAAAGCAGGATTCAGTCTCACCAATTCCTCTTCACTCTCTCTAGTTCCTTCACCCTCTCCAATCCTCTACCAATTGCTCCAATTCCCCTTCACTCTCTCGAATTCCACCGTCACTCTCTCCAATTCTCCCCTTCACTCTCTTCAATTCCCTTTCACTCTCTCCAATTCCTCTTCACTTTCTCAAATTCTTCCCTTCACTCTCTCCAATTCCCCTTCACTCTCTCCAATTCCTCTTCACTTTCTCAAATTCTCCCCTTCACTCTCTCCAATTCCACCTACAACTCTCTCCAATTCCCCCTTTCACTCTCTGCAATTCCACTCTCATTTATTCCCATTCACTCTCTCCCTTTCCCCTTCATTCTCTCCAATCCCCCCTTTCATTCTCTCCAATTGTTCTTCACACTCTCCCATTCCCCTTCACTTTCACCTTTCACTCTCTCCAATTCCCCCTTTCACTCTCTCCAATTCCACTCTCACTAATTCCCATTCACGCTCTTCTATTCCCCTTCATTCTCTCCAATTCTCCCTTTCACTCTCACTAATTCCCCTTCACTCTCTCCAATTGTTCTTCACACTCTCCCATTCCCCTTCACTTTCACCTTTCACTCTCTCCAATTCCACTCTCACTAATTCCCATTCACGCTCTTCTATTCCCCTTCATTCTCTCCAATTCCCCCTTTCACTCATTCCCCTTCACTCTCTCCAATTGTTCTTCACACTCTCCCATTCCCCTTCACTTTCACCTTTCACTCTCTCCAATTCCCCCTTTCACTCTCTCCAATTCCACTCTCACTAATTCCCATTCACGCTCTTCTATTCCCCTTCATTCTCTCCAATTCCCCCTTTCACTCTCACTAATTCCCCTTCACTCTCTCCAATTGTTCTTCACACTCTCCCATTCCCCTTCACTTTCACCTTTCACTCTCTCCGATTCCCCCTTTCACTCTCACTAATTCCCCTTCACTCTCTCCAATTGTTATTCACTCTCTCCCATTCCCCTTCACTTCTTCCAATTCGCCTTCACTCTCTGCACTTCCCCTTCACTCCCTCCAATTCCCCTTCACTTCAGACAATTCACCTTCACTCTCTCCATTTCCTCAGCTCTCTTAGTTGTAGCGTTTCTTGGCTGTATCTGTTAATAATTGTTTTCTGACAGTTAGGTGTGGACCAATCTTATGGTACAAGAGTGGATCTTCATCCACATGTATTATTGCTGCCTTGTTTATATTGATGTGGGGAAGATGAGGCCACTGATAAACTTGATTTCCTCAATGACTGCAGCTAACCAGTTAAAAGTGTTTCTGCCTTTGGTTGAATGAAGATGAAAGTAAAATCACCTTAGTCCCAGATGCTGCTTTCCACTCTGAGACGTAGGGCAGACTGTGTTGACTTAACCTGAGGATCACCACACCTCAGGCAAGGTTGAGAAGGTGGGGCCTTCATAAATAAT